>NC_139833.1:31446073-32027550 GCF_963691815.1 Echiichthys vipera
TGATTGGATGAGCTGTCTGAGGCGACTCAGCAATCTTAAAGAATAAACATCCATCAGCCCATTTTCCAGGTTTTTCATTCCATTTTTCTGAACCGATCCGGCTGCTCGTTCGGAGAGTTTCTTTCCCGAACGAGCAGCAGCAGCTGCAGAGCTTCTCCCCCCGTCACTCACACTCACACTCACAGGCGGTCACACTTCACAGTAGCCTGGCGCAGCAGCTCCATCTGGGCCAAGGCCATTTAAGCAGCCTAGCTCTGCTGGGCATTGAGAGGACACTGGTCAAGTCCCTGAAAAAGACACCTAGTTGGTATGACAAGGTCACAGATCATTTTCTTGAACGAAGGGTAAAATTTACATATAAATAAACAAATGTATTTATGATGTAGGCCGGAAAAATTAGCTTCCTCTCCTTTAAAGACCAGCAGCCACCACTGGCATATAGTAATATCAGAGTTTGCAGGGCGGGAACCCCAACAATGAACTAAAATAGTTGGGTAAGTACTGTGGAAAATATTAAGTAAATTAAAACAGACCAGGTCATATGCTTACCATTGGAGTCACATTACAACATTACAGCTATATTCTATATCACTTTTGTCTATAGAAAATAACCACCAGGGGTCCAACACAAATGCATTATTTAGAGGTCATTTTCATGCATTATTCTGGACCCAAGCCCAGATGTTGAGAACATCTTTTATTTTAGCTGGAAATTTAAAGCTTAGTCATCAATGTATCCCATCTGTGCTGTGTTTTAACGAAGCATCCCGGGACTGTGAAGGTTAAGAGAGGATGAGCTCAATGAGCACTTTCCCATTAGAGCCACAGATCACAAAGAGAGGGAGTGAAACGGTGGCAGCGAGAGACTGATTAAAGACGGTTGGGTGGACTGTCAAATGTTTGAGGGAGAGAGAGAGAGTGAGAGAGAGAGAGAGAGAGAGAGAGAGAGAGAGAGAGAGAGAGAGAGAGAGAGAGAGAGAGAGAGAGAGAGAGAGAAATGAGGAGGCTTATCTTTGGCTGTGACCTGAAACAGCTGTTTCTCTGTGGTGTGTTGAAGATGGATCCTTGCTCATTTCCTCTCCATCCTGCCACTCTATTTATGTTGCCCATTTACTGTCTTCAGAGGGACAGAGACCTACGTCTTCCCTGGAGAGAGAAAAGAAATCAATTCGAGTTTGCGATCAATCACTGCGGTGAAGAATACTGTTTTACAAAAGAGTGCGGCCATTTAAAGTGAATATCATGCTGCTGCAGAGGTTTGGTGTTATTTGGAGAAGTATTAGTGGTTAAAAAAGATGTTTTAATGAGTTCAACTCGCCGCCCCTAGCTTATTTGTGTTAGCCGCGGCAGGCTGTTATCATCTCTTCAGAAAATCTACATTAATAGTTCATTCCAAAAAAAAAATGTCTCTATGACTTATTTGAGGACCAAATTTGCCAGAAAAGACCCATGGATGATTTTACACCGGAATTTCACAGTGTCTCCTTAATATTTTGCAAAGACATTGACAGAAACAGGAGGTGGTTTTTAAAAAATGTGCTTTGAGATGAAATTAAGGCAGCGGACATTGCACATTTGAGTTGAAAGTTTTTCCTGAGCCCACTTTTAGTGGTGATGTGGAGGTTTTGGCCTGTCATCGGCAGCTGAAGACACCCCTGTGCTCACCACAGCTATCACCCAGTAAACACATGAGGAGAGGTTTGGTTTTCAAAATCCCTTTATTTCACTATTTCAGGGACAAACCAGGTGATTTTCACCTCAAACACAATGAAATTAAACCAAATAAACATCAATTAACAGATATTAAAAGTGAATGCTCAGCTCCCCATCGCTGCTCACAGAGCACAGCACCTCCCCAACAGCCCACATGTGGCTGAAGGCCTGCACATTATCCATCATGGTGTAATAGGTGTGTTCCACCCTCAGTCTAGCTTTCACCAGTCCTGCCAGAACAGGCACCGGCTCCACACAGCCAGCGTCCTGGACCCGGTTCCTGCGGGTCAGCCAGATGGCCAACTTAGCAGCACCGGACAAAAACTTCAGCAGGAGGTGCACAGCCTTCTTCTGAACAGAGTACTTTGGACCAAAAATAAACAAAGCAAAAGAAAAAAAAAAAACCTCCACCCAACCTTTTAAAAGCAGGAACAAGGCTGAGAGACGAGGACATTCAACGAACAAGTGTTTTAAAGTCTCAGCTTCCGAACAGAACACACATCCCTCCCCCAGCTCCGGATCAAGGTGCGCTCTGTACCTGTTTGTAGCTATTGCCCCGTGCACAACCCTCCACTGGAGGTCAGCTGTCCGCTTTTCAATGGGCAACTTGTACAGGCAACGCCAACTGCCTTTCGGAGAAGAGTCCGGACCAAAAAACTCAGTCCATCTCGACTCCTTTACTCCTTCCAAGGAGACACGGTTCAACTGCTTCACCAGAAGTTGGTAAAGTTCTCTCTTTCCTGCTTCTTGGAACTTCTGGAGGAGCGGGGTTTTAAAAGAGAGCAGCTGGCCTCCTCCTTCCTGCCAGTCCCCCACAGCTGGTGCGATCGACAACGCAGGGAAACTGTAGCTTCCGTCCTCTATCCACTGGTCACACAAGGTGGCATCCTCAACAAAAGTCTTCAGGGACTGTGGCAGGGCGGCACGGACCTCGCCCACCACTCTGGTGACCAGCCTGAGAGAGGAGATGCTGCGATGGGCTCTCATGTCTTCCACAGACGATGTTCTCAGCAGATAGCCCACCTTTGTAAAACCGGCCTCTCTCAGACTGTTCCACAGGCTGGCAGACTCCAGTATTTGTGGTCTCAGGCGGTTGTTGAAAAACAGCGGCTCCTCAAAAACCCACATACCTGGAACTCCATCCAAGGAACTTGCAGTCTTAACCGCCTGCCACGCCTGTGTGGCGGCGCGAGGAGATGATTTTTAGTTTACAGTAAGGTGTTTAGAATGTCAAATAATTGTTGCCAGACAACGCCACCCTGGGAGTTTCACCCAGGGACTTTAAGTGAACTAACTTGAAATGGGAAGGCATTCAGGTCCGTAACAAAATGAGGCAGAGACAGTAGTTCACCGATACAAAAATATTATTTTATTATTATTCTGTTATTTAAAAAGGGTTAAACGAAATCATTCACTATGGGGAAATTAAATTAAACCAATCAGGGCTGAGACCTACTAGTGAAAGATTGGGTCAACAAAACGGGGATACCAGGAACACCAACACGTGCAGCATAATAAGGATAAAGTGAATACTCAGCCAGTGAAGACAACACAAAAAAAGGGAAGGGCACCACCACCAGACAACAATCCACCACCGTAGGCTCAGCACCTGAAAGGGGGGGGGACACACCAGAGAAACAGTTTAGGGACAAAGAAAACAATATAATAGCTATTAAGAAAAGAAATGAATAAACTTGGATTTACAATATATACACACAATAATTAGGCACAATAGCAAATCAAATTGCTTACCCAAAATATACAAAATCACAACCCTCAAAAAGAAATAATGACTAACCAAATCTATGGGTTGCAAAAGAAAAGAAAATTATAATAATGAACATACAGCAAACAACTACTAAACAAACACAAGATAACAGAAACCACCATAAACATTCCCACACTGTTCTCTCATGCACGCACACACACACATACATTAAGACGTGGCAGAATAAATGAAGCGACAGTGTTACTGAACCACAGGTACGCCCAGGCAGCGACGGGCAGCACCGAAGACACCCAGCCAGCCCAACAGTCAAAGCCTAACAGAGCAGGCGGGGGGCCGAGACGGCCGAGGCGGCAATGGGAGCTCAAGCACAGCAGCAAAAGGTGGTACAGCAAGCGATCGATCTGCAGCAATAAGCGGTGTCTAAACGCCAAGGAGGTTCGGCGAGACACGGTAACTCCAGCAAGGCAAAGCAGCTCCAGCGAGGCAAGCAGCTCCAGCCAGACACACAGCTCAAACCAGGCAAAGCAGCTCCAGCGAGGCAAGCAGCTCCAGCCAGACACACAGCTCAAACCAGGCAAAGCAGCAGTGGTTTAGTGGTCAGATTAGCCGGCGCTAAGCCGCTACATAGACATCTTTAGCCTACAATAATAAACAAACATGAGAAACTTACAAGTGGCTGAAGGAGGAAGCTACTGTCACTCTACTACATACCGGTCAGGCAGTCGCGGCCAACGCAGCGCAGGGAGAGTTCGGCGCTGCACGAAAACAACCTGTAAACAAACACACAGGTTGCCACACGTGCAATGCTACAGGGGAAGACACGGGAGGCAGAAAGCTCACCTACCAGCAGCGAGCAGCGTACGGAGCGGTACGAAGCGGTGAGCAGCATGCAGCCAGCAGCAACACCCAAGCGAGCCTCTGCTAACAGAGGGGCGGAAGTGACGGACACCAGGAAATGACGTGGCCTGGCCCCAGGCAAGCAAGAGGAAGACAGGTACTCTCCACCCCCTTTTATGCGGCCTTCACCCGCCGCAATTGGCTGGGGCCGCCTCCTGCGTGATGTCACAGGCCAAATGACTGCGTCCTGCTACACCTGCAACACGGAGGAGTAGAAAGGCATCAGTGTGGTCAGGTCCACCTCGTTGAGTTGCAGGAGGAACAGCTGTTTATCATAGCCCTACCTGCCAGCACGCCTTAGCAGTATCTTAGCTGTGTCCAGCCAACCCGGGCCACAGGCATAAAGAAGTCTCTTTGTAGTTTGCAGCCTAAAAGCAGCAATCTTTGCCTGGATACTTACTAGCGCCTGTCCCCCTTCTGCCCGGACCCAATGTCGACCAGACCAGAAGAAATCCACTATATCCCTTTGGATGTCCTCGATAAGGCCTCTAGGTGGTGTCAGAGCAGAAAGTCTGTGCCAAAGGGTCGAGGCGACCAAGTTATTAGCAACCAGGACTCTTCCTCTATAGGACAGCTGAGGTAGCAACCATTTCCACTTAGTTAACCGAGCGCACAACTTTTCCTTCACTCCCTCCCAGTTCTTAGCTTGAAAGCCCTCGGTCCCCAAAAACACCCCCAGAACTTTCAAGCCGTCCTTTCCCCACTTAAGACCACCGGGCAGAATGGGCACTGACTTATCTCGCCACTCTCCAACCAACAGAGCTTCAATTTTTGTCCAGTTCACTCTGGCAGAAGAAGCTCTCTCATATAAGGAAAGTGTGTCCTGCAAAAACTGAACATCCTCTTGGTTAGAGACAAAGACATTGACATCATCAGCATATGCAGATAAAACAAAAGAGCGGTCGAGATCATCAGACCCCGACAGTGACAGACCCCTGAGCCGACCCCTCAGACTACACAGTAAGGGCTCAATGGCCAGGCTATATAACTGTCCTGACAGAGGACAACCCTGTCGTATTCCTCTCTGTACAGGAATTGGCCGACTCAGCCCAGCTCCCATTTTCACCATACACTGTGCACCACTATACAACAAACCAACCCATGACAAAAACCCTTCACCAATACCAAACGCCCTGAGTGCAGAAAACAAATATAAGTGATCCACCCTGTCGAAAGCTTTCTCCTGGTCCAAGGAGACTACTCCAGCGTCAAATTGTGTGATCTACATATGTCGATGACATCACGCATGAAAAAGACATTATCCATGATAGACCTGTCGGGAACGCAAAAAGTCTGTTCCGGCTGTACAATAAGCTCCAGGATGTTATTGAGCCTGTTGGCTAAGGCTCTGGAAAGCAGTTTGTAATCAACAGAGGAGAGGAGAGGAGTGGAGAGGAGAGGAGAGGAGAGGTTTTGGTTTTAAAAGTCCCGTCCCTTTATTGAACCACTTCAAGAGGCAAAACAAAAATTAACTCTTTCACTTGCCTCAGGATGACAGCATCAACAAACAACAACAACATGGTCAACAAACCAACGAGAGTTTTAGATATGTATATTCAACTCCCCATCTTCCCCCACAGAGCACAAAACCTCCTCAACAGCCCATATGTCTTTGAACACCTGCAAAGTGCCCGTCATTTTGTAATATGCATGTTCTACCCGCAGTCGGACCTTCAGCAGTCCTCTCAGAACCGACACTGGCTCCACATTGCCCACAGTTTGTGCTTGGTTTCTGCGGGTCAGCCAGATGGCCAACTTTGCAGAACTAGATATAAAGTTGAGCACCGTATGGACAGGCTTTTTCTTTGCACAATATTTTGGGCCAAAGATAAACAACTCGAAAGAAAAAACCTCCCAGAAACCCAGAAACCAGGTTTTTAGCTAATTGAACGAGATGTCCAAACGAGGACACAGAACAAACAAGTGTGCCAGAGTCTCAGCCTGTGGACAAAAAAAAGCATCCCTCCCCGAGCTCAGGATCAAGGTGCACTCTGTATCTGTTTGTGGCTATTGCCCCGTGCACAATCCTCCACTGGAGGTCTGCTGTCCGTTTCTCAACGGGCAACTTGTACAGGGACCGCCAGCTGCCTTTCGGGGAAGCGTCTGGACCAAAAAAACTCAGTCAACCTCGACTCCTCCATCCCTGCCAAAGACTGCACATTTAGGGTCTTGACACATATGTGATAGAGCGCTTTTTTCCCGACAGCCTGACACTTGTCCAGGTGAGGGGTTTCAAAAGACAGCAGCTGACCCTCTCCCTCCTGCCACTCCCCCACCGCTGGGGTGATGAACAGAGAGGGGAAGCTGTATTCGCACTCTTCACTCCACTGATCACACAGCGAGCGATCTTCAGCAGTCTCTTTAAGGTGTTGAGGCAGGGCAGCACAGACTTCCTCCACCACTTTATGGATCAGCCTGATAGAGGTGATGTTGCTCTTGTTCCTCAGGTTGTCCAGAGATGTCGCAGTCATCTTCATTAATTGGCCGAGTTTGGTGCAGCCAGCTCCTCTCAGACTGGCTCGAAGGCTGGCAGACTGCAGAGTTCGGGTGTTTATTAAACTGTTGAAGAACAGAGGCTCCTCAAACAGCCACAGCCCCGGAGTCTCTGCATTGTCACGCTTGATCCTGATATCTGCCAAGTCTGCAGGACCGAGGTGTAGAAGGGTGTTAATCCATTTAGGTCCATATTCTCGTGTTGTAGGAGGAACAGGTGTTTATCGTATCCCAGCCGTCCAGCTCTTCTTAACAGCCAGCGAGCTGTGTCGCACCAGCTTGGGACACAGTCATAGATACGTTTTTGAGCCGCTCTCAGTCGGAAAGCGGCGATCTTGGATTGGATGCTGATCAATCCCTGTCCCCCTTCAGCCACAGGTAGATAAAGGCCAGCTGCACGGATCCAGTGTCTCCCAGACAGTCCAGAATGGCTCGTTGAATGTCCTCTATCAGGCCTCTCTGTGGTTATTACAGTGTCCAATCCACAAAGTTTCGCTTTTTGCCCAGTTCACCCGTGCAGACGACGCCTTTTCGTATAGAGACAGGGTTTCCTTCAAACCTTGAACATCCCCCTGGCTGGAGATAAGAATATTTACATCATCTGCATAGGCAGAAAGGGTTGGAAAACCTCGATTAGGCTTGAAAGAACCAGTCAATGAGAGACCACCGAAGCGATCTCTCAGCCTGCACAGCAAGGGTTCAATGGCCAAGCTGTACAGCTGACCCGAGATTGGACAACCCTGTCTGATTCCACACCCTACAGGGATTGGCCGACTCAACCCTGCCCCACCTTCACCATACACTGTGCATCCCTGTACAACAAACTCACCCAAGACAAAAAACCATCACCGATACCAAACGCCTTGAGTGCAGAAAACAAATAGGAGTGATCCATACCTATCAAACGCCTTTTCCTGGTCTAAAGAGACAATGCCAATGCTGACATTGTCACATTTATACACATCAATAATATCACGAAGAAGGAAAATGTTGTCCATGATCGTCCTATCAGGAATGCAGTATGTCTGATCAGGATGTACAATTATTTCCAGTACATCCTTAAGTCTGTTTGATAAGGCTCTGGAAAGCACCTTATAATCCGTGCAAAGGAGAGCTATAGGCCTCCAGTTTTTAAGTAATGCCAGGTCTCCTTTTTTTGGCAGCAAAGAAAGCACTGCGCGCTGACATGAAACAGGAAGAGATCCTGTTCTAAAACACTCCAGCAGAACACAGTGCAGGTCAGGTCCCAGTATATTCCAAAAGTGTTTAAAAAAGTCCATGGAAAGACCATCAATCCCCGGTGCCCTTCCTGATGCCAACTGATTGACAGCAATTGTCAGTTCCTGTAAAGTCAGCTCGAAGTCCAGAGCAGCTTTCTCCCCCTCGCTGAGCTGTGGAATTCCTCCAGGAGCTCCTCACGGCCTTCCATGCTGCACTGCTCTTCTGCAAAGAGTTTATTGTAGAAGTCCATTGCATGGCTTCTCATTTCATTTGGGCAGGTGGTCACTCTACCTCCTGGCAGCTCGAGGCAGGTCATGTGTTTCCTCTGTGCCACCGTCCTCTCCAGGTTAAGAAAAAAGAGGTTGGGGCATCCATGTCCTTCAGCTGAAGGAAACAAGACCTTACCAGAGCCCCCTTCACCCTCTCCTGCAGAAAGGAGCTCAAAGCCAACCTCTTCTCATGTAGCAGTTGGTACTTGGTTGGATCTGAGTCTCCATGTAATTCCTCTTCCATGCTCCTTATGCTCGCTTCGAGTTCCTGAACTGTTGATTTGATCTTAGCAGTTGAAAGGGAGGTGTACTGCTGGCAAAAACACACAAATCTGTGCCTTGCCCACCTCCCACCACAGCTTCAGAGAACTAAAGTTAGCTTTTTGAAGCTTCCACTATTGCCACAGTGATTTAAAATGCTGGCAAAAAAACAGTGTCTTGCAGGAGCTTGTTGTTAAAGAGCCAGTAGGACTTAACCCTTTCGCCTGGCGAGATGTTCAAAATTGACTTCACAAAATGGTGGTCAGTGAAACCGACCGGATTTATATGGCAGTGAATCAGTCTGGAGCTTAGGTTTGGGGAAATGTAGATCCTGTCCAATCGTGCAGCACAGATCCTGCTGTTATTGACCCTCACCCATGTGTACTGTCTGGACTGTGAATGTTTTACCCTCCATGTGTCTAACAGATCCAGATGTGTAATGATGTTATTGAGGCTTTGAGCTGACTGAGTATGAGGTTCCTCACTTGTCCTGTCTGAAGTGAAATCTAGTGTGCAGTTAAAATCTCCACCGATGATGAGCTGGTCCTGATGATAGTTTCTCAGCTCATTTTTCATCTGGTTGAAGAAATGTACCCTTTCTGCTCCATGATTTGGAGCATAGACATTGACGAAGCAGAACACGTTGTTATGTATTTCTGCTTGTACAATGAGCAGACGGCCCTTGATCAGAGCCCTCTTGTGTCTGTCTCTCCCCCCATTGATGTTCAAAGACCCTTTTTTAAGACTCTCCATGAAGAAGTTTGCAAAAAGAAACAGACAGGAAGAAACTATCAGAGTACAGTGAGTGGAGAAAACTAGCATGTGGTGCATGATCGCGTTTTACTTTCTGGTCCTTCTTCTGACAGTTTTACCTTTTGTTGCTTTTTCCAAAAGGTCAAAACCGACTAATCTTTTTAAGACATCAACAGATCTTATGAATTTGTCAGTGTCACTGAAGTAGTCACTGACTTTTACAGAATTTTTGTAGGTTTTATCCAGAAACTGATTGATGTCTTCCAGCGAGTAAAGATCTGGGGCCCTGGTGGTTGTTTCGCCTACAGAGGTGGCATCTGACTCAGAGTCATACTCCATCTCATCTGCTTCCCCTGACACCTGGCTGCTGAACACAACAAGTCCTTCTCCAGTGATCTCACTGTTTTGTGTGTCAGCCACACTTGTAGGTGCTGTCTCAGTCTTTCCTCCCTGAGTTTCTGCAGCTGCACACTGAGAGCTGCTCAGGTTTTCTGCAGCTAGATCAGCCTGCTGCCTCTCAGGCTGACTCTCTGACCACCATCATCCGCACTGGCTTCGGGTCCACTGGGTCAGACCGCGGCGCCCCCGCCCGCAACACCGAGCGCAGCACCGCCACCGGCAGCGGGCCCGGCTCCACCACCGCCGTCCATTCTCCAACAGCTCGTTGGGAATGAACGGCGGGACACCGGATACGGTGATCCGCGATGAGGGAGCTGACAGCGGGGACACCTGCAAAAACAAATCTCTGACTAACACTCCACTTTGCACCAGCTGATGAACAAGTGGCTCGTCTTTAACAAACACAACCTCTGCTTTGTTCATCCACGATGCACAGCAGAGGCTGTCGTGTCCTACCTGCTCACCTGCAACCAGCAGAACCTGCTCCACACTTAGGCTACTATGCGGCGGGACTATCCGCACTCCCTGCCGGATAGACGGAGGTGGCATCTTGGCGGACGCCATCCCTCCCAACAACCACCAAGAAACCACTGATTCAGGTGAAAATCAGGTGAAAATTGATATACAGGGACAGCAAACAATTCAAGGAGAGGGTGAAAAAACTGGAGGACAAGGGCAACTGTGCTAGAAGCAGCTGAAACACAATCCTTTTTGCTCTGTATCTTTTTCTCACACACACACACACACACACACACACACACACACACACACACACACACACACACACACACACACACACACACACACACACACGCGCGCGCGCGCACACACACACACATAACCTGAGTTTGTACATGCAAGTACTTGAGGGGGGTGTTGGGGTTGGATCGGAAAATGTCACATAGGAAGATACTTTGGTATGTCAAGAACAAGTGAAGACAGACTAACTCCTTTAGATGTAGGAGATGTGTAACGTTACTTGTTTTCAAGTTGCATGGGTTAAAGTTATGGTCTACGTTTGGAATATTGGTTATTATTATTAACATTGTTTATACGGCAATTGTGATCCTGTAGTTCGATCTACACAAGCCTGCATAGAAATTGACCAATGGGAGCCACCCGTCCCGGAAGGATCGTACCATCCATCCAATCCTCTCCCCTCCCCTCCCCTCATCTCCTCATCATTGCGCCTCGTCCCCTACCACTCCCCCTCCCTCTCTGTAAACTCTGAGCGGTTAGTGATTAGTTTAGCAGCTCAACTACCAGAGCTTGTAACCATGGAGAAGGAAAAGACAGATACCAGTAAGAGGCCTCTGCTCGCCCCAACAGAGAAGGTTAGAGAAAAAACGCAAGTCAACTGAGGAAAAGGCAGAAATGTAACCTACATAGGGACCAAACAGGATTTGGGACTGAAAACAGATGCCGAGACAGCAGACTTTTCGTTGAACAGGTAATTTTCGTTTGTGTTTTAACAACATTTACCTGGCAAGAGTGTTGAATCATAACATCAACAAATCTAACGTTAGACAGAAGATAGAATAATCCTCCTGGACAAAGTGATTACCAACTCACAAAAGCGACTGCCTCCAATATTGGAGGGGACACGTCCCCCCAGTCCCTCCCGGTCCCTACGCCCTTGATGGTGACACTCAATGACATTATTTATCACAGTGAAGCATTGGAGATAGAAATGCAGGTAATAGTAGACCCACTCTTGTGTCAAGTCCACACTTGAAAAATGTTTTGCCATTCATCAAGCAACCGTCCCACAGAAAAGATACGCTTCTGTTTTATCAAGCCAAACCATCTTTTAAAACATGTGTCATTATGACACCCTGTTTTTTTAAATGCTCTGAGTCAATATATTTTATGCAGCTGTGCAAATCACTACTACTACTAGGAGATAAGGGCAGCAAGAAGAGGAGGAGAAGATAGGTAGAGGCAAAGGAGAAGAAGAGGCAGTGTAGAGGGGGGAAGAGCAAGGATGATAATGGGAGAGAAAAGGAGGTTTGGAGGAGAACATGGAAAAGGAGAGTTAAAGGACAGGACAATGGAGAGGAGACACGGAACGGAGCGACATATGACTGGCCGTCTATGGAGGTTGATGACCAGCCCCTGTCAGTCAAGCTCACACAGAGAGAGCAGGGCCCTGCCATCTGCTCCAAAGTTAATGGGAAGGAGACAAGGTGGGGAGGTGAGATGTGTCAACACAGAGGCTGAAGGGAGAGGGGACTGGGAGAGGATGGAGGTCTGAGTGAGAAAGAGAAAAGAACGAAGGTGGATGGAGTAAAGCAGGGTGGAGACCAAGGACACAGAACATGATTTAATGAGTTGTATGAATGAAGAGAGGCCTGATGGAGGTGGAGAAGAGTTGATGATGGATTAATTGAAGGTGGAAGTCAATGGAGGGAAGAGGACTCTGAGGTATACCATCCTAACTAGTAGCTTTGGATATTATTATTGCTATTAATGTGCTTTTACAATTTGAAATCCCAATTAACATGCTGGCAAAAGCATTTTAACCAATTTTGCCTTGTGTAAACATGTTCATAAAGTCTTCTATTATTTTGAAGTTAATGTCATTACTGCCTTGATTACCTTGACTAGCAAGGTTTCACTTCCAGGAAAGGTGCTCATACGTCATAGTTGATCTCATAGGACTTGATATTACAATCCCGTAGAATAATCAGCACTTTCTTGGTGTCTTGAGTGGGGTTAGGGGTCATCAGGTGTGTCTCCTTCATATGTGTGTTGTTGATAGGCCCACTACACCTCCAGAGGGCTCAACAGTGACGCCTGGTGTCTCAGGTGTGCACCCTCTGCTTTTACCCCTCCTGCTACTCATTTTGCAGACCAGTTGGGGACCTTTCTTTTCAACTAAATCCAATTGTTGCTTTGCTCAGATGCCTCTGATGGTAACCTGATGTCTTGTCAGAAGACCTGTACTGTTCCCATCCCCTTCAGCAGCCTGGTTGTTGATGTGGCTACAAACCCTTTGCAACCAGCCTCTACTGGGAGCACCTGGGTTTACCAGCCCCATTGAACTGCTTTAGCTTCTATGTTTGAGTACTTCAGCCATTTGCGTTAATGCGCTTAACCAACTTGTTCCTGGGCCTCATCTGGCACCAGCTTTCTTCTATGGGAGGAATGCCTTGTGCCATGTGGGTCCAAAATCACATCTTCCCTGTTGCATGTGTCCTACGATGTCTCCATGCCTGAGAGCAGATTTTGCCTAGTGTTCCTCAAAGTTCCCAGTCTGGAAATAGTTGCTTGTTTCAGGGTATCTTGATACTCTGTAAGAGTTGTGTTCAGCCTCACTTTGGAGCCTTTGTACTCTTCAGGGAGACTAGAGAGAGGAAGTTCCAGAGCACTGTTACCATACAGGTCGATACTGCTGAGGCAACATGGGAGTCTAAGCCACTTCATATAAAATATGGATGATTTTTGGGAGCCAATAAACTAACTGTATCCTGATGTTAGATATTAATTTAATTCAATATTTTAATGTAACCCTCTGCAGGACTACTTCTTTTCAGCTGGGAAAGAATTTGTTTTTGGTTAAATTTTGAAAACTTGTGCTGCAAGTCAGATTTGGCTTTTTCAGTACTTAACTAACACTATGATCTTCCTCTCACCTTAAACAATTGCTTATTGTTGTATAAACCCAACCATATGAATTATGCTTTAGATGCCAGGAGAGGGATTTGTAGTTGTGGAGATACATTTTGAATGACCATTTTGCATTGGAAGTGTGTTCACTGTTTTCAATAACACGTTCTCATAATGTTGAAAGGTCCTTGTAGCATTTCCCACAAAACATGCAAATGCAATTTAGTTGTCTATGATTTCAATTATTATATGGTTCTGCACACATTCCAGGAATTTGTGTTGCACTTACCCCGTCAACTGAAAAGAGGAGAGTCTGATAACAAATAAAGAGAAAAAGATTAATATATTTATTGTGTACACATGTGCATTATGCAACCATTTCACTAGAACCAGAGCAAGGACCACTAATGATTCCTGATCGTCTGTGTGATGTTAGAGTTTGTCCCTGCACTGCATTCCTCACATACTTATGGATTTTCAGCAACTTGTAGTGAATGTGAACTTAATGCCTAATAAACTACTTTTGTGATCCTATGAAAGCTTCTTAATAGACCAAGTAGTGACACCAAACAGAGGTCACAGACCTTTGAGAGTCTGATTACGCCCCTCTATTCACAATGGGATAGATGGTGACACACAGTGGGATCAGAATAACTACATCAGACAGGCATCTTAAACATCTGTTCAGTATAATGAATGAAAGCACAGTCCTGAAGATGCATTTATCTCAGTGATCAACATTCACATTGGGTGCATGCTCTGGAAAGGCATAAGGTCACAGAAGGTGTGGACATTGATGGTCAGATAACTCATTTTAATTTTGATCTATAAATAGACAAAATGAGAACAGGGTCAAGTCCAGAGTTTGTTGGGTTGCTCGGCTGAGTCTCACACCACCTGTTCAGGGTAGGAACTAGGTCAGAACTAGACAAAGTCACAAGCCGGCAATTTTAGCAAGGCCTGGGTTAGAATTCAGGTCTCAGTACAAGGCTTTCCTCTCAGCCATCACACACACTCCACCCCCTGCTGTTGGACATGAGCGATACTGGGAGTGTTTCCTCTGAGGTCCACCCAGGTTCACCTCCTGACTGGACAACAGATGGACTGTAGTGGAGCCCAGACAACAACACCTCCTGCTTGTGTGTGTGTGTGTGTGTGTGTGTGTGTGTGTGTGTGTGTGTGTGTGTGTGTGTGTGTGTGTGTGTGTGTGTGTGTGTGTGTGTGTGTGTGTGTGTGTGTGTGTGTGTGTGTGTGTGTGTGTGTGTGTGTGTGTGTTTATGTGTGTGTGTGTGTGTGTTGTTAGGTCAACATGGCTGCAGATGCAGGTGTGATCCTTCATGTTTCGTGTTAACACTGTTATCAGTCATTGTCCAAACATGGACACTCTAGTTTGCCTTTGTTAGTGTGCGTCTTATTCAGGGTCATTTTAGCTGTGAGTCACTCAAACTGAACACCAAATCTGAAGCACCTGCACAAAGAAAACTTGTTAATTTCACGAGTAGCTTTTTAGATACTTTTTTTTTAACTCAATGAAAAGCCATTTCTACCATTTATTGAAGTAAATTAAATTCATTCATTTCTATGGGTGTAGATAAGAACCATGTGTTAACAGTGCATCATGCACCCCCAGCTGTCATATGTGAACTTGCCTGGTAATTCTTCTTTCTACAATAGTATAGACATGATTAAGTACAGGCGGACAAAAATGAACTGAAACAGAAAAACACCAATTGAAGGTTTGGGAAGAGAAGTCTTGTGCTAATAGCAAAGTTGGTTGTATTACAAAAAGACGGTACACTCAGTTAAGGTCATTTTCATACTAGTAATATCAAGTTTTTCTTTATTCTGAGCTTTCTGAGGTACTAATAGCTGTTCAGTAGAATAAATATGATTTTTGTTCTTCTTTATCTTCTTTTTTCTGTGTAGGACCATGTCTCAGCACTCATGGAGTCAACCATCTCATCAAAATAGACTAAATTGAAATAAATTACAAGTTATAAGTTTGACAACTTCATATACTTTTTGACGTGTGGATCAAGAATCTACTGATGTGTGGATAGACTGACCTTCTATCCATCATAGATTCACTAACCCTCTGTCTGTTACAAGTTACAGTTACTTCCTCCACTTTGGAGCTATTCATACCTAAATGGCTCGTCCTTGAAACAAACTTTGAGTGTGCATTTGTGTATGTTTCTTGTATAAAAATATAGTTAAACAAATAGTTCTAAAACTATAAAGCCAAAGCCAAAACCAAAATGTCTCCACTCTCAGCTACATTTTACAATAAAAGACAGATGGCAGCCATTGTGAGTGATAAAAGAAGACAGTGACTGGGTGATATTTCACTACTTCTCAGTGAAAAAAATCAGACATGTGCCTCTTGGAGTCAAAGCAAACCCCCATCAATCAGTAGTTGATTTGCAGATTGAAGCCATTGTAATGACATAAGACAGTCTTCCACAGTTTGGCGTTCATAATCATCACTCAGCAGCTGAAGACATGCATATGTTATGGCAACAAATTAGACATTCAAAAGAACAACAAACATTTAGCACCTCGTCAAACAGAGCAGCCCTGTCTGCACCAACTCCTGCTGTGCAGGGCTACCGTTCTCAAGCTGCTCCAAGGCCCTGCTTTATATATACTGCACACACACAAAAACAAATAAGAATGTATGCACACGCAAACACACACACACACATACATTGACACAAACACTCCCACACACTGGTATCCAGCAGTGGTGAGAGTCTATCAACACTTAGTGACATCTGGCAGCAATGCTTTGCCTTGTGAAGTCGGGCTTTGCTGAGCCTGCTTGCAGTATTCACTCTGTGTGTGTGTGTGTGTGTGTGTGTGTGTGTGTGTGTGTGTGTGTGTGTGTGTGTGTGTGTGTGTGTGTGTGTGTGTGTGTGTGTGTGTGTGTGTGTGTGTGTGTGTGTGTGTGTGTGTGTGTGTTATGGTCTGCCAACATCTGGAGTCTAGACTGAATGACTATGAGCTAGTGGGCAATAGTCCATCTTCCTGTCTGTTGACTTCTGCTGCTATGTGTGTGTCTTCATCCAAGGACCTGCCTTGAGCAGTAGTATCAGAATTATCTTGTGCTACATGCTAAAATGAGCTAAATGCTTTTGTGTATGTTTAGTAATTAGACATCAAAATATAAAATCTGAATAAATGCTCAGCAGCAACAGTGTCATAAATACTATATCTACGGTCTATACTGACACATCTGTAGTACACTCGTTGTACGTCCAAAAACATATAGAATGGATTCTCACTGTATGGATTTTTAAAGGTACAGAGCAACCCTTTCTTCCTTAAGTCAATTTTAATTTAAGAAAGGGGCTTTTATTTGACATAACACTCCCTCCGGCAGCCATACCAGATTTTTAAAGCATGTGAGCAAGTAGAAGTACAAGTTAGTGAAATATAAGAAATACACATGGTCAATTCCTGTGACCTTTTAAATGACATTCATCACTGATGGGCCAATTTGTGTCTTGTGTAAACACAGCTGACTGACACAGCAGCTAGTATAATCAGGCCATGTAGGTAAAGCTGTCAGCAGCCAATTTTTTAAGGTATTAGTCTTTTCATATGTGGATTTTTTTTTCTGATTGTCTCTTAACACTTGAGTTTACTGTTTAAACACACATATCGGTAAGCACAGTAAATATACATATATCACCAGAAAGATATGCATTGTTTTATAATTATAATCACACTCCTCAAACCTTCACATATACTAACTGGCCGGGCCCAAAACAGTTTGGCCCCAATGCAACTGCTGCTGGCATTATGTGTTCGATGCATGTGCTTAACCTTTAGTGTGCTGGTTTAGCTTAGGGGAAAGTTGTGGTTTTAGTTCATATAAAAACATATTCTGCTGTGTGCCTCAAGTCACTGTTGACTTTGTTAATATTTAACAAGACCACAATATTTCCCATTAACCATGTGTAGTGCCTAAACATAGCCATAAAAACTTTCATATTCATTTAGGAAATCCAATTCAATATGTTGCTGTGCTGTATGCCACTCTGCTGTGTTTTAATGATAACTGTGAGCAAGCCAACTGGGCTGAGAGACTGAAACGAGGATAAGACTGGTATGAATGACTACATTATGCCCTATGTCCTAAATATTGGATTTAATTCAGGAAATAAACATCTTTAAACCAAGGATAGAGATGCACATAAGGGTGACCTCCCCCTCTTCTAGTACATCCACACACACACACACACACACACACACACACACACTGAGCTGCCCCTGTGTACTGATTGGGAATCAATAGAGAGGAGGGCGCGTCTTTCTCTGTTGTCCCCTTTTTCCAGTCAGGCACTTGAGTTAATTAAGTCTGTAATTACACAGTGTTGTGTTTGTTTACTCCTCCAAATACCAGAATTAGACAAGTCACTTAGGGGTGCTCTCTGAAATGTCATGTAATGAGCAGGGCAGCTGACATTTTGGATTTAAAGTTTTTGTTTTTACTTTAATCTGAAAGTCTTTTTCATTTTCTGTGTGTTTAAGAGCATTTTTATTGATGTTTTTCACAGTGATCTATGTCATTTTAAAATAATTGGAGTGAAATGGTGAGAAGCTTCATTCCTGCAGGCTTTTATCAAAATCCAGTCGGTAGTGTCTGAAATGATGATGATTATGCAAGTGCTGGAACGCTGTTGCATTCCAATGCATCATCAAATGCATCATTATCCCAAGTTCCATCAAAATCCAATCAGCAAAGACTTGGATTTTGTTGTGACACATGTGACTAATAGAAGTGTGACTCATGGGGGGTTGTTTGCTCATTTGTTCCTCTGTTTTTCTTTTGATTTCCTTTTTTTTTAGTATTCCTATGGGTCAGATGCCAGTCATTCATTTGTTTCCCTTCCGTTATTGTGATTTCACTGTGGGGGACAAAATATGGTAATTTTTCCAGAATAGAACATTAGAGCATTAGACAGAAACGTATGCATAAACCACAAGTGTGTAGAATATTGCCAAAAAACAGCACCTGACTCCAACAATCTAAACTCTATTGTTTTAAACTCTCCTGTTTAACAAAAGCACTGTGTTTCTCTCTATTTCCATGGGAACACTTTGCACTTGACAGAGAGCAAAGGCGCTGCGGTGGAGGAGGGCAGTAGGGAGGCAGCGTGCTGGCAGGCAGCAGGTGATGTGTCTGTCTCCTGAATGCCTCCACATGCTCTGTGTCCGTGGATTTATGGCCATGCCACCGTTGGCCCGGATCCCCCACCGGCCAGGGGTCAGAGGCCACCGTGGTGCCCTGTACAGCTGGCCAGCTGGTCCTGCTCAGCCCTGCCACCCACCAGCTGAAAGGCAAAGCTACACACAGGCAAACAGTGTACTTACAGACACGCACCGTCATGTACACACTCCTGGACCGATAACCAACACAGATACCCGTGCAGGGCAACCATGTCGGCATTGATGCATCCTTGAGCGAGTATGAAAATGAAGAACAGTGGGGAAAGGCTGGTAGCAGACACACTTAACACAAAACTGTAAAGACGGGGCTTCATGCCAGTGGCGATTGATCTAAGACTGCGAGGGAAACTCATCTTCCCCTAAAATGTCACCAAAAAAAAAAGTGGTGAAATATGTACTGCTGTGTGTACATTTCATGACGAAATACGCACTAGAAAGCCTTCATCTTTTGTTCAGAATCAGCTATTTATCACAGGTAACCGGAGCAACTTCCTTCTCATTCATCCCCACAGCTCCACAGCACTTTACACAGTCGAACGCTCAGCTTCTACTGACTTCAATGGGGAAGTGTAGAGTGGGTTGTTCCACTGCAGCCAAACTAGATGCTCATTGGATAAATGCTGGGCTTTGTTCCGCCCATCGGACGCTCAGCGTCTCTTAGGGTCTATGGGACAGTGGGCTGGCCCGGGCGCTCGGCTTCTCCATGATGATTGGATAAGCTGCCTGAGGCGGAATCCTTTTTTGATTGAAAGCTAAATGAGCGAATCAGCGACTTTGCCTTTGTTAAAAATGACTAGCATCGTGTTTGGCGACTCTGTTCTGTCACTCTGCGGTTTCTCACTCCAACGAGCAGCGGCAGCTGCGGAGCTTCTCCCCCCATCACGATCGCTGACAGTCACAGGCATTCACACTTCACAGTAGCGGTATCCATAAAGGACAGGCTGTAAGAAAAGGAACAGGCTGAGTTGTTTACTTTTTACAATTGACAAGTCATCCAGCTGGGTCAGCGGCGGATTTGTCAGCCTTATAAATCTGACAAAGTCAGCCCACCGACATCAAGATTCTGCGGCACACCTGCAAGCGACAGTCAGTCTGAAAACTTTTGGAGACACAAGAGTTGAACTTCAGCTAAATTAGCTACGGTCCACAACAAAAAGGTCAGGCAGAACAGAGAGATCCTAAAATGTCTTATCAATGTCGTCACATTTCTTGGAAAACAAGAGCTGGCATTTCAATGACATGATGAAAGAAAAGATTCCGAAAACAAGGGTAATTACTTAGAGTTACTGGAGTTTTTGGCGGAGTATGATAGCCCTCTGCGGTGTCATTTGGATTCGGCCACTGGTTTCATCAACACCTCCAGCAAAATTCAGAATGACCTGATTCAAGCGGTGGCGGATGCAATGACTGAGGCAATGAGGAAGGAGGTGAGGAACACGCCCTTTGTGGCCGCTATGTTAGACGAGACAACCTAAGTAAGTAAGTAAGTAACACCTCTCACGGTGGGTTGAAGGATCACTTTTTCCAGTCTGGTGACGTCAGTGGTGATAAGCGCGCTGAAGCCATTGCTGGACAAGTTTTGTCTGTGCCTGCACCAATAAGGTAATTGCCCAGTGTTACGGTGGAGCTGTAGAATAGAATAGAATAGAATAGCCTTTATTGTCATTGCATTTGCATACAACGAAATTGGAGTGCTACTCCCCCTTGGTATATTTTAGAAAATAATATATAATAAAACAATAAGCAAAGTATAATATAAGCAATAAAAACACAATATAGTTTAAACAATATAATAATGTGAACGGTATAGACAGATGGGTAACAGTATAAACAGATGGGTAACAGTATAAACAGATGGGAAACAGTATAAACAGATGGGGAACAGTATAAACGGATGGGGAACAGTATAAACAGATGGGGAACAGTATAAACAGATGGGGAACAGTATAAACGGATGGGGAACAGTATAAACAGATGGGTAACAGTATAAACAGATGGGAAACAGTATAAACAGATGGGTAACAGTATAAACAGATGGGAAACAGTATAAACAGATGGGGAACAGTATAAACGGATGGGGAACAGTATAAACAGATGGGGAACAGTATAAACAGATGGGTGGAGAACAGAAACTATACTAAAATATGTATATTTAGAGTGGAGCATGTTATTATTGCACAAGAATTTTAAAGTGGCTTTTTTCAGTTTAAAGTGGCTTTGTTTCAAGTTATTTTAATTCTTAATTTTAAATCTGATCAATATGATCAATATATGTAACATTTGAGGTAGTTTGTTTCGTTGTTCTATTTTTTGTTATTGACTGCAGTGATAGCTCTAGAAAAGAAGCTATCTCTGAGTCTGTTTGTCCGTGATTTTTGTGACCTGTAGCGTCGGCCTGAGGGTAACAGGTCAAACAGGTGGTTGCTGGGGTGGAAGGAGTCCTTGATAATGTTTTCAGCTCTGCTGAGGTAGCGAGAGCTGGCAATGTCCTCCAGGCTGGGCAGAGGGCACGCAGTGATATTCTGGGCTGTGTTGATGACCCTCTGCAGCGCCTTCCTGTCTGCGGCTGAGCACCCTGCATACCACACTGTGATGCAGTACATCAGGATGCTCTCTATGGCGGCTCTGTAAGAACATCACCAGCAGCTTCTCCTCCAGGTTATTTCTCCTGAGCACCCTCAGGAAGTGGAGACGCTGCTGGGCTTTCTTAACCACCGCCGTGGTGTTTGCAGTCCAGGAGAGGTCATCGGCCATCTGCACACCCCTACACACAGTCCCCGTGGATGTAAAGGGGGGCTGGGTCCGCTCTGCCCTTTCTGAAGTCCAGTACTAATTCTTTTGATTTGTGGTGTTCAGTTGGAGGTTGTTTAATGAAACACCACGTCGTCAGTCTGTTTACCTCGTCCCTGTAGTCGGACTCGTCTCCCCCTGAGATGAGCCCGATCGCCGTGGTGTCGTCGGCAAACTTGATGAAGGTGTTTGAGAGATGGGTCGGGGAGCAGTCGTGTGTGTAAAGGGTGAACAGAAGGGGACTCAATACGTATCCCTGTGGAGAGCCTGTGCTGAGGGTGATCGCGGAGGAGATGTGGGGGCCAAGTCTGACAGACTGTGGTCGGTTTGTCAGGAAGTCTTTAATCCAGTGGCAGATGGGGGTGGAGAGGCCAAGGTGAGAGAGTTTCTGCACCAGGATCTCTGGAATGATGTGATTGAATGCTGAGCTGAAGTCCAGGAAGAGCATCCTCATGTAGCTCCCCCTGTGCTCCAGGTGGCTCAGCGCGGTGTGGAGTGCTGTGGTGATGGCGTCCTCGATGGATCTGTTTGCCCTGTAGGCAAACTGATGGGGATCCAGAGTGGGAGGCAGACATGCCCTGATGTGCTGAGAGACCAGTCTTTCAAAGCACTTCATGACTACAGGCGTAAGTGCAATGGGTCTGTAGTCGTTGGGGCTGTCCACTGCTGTCTTCTTGGGGACGGGGATGATTGTGGAGGCTTTGAGGCAGGGTCGTATGGTGGCCTGTGCCAGGGACTGGTTAAAAATCCTTGTAAAGACTCCAGTCAGTTGGTCAGCGCACGCTCTGACCAACTTGCCAAGTAATCCGTCGGGGCCGGCCGCCTTTCTGGGGTTCACTGTCCTCAGCACTCGTCCCACTTCATGTTCCTGAAATGACAGTGTGGCGGTGCTGGAAGGAGGTGGGAGTGGTGTGGCTGCTGAGGACCTGTCTGTCTCGAAGCGGGCAAAGAAGAGATTGAGCTGCTCTGCCAGCGAGGCGTCAGTCCTAGCAGTCCCCTGGTTGTTGCTTCTGTAGTTGGTTATGTGATTTATTCCCTGCCACATCTTTCTGGGGTCATTCACAGCGAAGTGGTCTTCAATCTTCCTCTTAAAAGCCGCCTTGGCCTCCCTGATGCCTCTTTTCATGTCTGACCTGGCCGCACTGTACAGGGCCCTGTCCCCTGACTTGAAGGCGGTGTTGCGGTTTTTTAGGAGGGACTGGACTTCACTGTTCATCCAAGGCTTCTGGTTCGGAAAGACCCTGACCTTTTTTTTTCGACGGTGACACAGTTCTTGATGTAGGAGAGCACAGTGTCAGTGTGCTCCTGGAGGTTGTGGTTATAGAATAAATCCCATACTGTCCTTGAGAAACATTCCTGCAGCTGAGAGAGGGCTCCCTCAGGCCACGTTTTTATTGTCTTTGTTAGTCGCTTTGTATTCCTCAGCAGGGTGGTGTAGGTGGGGGTGAGGGACATGCTGAGATGGTCAGATCCAGCAAGGTGGGGGAGGGGTGTCGCTCTGTAGGCATGTTTGATGTTAGAGTAAACATGGTCCAAAGTATTTTCCCCTCTGGTGGCAAAATTCACGTATTGTACGAATTTTGGGAGCACAGTCCTTAAACACGCTTGATTGAAGTCACCGGCAACGGTAAAGACCCCATCCGGATGGGCGAGCTGCTGTTTGTTTATGGTAGCAAGCAGGAGGCTGAGGGCCGTGCTAACGTTAGCATCCGGTGGGATGTAAACAGCTATCACAATGGCTACAGTGAACTCCCTCGGTAGATAAAAAGGTCTGCACGAGACTGCCAGAACCTCTAGATCAGGAGAACAGTGTGTGTCAATGATCCTGCTGTCACAGCACCACTCCTTATGTACGTAAACGCAAAGCCCCCCTCCTCTGCTCTTACCCGAGTCTCCGTTTCTGTCCTGCCGGTGTAGCGTGCGGTCTGCTAGCTCAACTGCAGCATCGGGAATCAGCGGGTGAAGACACGTCACCGTGATGACAATAACGCTGCAGTTTCGCACAAAACTGGTTGTTGCCATCTGTAGCTCCAGTTTGTCCATTTTATGGGTGATGATCTGGCGTTGGAGATGAAGAGGCTTGGTAATTGGCCTGTGCGGTTGTTTACGTAGCCTAGCATCTGGGCCCGACCGGCATCCTCGCTTCTGCTTCCTCTCTCACCGCCGCCTCCTGCGCTTCCTGGGCGGGATGACCATCCACGGAGATCCCGGTGGTCTCACGATGTCCTCCGGGAAGTTGTGTTTTTGCTGATAGTCGCCAGTTACAGACAGAGTGTACCTTAGGCCCAGATCGATTAGGTTCTGGCGACTATATGTGATGGCTGCAGTGCAAAAGTCCAACAAAACATTCAAAAAAAGTAATAAAACATAACACCAAGTTGGAGAGCTAAGAGCCGCTGCACCCGCGCGCGCCGCCATCTTCTTTACAGTCATGGCCTCTGGACTGAATGGGGTCCAAGCTAAAATAAAGGAAAAAAATACCCCAAGCTCTCTTCGGTCACTGTAATGCGCACTCTCTGAACCTTGTCATGTCTCAAAGTGCTGCTAAAATCAAAGAGTGCAACATTTTTTTGTCACACCTCAGTGGCCACACAGCCTTTTTCTCAAAGTCAGCCAAACACACGAAACTCCTGGATGAAATATGCCAGCGGAGACTGCCCAGACTGACAACACAGTGGGACTTTTCATCACGTTGGGTTTGCACTGTGTATGAGCGGAGAGAAGAACTCTTGGATCTCTTTGAGTTCATTGTGGACAACCACGATGATTTTGATGGTGATGCTGTGCACAGCGCTGATGGATACATCGCTCTGCTTACAGCTTCCTCTGTAGAGTACGGTGGCAACGAAAACCTTCCCTTTTAGTTGGGTGATACGGTACTATGAGCTCTTTAAGATACGACGGAGCCTGACCAATAAGAGCTTTGTACGTAAGGAGAAGGATTTTGAATTCTATTCTAGATTTTACAGGTAGCCAGTGCAGAGAAGCTAATACATGAGATATACGTTCTCTTCTATTTGTTTTAGTTAGTACACGAGCTGCAGCATTTTGGACCAACTGGAGACTCTTAACAGACTTATTGGAGCAGCCTGATAATAAGGAGTTGCAATAGTCCAGCCTAGAAGTAACAAATGCATGGACTAGTTTCTCTGCATCTTTCTGAGACACAATGTACCTAATTTTTGCAATATTACGCAGGTGAAAATATGCAGTCCTTGTCGTTAGCTCTGGCACAGATGTCCATAGAGAAGGGACTTCTTCAGACGTAGGACTTAAAGGACAAAGGACGTAAAGTTTGCATCGCCCACTTCACAAAGAAAGACTGACAAATGGATTTCGATTACCAAGGTAGGCCTATGGTACAAATCACCTTGATTTTTTCAAGTGATTGATTCGGGCCAAGTGGACATTCAATAATTTGTACTTATTGCGGAGGTTGTCTGTAACATTTACAGTGCAATTTGCCTTTAAGTCAACGTGTAAACTTAGTGTGTGGTTGGATTTTTGTTTATCAAGGATTTTTATTCCCACCATTTTATTCCCTGTAGAGAATTAGGGAGGTGTAATGGAACCTATGAAAATTGTGACTTTTATTTGACGGTATTAATTGCGCCATGCTTAATTGTGCATGGAGAGGTATTTGCACTTCATTGCAACTTTTTAAAGAAAAAAGTCTATACATTCCCAGATTTGTGTAACTTTTATAAGTTCTAAAAGTAACACAACAACACTTATGTAACTTTAACTTATTTTGTGCATTTGAAATTGTATTATATTTTGAGGATGCTCATAAATTTATTTGTCAATGTCTGTATGGTTTGTTGTGCACCGTGATTTCATAGCGATATCCATGGTGACAAAATGAGCCTCGGTGTCGGTGTTAGCAGTCTCATGGGGTAACATTCTGGGTGACCTCATTTTATATTTCCAGATTTGGCATGTTTATTTAATGTAGCCTAAATGTTCTCCACTTTTATAAAGTTAATGTTGAGGATTTTTCTTCTTACGGAGAATGTTATTGATGTTATAGTCTATTTGTTTACATCCTTGTCATCGTTGATTAAAGGATTGCACTTGTTAAACGCTTTCAATTCATCGTACTGTGTCTTTTTTTACGCAATAATTTATTTTCTGAGCAATGAGTGCAAAGGTGAAGGCCCAGCTATAGTGCTCATGGTTCGCCAGGCTGCTGGTCTTTCAAGGGGGGGAGCTAATTTTTTCCTGCCTACATCATAAATGTGTTTGTTTATTTATATGTAAATTCTACCCTCCGTTCCTTTTCAAGAAAATGACCTGTGACCTTGTCATACCAACTAGGTGTCTTTTTCAGGGACTTGACCAGTGTCCTCTGAATGGCCAGCAGAGCTAGGCTGCTTAAACGGTCTTGGCCCAGCTGGAGCTGCTGCGCCAGGCTACTGTGAAGTGTGACCGTCTGTGAGTGTGAGTGTGAGTGACGGGGGGAGAAGCTCCGCAGCTGCCGCTGCTCGATGGGGAAAGAAACCGCAGAGTGTCAGAACAGAGTCGCCAAACACAACGCTAGTCGTTTTTAACAAAGACAAAGTCTCTGGGAATAGGTAAAGTCTCCAGATCAGTTCAGAACAATAGAATGAAAAACTTGGAAAATGCTCCGGTGGATGTTTATTTTTCAAGATCGCTGATTCGCTCATTTAGCTGTCAATCAAAAAAGGATACCACCTCAGAAAGCTCACCCAATCCTCATGCAGAAGCCGAGCATCCAGGCCAGCCCGCTGTCCCCCAGAGACGCTGAGCATCCGATGGGTGGGACAAAGCCCAGCATTTACCCAATGAACGTCTAGTTTCGCTGCAGTGGAACAACCCACTCTACGCTTCCCCATTGAAGTCAGTAGAAGCTGAGCGTCCGACTCTGTAAAGTGCTGTGGCGCTGTGTGGATGAATGAGGAGGAAGTTACTCCGGTTACCTGTGATAAGTAGCTGATTCTGAACAAAAGATGAAGGCTTTCTAGCGCATATTTAGTCAATGAAATGTACACACAGCAGTAAATATTCCACCACTTCTTCTTTTGGGGGGTGACATTGTAGGGAAAGCTAAGCTTCCGTTGCAGTCCTAAAAGCAATCGCTACTGAATATATATATATATATATATATATATATATATATATATATATATATATCTGTAAAATCTAGAACAGAATTTAAAATCCTTCTTCTTACCTACAAAGCTCTTATTGGTCAGGCTCTGTCTTATTCTAAACAGCTCATAGTTCTTCATCTTCTCTAGAGTGACTGTGAGAAGTACAGTATAACTATGCTTATTGTAGCATCAATATGCTAAACAGCTGAGAGAAACAGAAAACTATTTACAGGACAGCATCAGCATTGAGCTTCAGATCAATGGTTTTGATCACGATAGTAAACAAACTACACTGTAAATTCTAACATGTTGTTTCAATTTAAAAATATGAGTGAAAGGGCTGCCTTAAAATTCTAAGTTGAGTGAAAAAAAGTAATTTGTTATCTTGATTAAATGTTCCTTGTTGTGAAAACATCTGCATTAGTTTGGTTGACTTAGATTTCATAATTGATATAACTCCTTCGGGTAGTTGTCTGAACTTGCAAATCTATTTCAGCTTAATCAAAATAGTCAGTTGTGTAAACCTTTTGTTTCAGTCAAGTTGACTTGGATTTGTTAATTGATTGAACAGCTTAGGGAAGTTGTCTGAACTTAAAATAGTCAGTTGTGCAAACCTTTTGTTTCAGTCAAGTTGACTTGGATTTGTTAATTGATTGAACAGCTTAGGGAAGTTGTCTGAACTTAAAATAGTCAGTTGTGTAAAACCTTTTGTTTCAGTCAAGTTGACTTGGATTTGTAAATTGAACTGCTGAACTTAAAATAGTCAGTTGTGTAAACCTTTTGTTTCAGTCAAGTTGACTTGGATTTGTAAATTGATTGAATTGCTTAGGGTCGTTATTTGAATTTGCAAATCTATTTTTAGCTTAATTAAAAGTGTCAGGACATTTGAATGAAATGAATTAATCTATTGAGACCCCAAGATTTCTTTGAACTTAAACATCCATTTCAACATAACAGATGTAGCCTGTTGTAATAACTTTATCTTAGTACAATAGATTTAAATGTGTACATTATTCAACTCCATTTGCAGGTGTTTAAACTTCCAACAACATTTCTGATTGGCCATTTAACCCAATATTCAAAACCATGCTTAGCAAAACCTAAATCACTTTTTTAATTACAATTTTGATTTAACAAAATATTACAGTAACTTGTAATTTCTAAGAAATATGACAAACAGTCAACATGCAACCGAGTAAACATTTATTGGTGCACACACTTCACCAAGATTTACAGAAAACTTTAGCATTTGCAAATACTAAACGACAAACTTTCTGACTTGAACACCAGAAAGTTTTAAACACTCTGAAATGAGTTATCTGAGCACAACCTCACATGGTTTTCCGCAGGAGTCTGTTTCTTAAACCATGCACAAGTGAGGAACACTGTCCTCCACCGATGTTCATCAGGACCTTCTGAATGACTTCAAAAGTGTACCTTAGTTCCTTTGGATAGTCTATGTTGAGAGAAAAAAGAAGCCCCATCAGCAAGGCAATGGCACGTGGGATGTCCTTCAGATCAGACAGGATCACTGCTTCCTCAAGGACCACTGACGTGTCAATGATGTCTTCTCCGTCCTTCACCATCACAACACCAACTTTCATCCCCTTTGTGAACGTGTCCTCATCATGTGTAGCCTACACAAGATTTCAAAGAAAGCAAAAATGTCTTACAATCTTTAATTGTTCTATCAGTAATGTTTATATGTTGGCGGAAACAGGGTTACCATTTCAGACATGTTAATACCAATTATCACCCGACTAAAGGGCCACAGAAAAAAAGTTCCATTTACTGATTTTATCTAAGCTGGACAGATCTTTTCAGCCATTTTGTGAATGGATGAACTGCATATTTTTGTTTATGTTTATTACATACATTTTAGTCAGTATCACTATGCAGTGATACACCTGTATAATGAAAAAAATAAACAATGCTTACCTCGATGGTCTTAAAAAAACAGGAGGGATCCTCCTTGAGAAAGTGAGGAAGGCCCAGGAGAAGAACTGTCCTCTTTCGGTTTGTGGAGCTCTGTTTAAGAAGACAAGGGGGAAAAAAAACAGTACAAGCAATGACTGGTATTTGTTCTATCCGCTTGTAAACAGATGTCTCACAAGTAAAATGACATTTTATGGGCTTGCATTTTGAAAATCAAATTTAATACTTTTAAAAACTTTAAGGATCTGCTGTGCTGCTTATCAATGTTTGAGATTCTTTAGCATCTGGTGTAGTTGAGCAGTCAAAAACCCAGCCACCTCCAGGTTGTTATGTCATGACTGACAGCTCTGCTCATGTTGCACAGTCTACCAGCTGTATGGACAGGAACTCAACACCTTGGTTCGAACCCTGATCACTACTGCACAGACTGGCTCTAAATAAGGTCACCAGCGCAAGATGGCAGCACTTGTATCTGGGATATTTTGGACAGTGGGATGAAGTGGAGACGAGCTGTCAATCTTTATTCATGTCATTGATTGCACAGGACCCCCCCATTTGGGATTCAGATCTGAGGATAAAAATGCCATTGAACACAGAAGAAGCTGTGTGCAATATTTTGTATCTGTACTGCAGATCAGGAAAGAAGTTTTACAACTATGTTGTGGAAGATGCCAACTACAAATGCGGGAGGCATGGATGAAGAAAAAACATTTAACTCTTACGTCATCATTGAGACATCTCATCAGCCTGGTCAGGTCCACTATTCCACTCTTTGCTTTGTACAGCTCAAGGAACCTTTCCAGATACTGGTCCAGCCCGGCAAAGAAGGAGCCCTTCAAGTCAACAGATGTAAGGCGAGCAAATTCTGCTTCAATCTGTGGATGTGAATGAAAAAAAAATGTAAAAAAATGTCAAAGAATATGCTTTTAATTAGCACTTAAAGTGGACGCTGAGTTAATTTATGTTTAAAGAGACTGTTTTGATTATTTGAAGTGGGGTTGTATGAGGTACTTATTCATAGTTAGTGTAGTCACTACAGTAGATGCTGGTCACCACCCCCCAGTTTGGAAACAGAGCAGAGACAAGCTCCAGCAAAAAAAAAAAGGTATTTAAAAAAGGTCCACCAGAAAATACATTTCAAAAACAAGTCACACAAAGGTAAAGTGGTGAAAATATTCCGAAGTGTATGTTGCTTATCTTCTGACACCAGCACTTCTGCAGTTCTGTATGCAATACAATGACTATGGATACATATTACAAAAACTTCAAATAATCCAAACTATCCCTTTAAGAGTAAAATTTCATTTGAGAAAAATATTCAAAAAACACTTTACCTGCCGTTCAGAGAACAAGGCCGGCCACTTGTCTTTGACTTGTGCCACAAGGGGTTCATCTTCAACAATCTCTTTCCTCCGTAAAGGGAATGTGTTACTCATCATTTCACCAATTTGCTTCCAGTCAACCTTTCTTCTCTTCATCTCACTGACCATGGCAGATCTCTCCATCTCGAGGTCACTTTGGGCTTTCCCTTCTGGAAAATCTGGCAGGAAGTTCACCTCTGATTTTCTCGCCCTCTTTAGTCTTTTTGAACTTGTTGATCCAGAGGTACGTGCATTGACTCTGAGCTCGGAACATCCAGCCACTCGCATCTTCTGCCGAAAGTTGCCCATTTTGAACTTTAAACTGAACTTCCAGCAATACCACCCACTGACAGAGCCTGGTTCCTTCAAACAAGGATGCTTTTGTATGAGAGCTTGGGCTACATGATCATACTCATCACGTGATGGGTAGGGATTGTGAACATACATGGCTTCTGCCAACTTGTCCAAGATATCCGATTTAATGTCTTTTGAAATGTCAAGAAGGGTCCCATCTGTATGGAAGGCTTCATCTCCTTGCTTCAGTTTCAACTCAACATCAAAAGAAAAGGCAGGAATGACAAATGGTTGAGGCAGCTGACGAGTTTGGGTACCACCGGGGCTCTCCTCGAGGGAAGATGACAGGCTTGCTGTGTCTAGAGTTGAGTCTGTGTGGTAGGATTCAGAACACTTGGTGTGCACTTTCAAAGTTGCTTTCTCTTTAGGAAGCTCCGACATGCTACTTAAATTACACAGTTCATTATCAAATTCGGGGTCTTGATACTGAATCACAAGGTCCCCCCCTAGTCCCAGTTTGGTCTTCAAGATTGAGCAGAAGTCATCAACAGTCTCAGGCAAGTTGTCAATGGTAACCTTTCTAATGTCATTTTCGCACAAGATGATGCGCAGCAGCATGATGAAACTGTTGAAAGAAAAGAATTGAAAAAAAAAGTTATATAATTTCATAATCACATTCAGTGTGGTCATATTAACAATCGTGTTCATATTGTAATCAGGACTTTGAAGTGTCTCGGTTATTTGTTTGTGCATGAAGTAACTTGTACTTGTTAATATGTGCACTGAAATAAGAGGTTCTGTGATGCACATGTACCGCTTAGGTAGGCAGTGTGCCCCAGGTGTATGTTATTACTAAGTGAAAAACTTGGGTGTAATTGTGGGGAGGCTCATGAGCTATAAAACAATACCTTAATGTACAAGAAACGCCTTCGGTGAAACCACAAGTCGGCCTTGCACAGTGTATGCCGACAATGGAACGTAGTGGTTCAGGTCTTCAGGATCTGCTACCATCAGTTGAACAGGGTCTCTCTTGCAGACTTCGTAACATCTGAGGTGCTCCAAATACCAAGCTGAGAAAGGTTCAAGAAGAAAGAGTAGCTTGTTGCATACAAGCAGCACATGGACAATCTTACAAAAATCAGGAAGTCCACTTGTGCTTCCAACCGAGACGAACATTCCCTTGGTGTATCTTGTTCCATGTATGTATGCGGTTGTGGCCAGAGATACACTGCTCAAAGTTCTACAGTACTTCTCAATCGCTTGCTTGACAGAGGAGGCCACAATGTCCAGGGAAACATTTGATACTCCTTTTACTTCCACTGTTGGTTTAAACAGGCTGGGCATGTCCAGGTAGTATGCCAACATAAGCTCATGTCTGAGGGACAAAGTGAATAGAATGTTTTTGAAATTATTGACATCACGAACCACTTTCTTGAAAAAGCTATGTTTAGCTTCAAAACGTAATGTCCAAAAATCAACCAGTGGTCCAAAGCATCGGATTAAATGAGCATAGTGTTCAAGAAAATGGTGTTTAGGTTTGAGTTTCAGCCCTGGAAACACAATCAGTAACAGTTTTCTGTGCTCACTTATTTTGGCATCAAGGTAACACAAGCTTTCATCTGTAAAACTGGAGGATGCCAAAAGTTCCACAATGTCTTTAAGTTCCAGTATTACAGACCATGCAACATCATCTTCAGGAACAACATCACCTATGAGCAGAGGCAGCAACCTCAAACGGGTCCAATTTTCATGGCCGTTGCCTCCAATAGTTGCACTCACAAGTACTTTTTCTGGAATTTTCTGTGGATGATTAACTCTGTCAGAAAATGTATAGGGGAAGCGCTGTATGGCAGTGTTCAAATAATCCAAAGTGAAGTACTTCTGTCCAATGAATTTTTTCAAACACAAACCGAGCTCAAGGGGAACAATGCCTTCAAGAAGGTCATGTAAAAAGTCAGGAGGAAAACCTGTAATACAATGAAAGTAAGATAATTTGTTCAATACACAGTCTCTTTTCACTCCGTCAACACTTTTCAAGCACTCATTCTCCCTCAGCCTAGAAACATTCTCATTGTAGGACTCTTTGGTTCTCAATGAAAATGACTTACTTTGCACAGAACAACTCTGAATATCACTACGACTGGCTAAACAAAAACGACAAAACTTGTCAACATTAAAGGACTCCTGAAAACCAGCAAATGAATGTGCTCCCAAATTATCAGATGATACATACAAGACTGTACCCCTAACACTAATTCCCAACCTGCTGATGTAAATCCCTTGGTTTTCAAGCAGTTGGAGATCTCTCAAAAGTGGTTCTACAATCCTGTCATAGCCAAATGTTTTAGCATCAACACTTTTACACAAAAGAGCAAGACATATGCTAGACAATGATGATCTGTATTTAACAGGTAAATTTGCTATTACCCAGTATATTGCGCACAGTTTGTGTTTTTTTCTTGAGGTGCCTAAAGGGTTACAGACCTCAAAATCATCAATATACAGACCTAAAGAAATGGTCTGATCTTCCCCAGACAGAAGTGGATTCTCTTTGAAATATGATCCATCAAATAGGGTCTTGTAATGACCAGGTAGTGATTCTGTATTGGCTTCTTCTAAAACTATGTCAATAACATCACCCCTATTTAACAATCTTTGCAGTGTTTTTAGAACTGGGACATAAACAAAGGTTTTCTTTAATGGCAAGTCTAAAACATACTCAACAGGGTCTATGACACCAAATTTTTCTTTGAAATAGGACAACCTTTTTTTATCTGATCCTAGACACCCAATCTGGGAAATGGAGCTAAGTGGATTGAGGCTGTGCAAGGCGTCTGTTAACAAAGTTACAGTGTTTTCATCAATGTCACAACTGTGCTGCCTTAAGACGTTTTTTACTGTATACTCATTTAGTTCACCAATCAAAACACCAATGTCATAAAATTCACTGACTATTTCTTGAGTGGCTAATTTGGAAACATGCAGGACTGCTTGCATTCGCAAAAGTAAAGATGCAAGCCTTTCCTGAATTTTTTCAGTGGCATCATGGCAATCTTGTTCATTATCAGAATTATCCTCAAGTGACACATGAAAAACATTGTCAGCAACATGTGACTGTGATTCAGCCGTTTCACATTCTGGCAATTCACGTTCTTTGACAGTGATCTCTGTCTTTAAGTCTTTTAAAGTACAATGTGGGTGACAACGAGATTTATGTGACGTAAAACTAGAGTAAACATTTGATTTGAAAAGACAGTGATTAAAGGGACAGGTAACTGTCTCCCTATTCCTCAGGTGCTTTCCAAGATGAGCAATATATTGTTTTAGGCCAACTGCCTCTTCAAAGTCACACAATGAGCATTTTACTTTAAAGCCAACAAGTCCACTACTCAGTTCTATGAGCCCATGATCTCTCAAGTGTACCTGCAAGGATTTTTTAGATCTGAAATACTGTGCACAGTCTTTGTATATGCAGGGTAGTGGACAATTTCTTCCGTAATGTCTGTGACTACTTTGGTAATGTTCAATGATTCTCTTACGATTTCCACAAAAAAAAGTACAAAGTTTACAAGTCCACTTCATTCAACAATAAACAAAAAAGAAACAAAGGGCAGAAGAAAAAGTCAGTAATAATGTAGACCTATGGGAAAATATACCAAAAACACACACACAAAAAAAAAACACTGAGTTATGAATGCCATTACAATCCTAAGCCTTATTTTTCTTTCACATTTCCTGTCTCCACTTTAAACTAATTTTTCGGATCTTTCATTTCATATTACTTGTTCTAGCACCCATAACATAAACATAAACGTCTCAATTTGTTGTTTGCATATCGTAACATTTCAATGATGCAACTCAAACAGAAGTCTCCTGAAGTGTGGTTCTATGAGGTACTTATGTAATGTCAGTGTATTACCTTTCATAGATGGTGTTCATCAGGGCCGGTTACGGAGAAGCAGCAGGAGTACCAGTGCAGGAATCTCCGAAATGTACTGCTGTGGACAGTCAGCAACAAAATGTATTTAACATCTAAATAAATGAAGTTTTTTTTTATATATATAGATCAATGTCAACATGTTCATGACAATAAATTATAAAACAACTCACAGCTTTTTTCATTAGTACATCTAAAGCAAAAACGTCTGGCATTTACTAGGGATGTGCATGACTAGCTGGTTAAATGGAGCTTAACTTGCTGGTCAGTTAGAGAAATACAAGTCAGTTAAACACATTTTTTGTTTATCCAACCCAGTTAGTTAACCCAGTGAAGGTGGAAAGTGGGACAGATTACATCTGTATAACCAGCACAGTTTAGCAGTGTTCTCTTAACTAGAAAATAATCTGGCTGTATGTGCACTGTGTCAGAAGAAACTGTATAACACCTTTCGAGAAGCATTGTGCAACTGTATTCAGCACAGGCATGTGACTTTAAGAAAATAAGACTGCTGGTGCTACAACACTGCTAACGTTAGCCACGCTCGGCAAACACAGAAACGATGTAATGAACAGTTTAAAACGACTTTAAATACAGTTATTTTTTTCAAGTTTTAAATCTTGTTAAATTATGCCCATTTTGCTAAATTGTTTTGCTTAATTTTAGTTGCTACTTGTAGACTAGTTGATTTGACTTAAAAAAAAAACTTTCACTGCAGGTGTGTGGGGGGCGCAGGGAGCTTTCTCAACTCAATTAGCCACAAAAATTACTCACAAAAATTCAAGAAATGACAAATTCGGATAGTTACTTACTTCCCTTGTTTAACAGAAAAAGAGAAAGACTTTATGTAGCCTAAGTGTGGTAACCCGAGGGTAATAATGCACGCACACTTTCAATGTAGTTCTGTGTACTTTACTGAAACTTTGTTGTAGCCAGCCATCCATGTGTACAAGTGGGGAGTAATTGCAATAACAGTCCCACAGGGTACAAAAACCCGACACTAAGGTTCCGGGGTGCAAACCTCTAATAAAGTACTGACACACCGTTAAGGCTATAACACTAACGTTAGCAAGAAATGAAGGCTGCTGGCGCTAAAGGCTAGCACTGCTAAGGTTACCCACACTCGGCAAACTATGTGATTAACCGTTTAAAATGGCCATTAATACACGCGCTTAATTTTTTTTTACTTTTAGACAAACAGTAGACTAGAAATGTATTTTTTCCCCACTGCAGGTGTGTGCGCAGCCACACCCGCCCCTCCCCCACAGCCAGCTCGTTAACGTTACGCGCCACCGGCGTTCTCAACTTCTTTAACGTTACCTTAGTCTAATAAATACACATAAACTCCCAAAACGTCAAACATATGAAATATCCGTACACTCACTTTACTTATCAAACAGAAAAATACAACTGCACACCCTCTGAATTCCCGGTTCTGTTTGAGTTTTTACCAAAAACTAGCTTAATTAACGTTACCATGCTAAACCACCACAAAACATTTCTAAACTCACAGAAAAACAAAAGAGAACTCACCAAAAATATCTTGACAGGCTTTTCCACTGCTCGGCAATCACCGTCTGTGGTGTCCTTGGAATAAATCCTAATTTCACCGAATAAAAAATGAAATGGTCTCAACTGCGAAACAGGACAGCATGAACGATAGCCTCCAGGTCACGTCCGAAAGGGGGGATGGGAAGGAGCGAGCGCATGGCATTGACCCGCGGCAATGCATTGCAAGTCACAAAACGTGATGACGCAGACGTTTTGATCCCAGCACTCTCTCCAAAGTCAAGTTGACAAACATTACTAATTCAGTTGGACCTGCATTTTCAATTTAGCATTTATTTTGTAGTTGAGACGTTTTTAACAAGTAATTTCATGTTGTTATAACAACCTCAGTAATCATTTGTCCTACTGACATAGGATAATATGTTAAGATAACAAACAGTCAAAATCACATTTTACAGTGTAGCCCAGTATAGTAGACTTTTATGAGGTTGCATTACCAGCAGCCACAGATGCAACATTGTAGCAATGAAAACCGCAAAATTCTGATGTGTCCACATGCTGACAAGTGATAACTTCAGAATCAAACTTAAAGCAGACTGAGTGACTTTGTTTGGGTTTAACAGTGACCCTGTTAACTGGAGACTTTCAGCTGAGTGCCTCTGCGGTTGCAGATGATGAAAACAGGATTATGTTTTTAAGAGAGATATTCATAGACTGTATACAAAGGGACCCTTCTGTGTGGAGTTTGCATGTTCTCCCCGTGTCTGCGTGGGTTTTCTTCGGGTTCTCTTTCCTCCCAGGGTCCAAAGACATGCACATGTTAGGTTAACTGATGACTCTAAAATTGCCCATGTGGAATCGTTGTATGTCTCTGTTCGTCTCTATGTGCCCTGCGATAGACTGGCGTCCCATCCAGGGTGTACCCCGCCTCACGCCCGATATCAGCTGGGATCGGTTCCATCCCCCCGCGACCCGACAGGGACAAGCGGTTGAAGATGAATTAATGAATGAATGTATACAAAGGAGATCTGTTTTACTACACCAGGGTGACGTGGCTGGTGGCGCAAGAGTTAATCTCTTAACTTTTATTTTCCTACAACGGCATGACTACAAATTTCCTAAAAAAGTTTTATTTTTTGAAGTGGTGAATAAAATTCTACGCACACGTGTTTACACAGGCAGGTTTCAAAGACAAATAGATTTGTTTAGAACATAAATTAGACATAGATATTATTATGAAGAACAACTCGTGATTAATGTAACAACAAGCAACATATAAACGCCACTGACACATCTACTCAAACACAACTACAAAGGATGATCAGGGAGGTGACGTTATGTTTAAAAGTGTCATGAAAAGTAAACAGAGGCATTCACAAGGATGCTACACATCTGACATCACTATGGCAACCGCGGACGCTTTCAGCTGAAAGTGTTTAGTTAAGGGGTTAAACCCAAACCCTGAGTCAGGAGAGAAAACGTCGGTAGGAGCAGGGATGTCTTCTGGATTGCACAGTTTCACGAGACCTGCAGTGGATTCAACCCGGTCAACTTGACATCGGGTCGGTGCATGTCAGTGTTTCTGAGGCTGTAGGCTGTTCTCATGTCTCATTCTGGCTGCTGGTGTCTGTGCTGACCTAAACATTAACCTCCTCAGTAGACCTGCCCCGACAGGAGTCACACATGACCAGGGGCCTCATGTATCAATGTTGCGTACGCACAAAACGTGGCGTACGCCATTTTCCACGCCAACGTTCGGATGTATCAAAAGTGAAATGACCGTGGAAATGTGCGCTGCGCCACGCAAACTTCATGGCTGTCGTACGCACGTTTCTACAGCTATTGTTTCGTTGGCGACACTTAGAGGTGATGCTGGGAAACTGTTAGTTATGTGAAAACAATTCATCCTCAGTGTAATGTGCGCATCAGAGACACATTAATGGACAATTAACACACACGTGTTTGCAATCATAAGGATATAAAATAAGGAGAAGGATATAAAAGCATGCGCAATTTAATGAAAAATGGCATTAACAATGGCAGCCTTGCCTTGTTAGAAGACATCGCAAATGGTTATATCAGACGTAAGAGGGTGTTTAGAGAGCGGGAAGATCTGTTGGCAAATGACGACAACTGGCTCATGAGTCGTTTCGGTTGCCGAGGCCAGTGTTACTGGAGCTGTGCGCGGAGCCGCGGCCAGACTTAGAACGACACACGCCCAGGAGCCAGGGGTTGTCCATTCCCACACAGGTGCTGACCACTCTGGGGTTTCTGGCAACGCATGACTCGTTCAATCTAAACAATAGCATTGTTGGTAACAGGTTGGAGGCTGGCACGGTGCGCGATGGGTGGCTTCTCGGTGAGTAAATCATTTAGCCGTTTAATGCGCCCCGAAATTAAACCAGCACAATGCCCGTTTGGACACGCGCATTCAAATATGTGTATTTGTTTTTTTCCTTGGTGAAAAAAGAATGGCAGAGTTATCTAGTAAGCCTTTTTTTTTCTATTTGTGTTCATTATTCGTCTCAATAAACGCGTGCGTAAAGTTGGAAATGTCACACTGCAGTAGCCACGGCGCACCTCTGCAGTCATTAATATAAGTGTGATCAGAATTGTCAATCCTTGTAATGAAGTTGTTTTGTCCTGTTTGTTTTCCCGCGAACAGTAGTGTGATTTTTTTATATATATTTATATATATGGTTACCCCCTGAGAACGTGGCTGTTGACCCCTCTAACTAACCCCGGCACCGACCAAGAGGGGAGGTACAACGACCGCCATTCCCGAACTCGGGCAGTGGTGGAGAGGGCAATTGACCTATTGAAGCAATCATGGATCAGGGGAAGACGTCAGACCGGTGACACAAGAGGAAGGGCAAGTGACCTGAAACGAGAGGAGAGTTACTCTTCAAAATAAAACATTAAATTCACAAGACAGAAAACCCAAAGACAGGACAGACCTCACTGCAGTGTGACACACAGCTGTTATGACTATTACTCATATCACTGATCAAATTTACCACCATAATTATTATCATTATCATATTTCTATCACCTTAACTGTAGTTGTTTCTACTATTTATATCACTCTGGTATATTAACTGCCATAACAAGTCATATTCACATTACCTTAAATATTATTATAGTTAGTTACTTTTGTGGTTGCTTGCATGTCAGGGGCTGTCTCTCTGTCTGTCTTTGTGTCAGTCTGTGTCTCTCTCTCTCCATCTGTCCGTCCTTTCTCTCTTTCTCTCTTCTTTTCTTCCTCCCCAACTGGTAAAGACAGATTACCGTCCTCTAAAGAGCTAGGTCTCTTCCACGTTTCTGCCTGTTAAAGGGAAGGTTTTTATTATCAGTAGTAGTAGTAGTAGTAGTAGTAATAGTAGTAGCAGTAGTAGTAGTAGTAGTTGTTTATCTGCATTCATATGCAGATATCTGTTTATAGAGATGGCGTATCTCGAGAACGTGGCTGTTGACCCCTCTAACTAACCCCGGCACCGACCAAGAGGGGAGGTACAACGACCGCCATTCCCGAACTCGGGCAGTGGTGGAGAGGGCAATTGACCTATTGAAGGGGCGCTGGCGCTGTCTAGACAGGTCGGGGGGGTGCTGCTGTACACACCTGAGAAGGTGTGCCGCATCGTGCTGGCCTATGGTGTCCTGCACAACTTGGCACACCGCCATGGCATACCACTGCCAGAGCACATCCCCCCACAAGAGGAACCGGATGCCGGACCCGTCAACCTCGACCCACCCCGCGAAGCGGTACGGGCCCGGCAGCGTCTGATTTCAACGATGTAAAGAGGCAAGGACACAATTTACTTTGTAAGTGCATTTATTGCATGATAAATATCTCCCAGTGCATTGACAATTTGATCTAGACGATCACTGACGCCACGGATTGCTCTCACTATTTCCTCCTGTGATTCCAGCACAGCTTGTGAAAGGACACGGCCAGTCGGGCAGACGTCAGCTGGCGTGGAGTCGCCGGGGCGCGTGGTGCTGGAGGTGCCGGTGGAGTCACTGGGGCGCGTGGTGCTGGAGGTGCCGGTGGAGACGCCAGGGCGCACGGTGCAGAGGGAGGAGCCCGTTCCTGTCTCATCGTTTATTGAGAAATAATAATAAAAAATGAAGTAATTAAACATGAGTCAATGTGTTTATATCCTGGCAACTTAACGCACGAGCATGTGTAATGTGAGCAGCCTATTTTACGACCAGTATAATGACATTCCTGAGTTTAACAGATTTACCTTGAGGATGATCTGTGTCGCCTTCATGGCCCCCCACAACTCCGCTTAGAGCTGTTCCCTCCACAATAGCCGCCACTCTCTGATCAAAAGGGGGTCAGTTCCTCCCCTCCTGTCACCCCGCCCTTTGCGGTGATACTTCGGCGGTGGGCCGAAATCCTCCGCTTCACCTCCACCTTCACGTCGGACCATTATTTTTCAGTGAGTGTGCGCTGCTCCGACCCCACAGCGTTCACTGCCCCACACACACACTCCCACTCAAATGTCTTTTTCTTTGTGTTTATCCCTGAAAAGATGCTACCAAATAACACAGCTCTTCGGGTCTCAACTTCATTTAATAAAGTTTCGAGCTCAGACTCGTTGAAGTTGCGCTTCTTACCTTTACTCATCGTTTAAATCTGATGCTGCAGAGAGGGAATCCCCGGTGCAGGCCCTATTTAAATATATTTGCATATTTAAATAGAGGCGTGGACAGGGAGGAGTTCAGCACTTCTACATGTGCGCTCAATTCCACGTTGATTGGGATGTACAAAGAAAAAGTGCTTGGATCCATGCGTACGCACACTTTAATACATCTGAATTTTTTTGTGCTTACGCCAGTTTCTGGATTCTAGCGTACGCCATGTTTTAGTAAGAAAGCCACGCAAGTCTTAGTACATGAGGCCCCAGGTCTTTCCTTTAATTCCCAAACTACATCACAATTGCATGTTTATCAGCCCAATTTCAAACATTTCTTGGGGGAGAAACCCCAGGGGAGGGGCCTCATGTATCAATGTTGCGTACGCACAAAAACGTGGCGTACGCCATTTTCCACGCCAACGTTCGGATGTATCAAAAGTGAAATGACCGTGGAAATGTGCGGTGCGCCACGCAAACTTCATGGCTGGCGTACGCACGTTTCTACAGCTATTGTTTCGTTGGCGACACTTAGAGGTGATGCTGGGAAACTGTTAGTTATGTGAAAACAATTCATCCTCAGTGTAATGTGCGCATCAGCGACACATTAATGGACAATTAACACACACGTGTTTGCAATCGTAAGGATATAAAATAAGGAGAAGGATATAAAAGCATGCGCAATTTAATAAAAAATGGCATTAACAATGGCAGCCTTGGCCTTGTTAGAAGACATCGCAAATGGTTATGTCAGCCGTGAGAGGGTGTTTAGAGAGCGGGAAGATCTGTTGGCAAATGACGACAACTGGCTCATGAGTCGTTTCGGGTTGCCGAGGCCAGTGTTACTGGAGCTGTGCGCGGAGCCGCGGCCAGACTTAGAACGACACACGCCCAGGAGCCAGGGGTTGTCCATTCCCACACAGGTGCTGACCACTCTGGGATTTCTGGCAACGCATGACTCGTTCAATCTAAACAATAGCATGGTTGGTAACAGGTTGGAGGCTGGCACGGTGCGCGATGGGTGGCTTCTCGGTGAGTAAATCATTTATCCGTTTAATGCGCCCCGAATTTAAACCAGCACAATGCCCGTTGGACACGCGCATTCAAATATGTGTATTTGTTTTTTTCCCTGGTGAAAAAAGAATGTCTCCTTGTGTTCATTATTCGTCTCAATAAACGCGTGCGTAAAGTTGGAACCTCTGCAGTCATTATTATAAGTGTGATCAGTCTTGTCAATCCTTGTAATGCAGTTATTTTGTCCTGTTTGTTTTCCCGCGAACAGTAGTGTGATTTATATATATATATATATATAGTTACCCCCTGAGAACGTGGCTGTTGACCCCTCTCACTAACCCCAGCACCGACCAAGAGGGGAGATACAACGACCGCCATTCCCGAACTCGGGCAGTGGTGGAGAGGGCAATTGGCCTATTGAAGGGGCGCTGGCGCTGTCTAGACAGGTCGGGCGGGGTGCTGCTGTACACACCTGAGAAGGTGTGCCGCATCGTGCTGGCCTATGGTGTCCTGCACAACTTGGCACACCGCCATGGCATACCACTGCCAGAGCACCCCCACCCCGCAAAGCGATACGGGCCCGTCAGCGTCTGATTTCAATGATGTAAAGAGGCAAGGACACGATTTACTTTGTACGTGCATTTATTGCATGATAAATATCTCCCAGTGCATTGACAATTTGATCTAGAAGACCACTGACGCCACGGATGGCTCTCAATATTTCCTCCTGTGATTCCAGCACAGCTTGTGAAAGGACACGGCCAGTCGGGCGGACGTCAGCTGGCGTGGGGTCGCCGGGGCGCGTGGTGCTGGAGGTGCCGGTGGAGACGCCAGGGCGCACGGTGCAGAGGGAGGAGCCCTCTCCTGTCTCATCGTCTATTGAGAAATAATAATTAAAAAAAATGAAGTAATTAAACATGAGTCAATGTGTTTATATCCTGGCAACTTAACGCACGAGCATGTGTAATGTGAGCAGCCTAGTATAATGACATTTCTGAGTTTAACACATTTACCTTGAGGATGATCTGTGTCGCCTTCATGGCCCCCCACAACTCCGCTTAGAGCTGTTCCCTCCACAATAGCCGCCACTCTCTGGTCAAAGGGGGTCAGTTCCTCCCCTCCTGTCACCCCGCCCGTTGCGGTGATACTTCGGCGGTGGGCCGAAATCCTCCGCTTCACGTCGGACCATTTTTTTTTTTATTTCAGTGGTTGTGCGCTGCTCCGACCCAACAGCGTTCACTGCCTCACACACACACTCCCCAGAAATGTCTTTTTCTTTGTGTTTATCCCTGAAAAGAGGCTACCAAATAAAACCGCTCTTCGGTCTCCACTTCATTTAATAAAATTTCGAGCTTAGACTCGTTGAAGTTGCGCTTCTTACCTTTACTCATCGTTTAAATCTGATAGTGCAGAGAGGGAATCCCCGGTGCAGGCCCTATTTACATTGATTTGCATATTTAAATGGGGGCGTGGACAGGGAGGAGTTTAGCACTTCTGCATGTGCGCTCAATTCCACGTTGATTGGGATGTACAAAGGAAAAGTGCTTGGATCCATGCGTACGCACACATTGATACATCTGAATTTTTTTGTGCTTACGCCAGTTTCTGGATTCTAGCGTACGCCATGTTTTAGTAAGAAAGCCACGCAATTCTTAGTACATGAGGCCCCAGGACCCCGCCTGGAATAGGACTCTGACTTCTGGGCTACAGCCACGGATGTTTTCACAAGCTAGAGATGCGCCTAGTTCTTGCATTACACTTCCTGCTGCTTTTATTACTATTACTCAAATATACTATCATTAGTTTTATAAATTATACAATTTTTAGCCATAAAACATTATCAGTCATATTTCTCATTGTATCACAGTGTCAGGCCTGGGCAGGAATGAGGACTCAGATGCGGAGGTACATAGGTTAAGCTGGCGTTTATTCTTAAATCCAAAACGAGTAGCACTGAGCTAATAAAACATAAAACAAAAGTCGCTCAGAACAGGAGGAAAGAATAAATATCAAAGTTAAACTGCACTGAGCTAATAAAACATAAACCAAGTTCGCTCCGAACAGGAGGAAAACAAATATCAAAGTTGAGCTGCGCTGAGCTAATAAGACACAAAACAAAGTCACTCCGAATAGGAGGAAAACAGGGCTGACAAAAGGGCATTCAAAAAATCAAAAACACTTTTCAGAAAAAAACCCTGTTCCTCTATCCGCATTCTGACAGGCTTGCTGAAGTGGGTAGAAAATAGTTCTTCGCCGTTTAGCGACCTGGCCCGGATGGGTTTAGCTAATTGTTCTGAGCTGATGCCCAGCTGCTTCGCTAAACCCCAGTTCATCAGGCTCTCCTCAGCTCCTGAGTCAATGAATGCCTTCTGATTGGAGGCGGTGTGATGTAGACTCATGACGTTAGTCAGAATACGAGGTACATAATTGAGACACTGTGACATGACTCACCGCCTGGGATCCCTTGGCTGAACATGAGCCGACAAGGTGGCCGATTCCTCCACAGTAAAAACACCTCCCCTCCAGCTGCCGCTTTTGTCGCTCCTCCGGTGTCAGCGGAGCTCTCCCCAGCTGCATGGGCTCCTCCTCTTGATCTGCGCGGAGGTGAGGTTGTGGCTCCGGCGGCGAACGACGGTAAGCTTGTCTGCTCGGGGGAAGAGGCTGCAGCTGGTCCTCCGCCCTGCTGTTGTCTGAGCTGGATAAACCGGTTATCTGTCCGGATGGCGAGCGCGATGAGTGCGTCCACATCGGTGAGAAGGTCCAGAGGTACGAGGAGGTCTTCAATCGGAGCTGCGAGTCCTTTCAAAAGTGCGGAAACGGATGGCATACTCGCATATTGACCCACTGCCTTGCTTCAAAACGCTCAGTTCCTGTGCCTTTTCTCTGTGCGTGGTGACCGAGTCAAACATCTTAATGAGCGTGGCCTGGAAATCAGGGAGAGAGTTACAGATGGTAGAGCCCTGACTCCATTCAGCTGCCACCCAGGCTTTGGCTCTGCCAGACAGATGGGATATCATAAACGCAACCTAGGACCGGTCCGTGGGGAATGCATGGGGCAAGAGTTCAAAATGGAGAGAGCAGTCAATTAAAAATATCTTGCAGGATCCGCACTCCCCCGAATACTGAGCGGGGGGAGCCAGCCTACAACTAGCGCCACTGTCTGGCGAGGTGGGAGCTGGTGTGGCGTTCACGGCATGAGGCAGGGCTGTGGTCACAGGTCGAGTGAGTTGCCCAAGCAGTACTTGTAGTTGAGAGGAGAGATGGCCCATGTGGGTGGCCATTGCCGTCTGGAACTCCTCCTTTTTGACATTGCGGAGAGGAGAGATGGCCCATGTGGGTGGCCATTGCCGTCTGGAACTCCTCCTTTTTGACATTACGGACAAAATACTCTGGCAACGAGACAGGGGAAGACACGGACTATATACACATGGGGGGGGGGGTGCACAGGTGGAAACAATCATGGATCAGGGGAGGACGTCGATATGCTGGGGCAGGACTTCTTTTGCGGTCTGCCGCTTTCTTCACTCAATCCCTCTGCCAAATTAGTACTTGACGGGCGGCCGCCCAGATGCTGCGGCAACGTCAGACCATGGCATGGGCCGAGGGGACCGACACATTACGGACGAAATACTCTAGCAACGAGACAGGGGAAGACAGGGACTATATACACATGGGGGGGGGGGGGGGGGGGTGGAAACAATCATGGATCAGGGGAAGACGTCAGACCGGTGACACAAGAGGAAGGGCAAGTGACCTGAAACGAGAGGAGAGTTACTCTTCAAAATAAAACATTAAATTCACAAGACAGAAAACCCAAAGACAGGACAGACCTCACTCCAGTGTGACACACAGCTGTTATGACTATTACTCATATCACTGATCAAATTTACCACCATAATTATTATCATTATCATATTTCTATCACCTTAACTGTAGTTGTTTCTACTATTTATATCACTCTGGTATATTAACTGCCATAACAAGTCATATTCACATTACCTTAAATATTATTATAGTTAGTTACTTTTGTGGTTGCTTGCATGTCAGGGGCTGTCTCTCTGTCTGTCTTTGTGTCAGTCTGTGTCTCTCTCTCTCCATCTGTCCGTCCTTTCTCTCTTTCTCTCTTCTTTTCTTCCTCCCCAACTGGTAAAGACAGATGTCCATCCTCTAAAGAGCTAGGTCTCTTCCACGTTTCTGCCTGTTAAAGGGAAGGTTTTTATTATCAGTAGTAGTAGTAGTAGTAGTAGTAGTAATAGTAGTAGCAGTAGTAGTAGTAGTAGTTGTTTATCTGCATTCATATGCAGATATCTGTTTATAGAGATGGCGTATCTCAACTCCACCCTCATTTTCACGGCTCAAGTTTCTAATCAGACTGTCAAAAATATGATATCACTCACTGATATCTGCTGGCTACACTGGAAAGACATATTAGCCGTTGCACCCAGAGGCTAAGTTATCGTCGACAGGTAGCCAAGTCCAAAATTACTGTTATATTAATGTTATGAATGTTGAGCGCAGCTCATACACTGTATAAAAAATGGACTTAGTCTCTCAGTCGGGGCTCGTTCTCTCAACTTGATCCTATCGTACTCGCCTAAGGGAACTGCCATCTTGTCAGACTCTTGACTATTCCTCAGTTCCTCTTACCAAAAAAGGGCATTGATGTGACATTGGGGGGAGGGAGATACTTCGGCCTAGCTGACATTTACAGAATTAGTCACATTGGCATGACTGCCCAGGAGCAAGGCTAACAGAACAAGTTACTAGATAAAAACAGGAGTGCAAGTGCAGCTATTTGATTAGCATAACAAAGCTAACATGTTAACATGTTGTGTTCCTAAACCATCTGTTGGTACATTTGATCGAAGAGCAAACCATCTTGTCACTTATGGAAACACCACCACACGAATGACCACAGTCCAGTTCGAGATGACGGAGTTAGCATACTAATCCTGACAACTAGCCCCCGAGGAGAAGTGACGGCCAGAGGTTAAGTGTCACTCAAGAGGCCGTGCCCCTAATTATTCATAAACTTTAACCTCCCATAAAATAAAAACTAGCTTGTTACGAAAATATCCCCCCCCCCCCCCCCCCTCAGTGTTGTCATGGAGATATGACTAGTATGGTTTTTTGTACCAGGTTTTAAATGGGTTAAATCATGCTGTAAAAAAGGCCAGTTTAACATGGGGGTCAATGAGAAATTGCTCTATTGTGCGAACTACTCCCAGTGGACACTCTGAGAACTGCAGTTTTTGGCACTTCCTTATTGGATCAACCAGGAAGTCGCTGTGGTGGGGGCTTGGCGCAGCTCCTTTAACTGGAGATTATTGCTCTGTGTGTCTCCAACCTATCCTCTAGTTGCTATTCTAACCAAGAAGATCCACCCTCAGTGACAGTAGTTCCAACCATAATCATTTCAAATGCAGGCCTGCCAGAAACAGGGAGAGAAATAAAAATGTATCCAGAAATGAGAGGTGAGTTTCTTCACGTAAGCTCAATGGGGGTGTTACACACACACACAAAATGGAGAGAATGTACGTATGAGCCATGTGTATGAGGCCCATTCTAGGTCAGGTCAGGGAGCCCCAGATAATAAATGTCTCTAGTGATCAATCCATTCAGATGGTGTGTGTGTGTGTGTTTTTTTTTTTTTTTTTACATCTGTATGAATTTGTATATACGAGCCCCCCTCCCGCAGGTCAGTGTCTTAAACCTAGCATAATAAACAGTGGCTGTATGTATCCACTTTATAACATGACATCCTCCATTCACAGCGCTGTCATCATAGAGCCAGTTATCGACTCCCATAGCGTTTTGCTGACAGACATTTTAAATTAGACTAATAAATTGCCTAGCGCTCTGCCTCGCGCTTTCTAAAAGCCCTGTTACCGAGAGACAAATTAGCATGCAGCAGGTATAAAGCGTGGATTCTGCACAAAAGGCCAAGTTGTTTTTACGAGCTGAGGCCTAAATATCCAAATGGAGACGTGAGGGTCGTCTGAGGAGGTCATACAAACAGAGAGAAGTGATGATAAGAAAAAGAAGGCTTTTATATATTAATGAGGTGTCAGTGCCTGTGTGTAGTGAATACACTGTAATGCATCCTGCACAGATAGGATGGGAGTGACATTTCAAAGTCAGTCAGAATGTGAGAAAATATGTTTTGGCTTGATATGTGATCTGAAGTGGGGGAACAGGATATGTGTGAGCGTTCTGGCTAACACCCAGTCAAAGCATTAAAAAAAGTGAGAAAGGGTTTGAAGTCTCTTTCTATAGAGCAGGTTTTGTTGTTGCAGCGGTAGTCTTTGTCAGCATTCATTTAGTGGTATTCTTTCAACTCTCAGAGCAAGTCTTAACATCCTCTCCAGATGGATTGAGCTGCTGCACTTAAGTAGAGAGTGGGCGGAAATTAAGCTCCTACACAATGCGTGGGCAGCGCTGCCAAGCACATGACAAAGTGGAAAGTGTTGTATTTCAAGCCATATAATGTTTCTCAAATGTGAGGCAATGCAGTCAAAGTAAAAATTTAAAGTGGAGAAAGAAGGGGAAGGAAAGGGAGAGAGGGAAAAGAAGTAGAGCACACTATATAGACGGCCAGATAATTGACATTCGGAAAACAAGCCACCACTTCTCCTCTTCCTCTCGTCGGGTGATGCCGTTCTGTTGCTGAAGTTATTGTGCCCATTGTGAGGCACAAAGCAGGGAGGAATGTTTGGCCGGCTCTCTGGGAAACGCCACTTCAGGGCCCACAGCTGTCACAGCCTGGGGACTTGAATTCTGCCACAGAGAGTTCAATGGTGAGGAGCTGGCAGAGGGAGATATGCTTTTTACTTAAGGATGGCAGGCTGTGAGAGGACATGATGTGAAACCAAAACTGGCAAACTGATATTCAGTCACACGCTCTTACAGCTTCTCTTACCTTAATCACACACTATCGCCATCCTTCTTTCAAATTGCTCTTACTCAGAAACTCTTCAAACTTTTCTTCTCCATCTTTCTCCACCCTTCTCTCTCTTCTCCCTCCCTCTTTTCAAAAGCTCCGTCTCATTCTGTATCAGGCCTAAACTTGAATAAACAATTGTCTCTCTGTGGCGAGAGCTTCCCGTCCCGCTTCCTAAAGGAATGCTGCTCCCATCCTCTGTCTCACCATGGTTACTAGGAATCTGCTGGGAATCACATTTTACACAGAGGTGAATGTGGAAACTAACTTCAGAGGCTTCAAAGACTGCACTGTGCATTTTTAAATCCTGCTTTCATTCGTTTAAATTCAGTCCTTGATTAAATCTGAAAAATAATGTTTTTTCAAGTCAGGTAGGCAGCATTATGAAAAGACAAAATGCAAAGGCAGAGTTGATCCACCATCAATTCACTGACATAATTGCAAATAGTGAAAATGAAGCAAATTAAATCAGATTCATGACTCATTAACATTAATAATCATTTTTAATCATCAGCCTTTTAAATGAAGGGATTAGAATTTCACTGAGAAATGCAAAAATCTGTTAAAATAAACATGATCAAAGCGCTCACTTTTAGCGTTTGACTATTTTTGTGACAAATTAGAAATTCTGGATACCCCAATCAACAGTTAACTAGGATTTCATTCTATGCTAGTGTATATGTAGATTTTAAAATGTTGTAAAACAAAAGGAATACACACTCTTGCACAGAGATCCTAATGCCACAATCCTAGCAGCAGCCCAGCTTCCTGTATGTTGTTGAATTAAAATAGTCACTTTCTATCAACAGCCTTGAAATCAAATCATTTAAAAACCTTGACTCAGTCACTGTGTTGCAATACTTCTTCAGCTGAACACTGGCTCTAGACCACATGTGTTTTGGTAGCAGCTTATGATGCAGAGCCTCTCTCCCTGTTGTCTTATTATGATAATGACCAAAGCCTCACATTCCTCAGCGGTGATCTCATTTTATAACACAATACTATGTGAGACCAACAATGTAATGGCACTCAGAAAGCCTTGGAGATCTGCAATGTCTCGCCCTCTTGGAAAGTTCACAAACCCCAAATTCACCAACCAGGGATGATGGGGGAATTAGAGGGCATGGAAACAATCTCCATCTATTTGTCTCGGAGCAGCCTCGGTCTGTTCGGCTGAAGAAACATTGTCTTTCTCTGCTTTAATAGCCTGGCAAAGTCGTTTTCCATACAATGCCCTCCACCTACCAACAATTACAGCACTACTGTTGGATGTCAGGCATTGTGTCCAGATGTGTTAGTGAGTGATAGAATTCATAATTCAGCAGGAGCTCAACATGTGTTTATCACAATCTTTTTTATTTTTTTTTATCAAGCGTAATTTCAGAATGCAAAATAAAACAGAACAATGATAATGGTAGTGGTGGAAGAAGTATTCAGTAATTTACTTGAGTAAATGTATCCCAATATATTAATATAACAATAATATAATATGTAAATTTTAATATACCCCCCTTTCAGAAGCACCTTTAAATCAGACTCAGAATCAGGTTTATTGCCAAGTCATTTGCATTACAAGGAATTTGACTTGATTTGACGGTGCTTACATGATAACAGACATAAGCATAAAAATAAACCTAAGCATAACAAACTATTAACCATAATAGCCATAACTATTAACCTGGTGTTCCTTCATAACAAAAGTACTTTAGTGTTATGAACGAATTGTACTTGAGTGTTTGAGTGTTTAAGTTTGAGGGTAATGACAGAGGCGAACATATATAAAAATGCAGACTAACACACTATACTGTATCAAAAGTCAAAGTAGTTGTTCTGCTAAAAAATCTCCCCTGTCACTGATGTGTGATTATATATGGTATTATAAAATAAACCTTTTTTATTTATTTATTTATTTTTAGATGTTTTTAATGCTCATGCATCACTATGCAGCATCATTTTAGTGTTGGTTGAGGTTAATCCTAACTGCTTTATATATGTTTATGTCAATTTGAAGAGGAAGAACAAGTCGTTTATTAATCCATCAATTGGGAAAATTAAAAAAAAAATGCATTATCATTTCTCACACTGTTGTTTGAAGTCCCTCTAAACTGTGATTATGTACAGTACTTGATTACATGTTCTTAGTTACATTACACCACTGTGTGATGGTACATTAGAATATATTTCATAAACTCAAATTAAATAAAATCATCAGTGTTTTTAATGCTGTTAAAATTTCAGTAATTGTTATTAGAAAAAGGCAAAACACACAGTAGTAAGATATTTGTGAGCACATGTACACTGCTTTTATTACCATATGTTTTTCAAAATATCTGAGCTGTTCATGGAACTGAACTGAAGAATTTAAACTGAAGGGAAATATAAACCACTCAAGAAGACCCTAAGGAATCACACACACACACACACACACACACACACATACACTCAACATACCCCCCCCCCCCCCCACACACACACACACACACACACTCACTCAAATATTTCTCTAACAAAAATGCAAATCTAATTTTGTGCAGTTCCATCTCTCCTCTTTGCTTCCTTAACTCCCTCCTCCTCCCCTCCCTCCCACAGCTCAGGCTTTGCCATTAGAGCTATTTGCATCTGACTGAGAGGCCATTAGAATAATAATTAGCCTGACCCACCAGAGAGGGAAGGCCTTATGGGTCTACTCAGCTCTATACCAGCCTGAAGGCACACACAATCACACACACACACACAGAGAGACCAGCACTGAAGCCTATATGTAATTTCATTAGTCAAATACATCTCCACAATCAGTCTGCATGAACAAGGTTTCTGTGGTTTCATTTTTATCCAGGTGTGTGTGTGTGTGTGTGTGTGTGTGTGTGTGTGTGTGTGTGTGTGTGTGTGTGTGTGTGTGTGTGTGTGTGTGTGTGTGTGTGTGCGCGTGTGTGTGTGTGTGTGTGTGTGTGTGTGTGTGTGTGTGTGTGTGTGTGTGTGTGTGTGTTGCAAGAAAAAACACCAAGCGTGAAACCTTTTGGCAGTGTTGCAGTTTAGGAGGGGACTGAAGAGAATGTTTGAAATGTAGCATGACTTGTCAGAAAATCTCCCTGAAATTACTCTAAAAATTACTATGCATGATTTTTTTCCTACTGAAATTGCTGAACTAATAATGCTCCATACTGCCAGAATGCACTTCTGGCAAATGGGATGAAAAATGGGTGTCACATGCTTTTAGCAGATATGTGCTAATGTGCCCAATTTCCAAGCTCATTATGGCATTATTGTACAAATCTCTGGACTGGGTGGTGATTATTCACATTGAAGGCAAAAATAATCACCAATAATTAACTGTGTATATCCGAGAACAGATCCTGTTGTTATTGTATGAACCTTGGCACACAAAAACTACACCTTCATCACAGTGAATCAGTACTGCAAATCCCAAAAAGCATGTTCAGTTCCTACATTTGTCCTCCTATGCTGTCATGAATGCAGGACACGTACAGTATGTGCTGCTAGAGCTAAACAAATGATGGCATGTTTTATTGTTCAAATTAATCCAATTCGCCGCCAGCCTCCACAGTGAGGTGGATGTGACCATGTGTCCTTGTCAGACTCTGAGGTAGGCTGACTACATGTGCATTAGATGAAAGGGTATAGGAGTAGCCCTTACCTGCAGCAGAAGCACCACTGTATGCGTTCTAAAGCTGCAATCACACCACATACGATACACGCAATGAAATCGCAAGAAATGCGAGCAACGCGCTGCTTGTTCATATTTGGAGCATCGCGCCAGTCGCGTGTTTGGAGCATTAAGGCAGTTCGGTAGCAGCCGGCGGCTAGATGCCTGCCTCTACTCTGCTGTTGTGCTGAATGAAGGAAGTGATGCTAGTGCTAACCAGGGATCTAAATGCTTTTAAAATAACAGAAATGAGCTCTCAGAGTTAGTGAGTGGCTCTTAAAAGAGCCGTTGTGTTGCAGTGAGATCAGGCCGTCAGTGATATACAGTATCCTCTGTAGGTGTAGAGGGTGCTGACCTGCCTCCAGGGCTCTCCTGTAGATCAGACCGGGATACGCTCATGGGATAGGCTTCACTGTGCAATGATGGCATTTTGGCAGACTGGCAGACTGGATGCCTAAAGGCCCGTCGCTGCCATCCACAGGTCAGAGTTATATCCATAGGAACAGTCTAGTGTCCTTGATGTAGTCAAGAACTGCAACAATGGCGGCTATGGTGATCGCACTTTGGAGCCGTTGGAATATCAATTGATTTTGGCATCTAACGGGTCACGGGTACCGCAAGTAAAGCAATGAACGGGCCGCCAGTGTTCAAATTGCATCTCTAGATTGACTAGATTGAAGTTTATCTCCTACGTATAAGATCAACTTTAAGGCTTAATTAGGCTGTTTTGAGGGCGAGAAAGCCAAGCCTGATGCACGATACAAAGGGAAGTGAAAGTTCAGCAAAATGCAGAATAAACAACATGTTTTACCTTATAACTGAACTACAAATGTCTGTAAAACATAATGGGACTGTGCATAGGTGCTGACTTGGGTTAAACAGTGTAGATACAGTATAAGGTCTGATGGAATCATATTGTGAAGAGACTGTGTGTTCCACATGGTCCATACTTAATATTCACATGGATGGATGACATGATCATGATGTCTGCAGGCAGTGTAAACCTATCTAATGTTTATATGATGCATCTGGATGAAAGAAATGCAATATGTAAATAAATGTAACAACAAATAGCAGGTTTAGTACACACCTGGACATTATTTGTCCATCACAGCTGATGTGTCTGGACATGGCTGTTGCCCTGTTTTTCATGATCAGTGTGATTTTTATTTTTTTATGGTTCTTTTTTTTGTGTGTATGTGTGTGTGTGTGTGTGTGTGTGTGTGTGTGTGTGTGTGTGTGTGTGTGTGTGTGTGTGTGTGTGTGTGTGTGTGTGTGTGTGCATGTGTCTCTGCATGCAATGATGGATTATTTTGTGTGTGCTGAGTATGTGCACCAACATTTGCACGTGTGTATTTAGAATGTAGGCTGCATGTAGAAACATCTAGTTAGTATCGTTTCTAGTGTAGACATGCATGCATGTGTGTGCGTGGGCGTGTATTTGTTTGTGTGTGTGTGTGTGTGTGTGTGTTTGTGTGTGTGGTTTCTGCATGCAGGTTGAAGATTGTCTCCCCCCTGAGGGCCGCTCTCTCCCTGCAGCATGTGGGAACCATGGCGCGTTGCCAGGATACAAGCCCCTCGTCTGTACTGACAAGAAGACATGAAGAGCAAAGATTAATTATTTACAAGCAGACCCCTGTACACCACGTCTGGCTTGGCACTTCTCCTGCATTAAATGTCACTATCTATGAAGCCATCCGTTTTATTGCTTATTCTATTGAAGCACTGTGGAAAATCTGTTGCATCGCCCCATGCACTGTTTCATAAGGAATTCTTACATCTAGGGCCAGACTAAAAGACACTACGCTGTATCAAAACACCAATAATGTCATCGATTATAGTAATAAGTCATTTATTGTAGCAGATATCCACACATGTGCTCCCTGGTTGTAGCTGTGACAAAGCTGAAAGTGAAGGCATCTGTGCTGCTTCAGCCCAGGCTGCTCCTTTGTTCTCTTTTCCTACCGTCTCTTTGTTGTGCTGCTGACTGTCTATCTGCTTGTCTGTCTGTCTCCCTGTCCGTCTGTCTGTAGCCGGCCAGGGTTTATTTGCATACTTCCAGCACATCCATATTCATGATGGAAGCAGGTCACTCCACGTGTGTGTGTGTGTGTGTGTGTGTGTGTGTGTGTGTGTGTGTGTGTGTGTGTGTGTGTGTGTGTGTGTGTGTGTGTGTGTGTGTGTGTGTGTGTGTGTGTGTGTGTGTGTGTGTGTGTGTGTGTGTGTGTGTGTGTGTGCGTGTGTGTGTGTGTGTGTGTATGTGTGTGTGTGCAGGATTTAATTGGGCTGTGGTCAGAGGGGATCCTCCACACTGAGTCCCAGGTGGAGAGGGAGCAGGGATCCCACTGTTCGGAGCATTATGCATTTTCTATTGTTTCTTTCTCACTCCTCCTGTATGCATCAGCGCTCCTGTGGCGACGGCACAAGACGCCTTTTCATCAGGCTAAATTCGGTCTGATCCAGCACTAATTCTGCTCATATCTGACGAATTGATTTCAAGGACCACAGACTGAGAAAAAAAATATCTTGCTGTGTTTTTCATAAAGGACAAACAATGCACTGCAGATTTCTGTATGACATTTAGGTATTTTATTTGAGTAAACACTGTGGATTGTGGATGTTCCTTTTAAGAATTAAAATGTTATTATTGCTGCGCTCATATGCAGGTGTACATTTTTCTTTCTTTGTTGAGAAACAGGAATAATGGATGCAAATCTCAACTGTATGTGTTGGATTCATTTTGAATTTTACTGCAGAAAATAACTACTAATATTCAATATGTTACCTTTTAAATGACACTGGTAACTGACTGAAAGATGTCACATCATAAAAAAACAAAGCCACCTTCCCCTACTGCAAGCCGCATTTAGCTTTGAGCAAGGATTTTTATTATCATCAGAAATGTAATTGGACTGTTGTTGTTGAAGGATAGAGGACAGGAAAAAAAGGATCAGTCTCAGAGATATAAAGTACGTGCCGAGCATTAAAGCCGAGCCCACTTCTCCCCTTTATATTTCTCCGCCAGTCTCTGTGACTACCTTACATGATGGAGCTATTGTATCCCCTTAACCGCCTGTATGTCACATGTCAGGAGACACAATCAGCGCTGCAGCCTCCTTCACCCTAAAGTGGAAATGAGCATTAACACCAGGCTGGGATTGTATGGCTGAACAAGGCTTATTATGGAGGTCAGTGGCTCGGGCTAACACATAATGTGCATTATCAATGGTCTGTGCAATGGGATGGAGGACCGGGCCTGCTTTTGTTTGAACTAGCCAGTTTTACATTAAGGCCTATATCAGGTGTTTTATTTTGAATTTCAATAAGGATTTTTGATATATGTACAAATAAATCATCAGTCATTTAACGGTGAAATAAAAGTGATCCTGCAGTATTTGACTACAGTGATACACTCTAACTGTAAATGCTTAGGAGGGGAGAGGTGGTCAAATTAGGGTGTGGGTTATATTTTTTTTATTTTTGCTGAAGAAAGAGTAAAGAGGGAAAGCAAAGAAGCTCCACTTTCTTTTTTTAGTTTGACAAATAGAACGGGAGGCAACATGCAAATGTAATGAATTTAAATACACACATTTTGCATACTGCTGTGCCAGTAGATTGTGTGTGTGTGTGTGTGTGTGTGTGTGTGTGTGTGTGTGTGTGTGTGTGTGTGTGTGTGTGTGTGTGTGTGTGTGTGTGTGTGTGTGTGTGTGTGTGTGTGTGTGTGTGTGTGTGTGTGTGTGTGTGTGTGCGCGCATGTGTGTGTGTGTGTGTGTGTGTGTGTGTGTGTGTGTGTGTGTGTGTGTGTGTGTGTGTGTGTGTGTGTGTGTGTGTGTGTGTGTGTGTGTGTGTGTGTGTGTGTGTTATTCTTTTACAAAGCTCTTTGTAATACACTGGATAACCTCTGGTAAGGAAAAGGTGATAGTAATGAGTAGTAGCTTAACATGGCTTTTGTGGTGCGGTATCCAACATGACACTAAGTTAACACTCAAGTACAAAGCTTTACATTTATACTTTAATGGCAAAACATGTCTCAATCTCTATTTGAACAGGAGACTAGAGTGATCAATGGACATGACCGCAATGACCTTGGCACTTCCAGCACACAGCAGAACACAAATGATCATATTTACGACCTATTTCAGTAGACACACGCAGTTTATTAGTTTTCTTTTATTGTCAGTCATATTTTTATGTAATTATTTCTTTGGCATTGTACAAAATCCTATTCCTATCTTTGTTTAATATTCATTGTAAGAATGTGCTAAGAATAAATATGGACTGATTCCAAAGCATTTCTGTAAGACTTGCATATGTTTTTGACAATACAATTCTCATTCATCTTAGATAGCAACTGTCTGGAACGTACAAAAGGGAGGTCTACCATGGAGAGTTTTTTTAGTGTTTGTTCATGGTAATGTTATCCCAGATATAACCTCCTGAGACCCAGCAATTCATAAGCATAGACGTGACACTGAGGCCTTCATTCAAACACTATGTGTGCAGTCTATTTGCGTCTCAATGTGCTGTGTAAAGGACATCCTGAGCTTTCTACCAATGTCACACACACACACGGGGGTGGGGCCGACAGAAAACATATGTGTCTTTTCAAGATGGGGGGATTTGCAGCAAACATGTTTTATGGCAGTAAGGGAGATAAGTGCTCACATTTATTATTTCTGTTCTCCAACATCTTTCTTTGTATTCATGAGAGTCTGAACTATATTATATTAACATCTTAGAAGTGTATGTTAATCTAAAGCCCTTCAAATTATAAATTGAACCCATATCCTTTGTGGGGGACAGTAGGACTTCTTCTCATGTTCAACCATATCCCATAATTCAAGAAACAGAGCACTGAGTGAAGCACAGAAAATTTGGTTATTGGGATTTGCTTTTTCTTGTGCACACACACACACACACACACACACACACACACACACACACACACACACACACACACACACACATATATATATATATATATATATATATATATATATATATATATATATGTATATATATATATATATATATATATATATATATACAGGGTGTCCTAAAAATGGTATACACACTATAAATAATTATTAAGTAGGTGTTCATTAAAATGTATTTATTTTTCAAAGTGTAATAGAATTTACAAACATCATTTTAATGTTTTGTCTCTGTCTGTTCACCGCTGACAACGCAAAGCAATGGAATCACACGCATCACAAAACAATTTGAGTGCATTCACATATATATATATAATTTGAGTGCATTCATATAAATATATATATATATGTATACATATATATTTTTTTATATATATATATAACCAGTTAAGGCATGCATGCCTTAAATGAAAACGAAAGTTATTATATAATCTAAATGTACTTTAATGTTTAATGTTTGTGTAAAAGACTGACCCGTACACTACAAAGAGCATATGCAGCACATTCTTCAGTTATGTTGAAAATCTAAACATTAAAACCTTTTTCACTAGTGTTCAGTTAGTGGTTCGGTGAATATTGGGAAAACTGTTGTTCAACTTTCAAATAGCACACCACTTTAAATGCTTTACGCAACTTAAATTTATATGATGAGACAAACATTACCAATCCAACAGTGTTTTATTAGTTTGAGTTTTTTCTAAGCAGAGTTGAAGTTTGTTTGTTTTTTGTCAAGAGGAGTGTCAATTAAAATGCTTTAATATGAACGAACTTTCTCCCAGAAATATCGCCTCATCTAAATGTTAAAACCTCAAACTTTCTGTTAACAATGAAACTAAGACATGAAGACATGAAAGGCAGAAATCTGTCTCGCTTCTCTCCTGCCAGACACCCAAGCTGTACACATCATGACACAGACTCTAGGTAATTTCACATGAAATGCTCTCAGTCGGTCTTAAAACAATTAGCAGCTTTGTTTGATGGGAGAGAGAAAAGAGCCTATGAGAAGTGATTATTGCGATGGGATTTTATATTGCTTTTTAAAAACCAATTAACTCCTGAGAGCTTAGAGGCTTTGCAACAAACGGCACATCGTCAAAGTATTGTTGAGAATTGGCATCCATTCAGTGCGTCCCCCAGACTCTTAGAAAAGGGTCCTGCTGAACAATCAGACACTCTGAGACAGGAGCCTGAGTTGGCATTTCTTCGGCCTTTTCCCCTCATCGCAGCCATTCCTCAATCCTTATCTCTGCTCCAGCTCTGCAAGCGCTCCCATTTATCAGCAAGCCGAAAGAATACTTCCGATGTAGTCATTTGGCACACAGTGAAAGTGACATTAGGTGCATGTATGGTCCGTTCCCTCTTGACATTGAATTTAAAAGAGTAATCTGAATTAGCATTCACATTCCCTAGCAAGTTGTGGAAATAATGTCATTGTCCGACCTGCAAATGTCAGCATTCTTTTTCCTTTTGTTAAAAAAATCAATAAAGATAATCTACAGTCCTGAAAACCTCAGCAGTAATTTCATTTAATCTTTTTTTTATTAACATGTATCGGTTGGATTAACAAAGGGCCCCCTAAAAATAGAGGTAAATAACAGATCATAATAAATATAGACAACATGATATACACATCCACAGTTAAAATATGTCACATTACAAAAGGACTGAGCAAGACAGGAAGGATCATTAATATCCTAATGTTGACATGTTTACTGATGAGCTACAGTTTCAATTGACAGGGAGGTTCAAAATACTGTAACATATATATATATATATATATATATATATTCTTTTTTGTTGTTGTTGTTGTTCTAAGTTGTTTCAGGACAGAACCAGACTGAGCTCTTGGTGCCTGCTGCTGTGGTCCTGCATGACGCTTCCTGCTACTATTATAATCTATAACCTTAGCTGTGCTTGTTTCTACTATTCGGCTGTATTAACTGCCATAACATATATCATATTTACATTACTATAGATATTATTATAGGTACTAGAAGTGTGTCTGTCTCTGTCTTTGTCTTTCTCTGTCCATCTGTCTGTCTTTTCTCTCTCCTTTTCTTCCTCCCCAACCGGTGCAGACAGATGTCCGTCCTCCACAGAGCTGGGTCTCTGGGTTCCTGCCTGTAATAGGGAAGGTTTTCGTTGCCACCGTGCTGTACGAGGGAATTGTTGGGTCTATGTTTATCATAGAGTGTGGTCTTTACCTAGTTTGTAAAGTGTCCTGAGATAACTTTTGTTATGATTTGGCATTATAAATAAAATTGAATTGAATTGAATTGAGCTCTTCTCAAATAAAAACTGGTACTTTCAGGGATGTTCTGCATATATCCATCATATATTCTCCAGATCCATAAAACTCTCATTTGAATTAAATTAGAACCATTGTTGCACTTTGATTTTTTCAGCCTCTATTCATCCAATGAATTTGAGTCAGTATAATTCAGTAAGTATACTACATATACTCATACTGCTGCTAATATCCAGACAAAGTACACACACTAGTGCATTTAACATCTGTTTATCATTCTGTATTATGCCTTGCTCAAGGACACCCTGGCACTGAACGCTGACAGAGATGAGATTATTACTTCTGTCACTATCTATTTAGCCCAATGAGATAACATCACAGGAAAATCATACTTTTTTGTACAAAAATAAAGAGGAAATGAAAAGGAGTGGACTGTGGGAAGTATGTGTGATCTATTTTTATTCATTACAATTAAGTGAGAAAAAACTAATATGACAAAAACAAAAGTTGAACAAAAGTCAAACCAAAGTTTGGCGTTACCTATATTTTAATTGACTAATTGTGTTTCCTATATACTGTATAGCAATCAGTGAGTTTACATGCACATCAGTAACACGAAAATGGCTTTACCCCGGTTAAGGGATTAATCGTATTATTGAAGTTCCCCACCTTTACATGAGAGGGGGTTGAATGGGAAAATGACAGAGTAACTCAAACCCGGTAAAGAAGGTGGTGCTGCACCAACATACAGCTGATCAGAAGATAGCTTTTTTTTCCAGTTGACCTCCAAAATCAAAAGCGGGGGGAAAATGGACGACTTTTGGACGGAATTACGACAGAAACGTCTCTTCTTGGTAGTGATGTTAGTTGCCATAGCAAAGTCATGAAATACTCTATTGTTGTTGTTTTTTTCAAGTTGTTTTCGATGCCCTTGCTTCCTGGTTTATTCTATTCTGGTCAAAAGCCACCGCTGCAAACTGGGGAGGGGGGGCGGAGCATGCGCAGATGCAGACACAATAGTAATGGTGCACAAATAATCAGGGAACTGAAGGAGTTCTCTAGTTCTGTTTACCGGGGTATGAGAACTCTGATTTTTCCCGGGGTGCTGTGTTTACATGGTGTTTGAGAAACCGGAGGATGTCCTTAACCTGAATATTATCAGGTTTTTAAACTGCATGTAAACACACTGGGCTACAATGGGAATCATGAGGACAAAATCACTATCTGATTGGTCCTGTGAGCTTTACTGGGGTTCATCCTAACACAAAGTTGATTTAGATCATCTAATAGAAAAAGAGAACAACTAGAAACTAAAAGCTGCTTCAGCACGCTGAAGCTGATTGGCTGGATGGAGATTAGTCCTTGTACACCTCCACTCAGACAAGGACACCCCTGCTGGGTTCCTCTCCCTCTCTAATCCAACAGCCCTGTCGAGCTGCTCTCTAGGATTTTCTGAGGCCTGGACTCTGCTCTCTGTAGAACAGGAGACAGTCAGAGAGACAGACAGTCTCCTGGGCACTCAGAGACACATCAGGTCTACAGACACTATCCTCCCATCTACACTTAATGTAACTCAAATCCTTTCAATCAATCGTGGATGGAGACTGCACTTTGTATAACTGATAAAAAAAATATCGACCCTGTGGATGTTCTTGTTATTTGGAAATGAAAGTTTTCTTGTGGTCAGTGAGTGACTCTTTCAAGCACACAATGACCTTTTTCTCCCATTTTGTTGTGATCATTTAGTTGTTAATTTTTCCCAGAAATACATTCACTTACTGACTTACTCCCACCCATTAGTACAGATAAAGTACATGTATCTGTCCAAAATCTACATACATACACACAAACCTATTTATTTACAGTGCATTCACAGAATGCTTGCAGAAGTACCCAATTTTTGAATGTGTACATGCTCACACGCATGCATAAACACATAACAAGTTCAAACAAAATCTGTACTAAATCCACAGTATCTGCCCACATTGTTATGCCTTCAAATAAAACATTGTTTTAACACGTAAAACCAACCTAAAATGAATAATCCACCTGAACAAGAGTCAGATTCCTTGTTTGTGTACACACATACTTGGCCAATAAAGTTGATTCTGCCCTTCATGTCTGGTCCGACTGATTCAGACAGTACCGTTCTCACAAACAGTAATGCTACTCTAAATCCTTTCAGGGTTGCAGTGTATACAATGGTCAGAACTGTATTAAACAGATGTATTTTTTAACAATATCGAGTGTGTTCTATTTCAAAACATTTGGATTAAAGTTCACTTTGAATAGAAGATGAATCTGTTGTCTCATGAATCACAAATTCAACAACTTTCTCCGCCTCCAGTAAAGAAAAAACTTCCTTTGTGTTACAAGTACTGCGTAATGAACCCAAATGTTTTTGCTAGTGGCTGAACCTACTGAGAGAAAAGAGATGAATAAAAGATGAAGATACAATAACGCAGAGAAGGAAAAAAAACACGTCAGCACAACAAAAGTTTGCATTATAGAGTCTTGCATTAAAAAGACATGAAAAATTCTGTTGTTTACTTGAAGAAATGGGCTTCTCTTTTCATCATGGCTTTGATCAAAGTGACACAAACAGATCCAGAGAGAGAAAAACAAAAACAAAAAAGGATATGATTGACAGCTTTAATTAACAAGAGCAGCGGGCTCTGTGCATTTCCTCTCACAGCCTCTGGGGGCCGAGTTGTGGGCCGTTGTGATAACAGGGAAATGCCAGAAAACAATACCTGACTTTACAGACAAATTATCTATTCTCTTAGCAGTTGCATTCATGTATGTTCACGTAGAATATTTTTAATGAGGATCTTCAATTTGCTGAGCTAAATCAAACTGGAATCCAGCTGGATAGTGTGGAGACACGTAAAACATTCTATCCTCTTAAGGAAATTAGTGAGATGCCATATGTTTCTCTGTAAAAGGTTCACAGTACCGTGTTGTCGATGCAGGAAATTTTCACTGTCAATACACTTGTGATATGATGGCAACAAGTTCAGTGGGATAAATGTATCAGCATCTCCATTTGAATAGTCGTATAGCACAAGTAATATGTATGAATACAGTTTAAATTCTCTATTGAACAATTTAAAGAACTATTTACTGAGCTGCTTTAAGTATTTAAATGGATTCAAATGGAACTACTTTAAGGCCAACAAAACTAAGTGTAACAATAAATGATTTCTCCACCAGAATTTTATTCCTAGCTTCAAAACAGACCTTCATGCTGAGACATGGAATTCACAGAAAATACGATTGAACTGAATAAATAAAATAGGAAACATCATAATTATTCACACTGTATGCTGTACAGAGTTTACACCATCGGTTTAGTGATCATATTTGTCATGAAGAGGAGACTCTCTAAAGTGTGAAAGCACCAGGTACACGTTGGAGTTGGGCTTTAGACTGCACATTTATAACAGAAAACCTGAGGTTTACAAAAACTGGAGGTAAAGAGTTTTAAACAACATGAGCATTAAAGCTATAGTTGGTAACTTTCTGTAAAAATGTGTTGTTTTTTTTCACATTTGCTCAAACTGTCCCTATATCCTGACAGCACAATGAGACAGATGATCTGTGTAAACGTCATGTACACGTGGCATCTGCTGGATTCCACTGCGCCTGACCGACAAGCAATCAATCAAGATTGTGATATTGCCTATTTCTTGCATAAAGTGTTTAAAGAAACATATTAATAAAAATGTAAATAAACATATGAAGACATAACAATAAACATATGTCTTCTGTTGAAGTCATTTTACAGCTAAATAATACACAAAATTGTTTTATGAAAACACTCTGTGCCAGAAATATTCAATACAGTTTGAGAATCTTGACTCATATTTGGTCAGTGCTGTCTAGTTTCACAGTTTGGTCAGAGTTATGAGCAGTCATTGACACTGGGTCAGAGATTCCTCGTCTCTGATTGGTTGTTGTAGGTTGTGTGCGGTGGAGTCTAACAGATGCCATTAGGAGCAGACAGGGCTTTGGGAGCAGAAGGTGGTCATCTTATTATGCTGTCAGGGTATAGTGACGGTTTCAGCAAATGTGAAAAAAACATTTTTCATAAAAAGTTACCAACTTCAGCTTAAAGAAGGGTTTAATGAAATATGCCATTGAGTTGCATCACTGGTTATGTATCCAATGTTTTTGGAGCTTGCCCCATATAGGAAAAGAGTCAAGATGTCTCAGCCTATGCTGCTTCAATTTTGACTATTGTTTTAATCTTGAGCGCTGACCCTTGGTCACAAGTTTTGACCCAATATGGACAAGACTTGTGAGCAGTTCAGGATTTTATCCTCTTAGATTGTGTCATCAAATGATTTTCAGAAGACCCCCAAAAGGTGAAAATATCCATCATTTCACAAGCAAAAGTAGCCCGGCTAGGGCCCTAATTGGAATTAAATGTTTTATTCACAACTAGGTCACAACAACATCATCCCTTTCATTTCCATTAGGTTTTCTATAAGAGAAAACCTAAGTTAAAAATGACTTATCTATGATTTAGAAATGATCTGCCACTTATTTTGAGGCATAACAGCATCTTTATATTAGCTGATATGGACTGACCTAATATGCTATTTTGGAATGCTAAAACATCTTATACGTATCTTATTTCATAATATACATTTTCCTCCCTCATATTTGAAGGTTAAATGGCATATTAAACAGCAGGGTATTTTATTTCAAACTGATCTTATTTATTATGAATGCCTATAATATTACCTGAAGAGCAGTGTTTAAAGTGATCAGTCACAGTATGTATACAGCATCTTTCATAGGGTAGAAGCAGTAACTCACATTATGGCATAAAAAAGCAGGCAATAACATTACAGAGTGGACTCCTTATTACTGTATTTACTTACAGTGCTGTATTCCCTCCACCCAAATCATTGTGTGCAGCACGGGTAGGTTGGAAACAGTCAGTGATTATGGTGTACGGGAGCAGAAATGGCAAGCAGGCATTTGCACACAGCGACATTAGCATTGTCCCAGACAGCCTGTTAGTTGAAGTGGGTTTTTAATTAGCTGTTTTCCAGTTAGTAAATGGAGGAATTATCAATAGCCCAAACAAAAGATTGAAACTGGGTATACTGTACAACTAACACACAGCACAAAAACACACATTTGCTCACATAAAAGTGTTCACATGCATGTACACAATGATACACACTACCTGACACATACATACAAAGACTTCCAAGTACAGAGACAAACACTCCAAGTAAATGACAGATAGAGGCATAACATATTAGCTCACGAATTGAAGACCCCATTATCTAGTTTTAGGGACTACATCATTTCTTTCACCTGCTTCCAAACAAATCACATCCTACTCAGACAATTCTATGCTTACTACAAGTGTTTATTAACGCAAGATTGCTCTCAATTTCAGTCCATTCAGTTTGTGATGCGAGGCACTCCTGGGCTTCTTTTCCTCCTTTATGGTCCTGCTCCGAGTCATCATGACCGAGGCCATCACATCAGGATGATAACAGAATGTTGAGGTTATTAGCCAGCTTTTTAATTAGATTCTGCCCTTCCACCCTGTCTTGTCCCCTCTTGTTTTTTTTTCTTTCTTTTTATATGTGGGTGCACCACTGAGGCATTATTAATATTTAGATGAGAAGCCCCTGCTCTCGCCTCAGAGGCTGTTAGTAAAAGCAGCCTCCCCCCAATCGTGTTGGATGGATGGTTGGAGGGATGGAGGGATGAATTCCCCTGATGGCCCTTCATCTCTGCTGCTGCCACAGCCTTGCAGCTTCTCTAATAGGGGAGACGTGGATTCAGGCTGTTTGCAGTGGAGCTAAAACATGTGCTGCTTTGCTGGAATTCTTAGGTCTACAATACTGTTAAAAGCCCTGCAAATGTACTTTGTATTTATGGATTCACTCTGCTATGTGTGGGTGTATTTTTTATTCCTTTGGATAACTAGGCCAAATGAAACGATGCCATGTTGAGATATTTCTAACACAGCTACAATGGTGTTTGATAACAGAAAAGCAAATTGCATTCCAACAATCAAGACAATTTGAATCAGAAAATGATGATATATAATTTATAACCCTTTCAGTGTATTTTTATTTAAATACATTATATTGATTGAATATTATACATAGCCTATGCATTCATGTGTAAGCAACAATATAATATTTCCTTGGAGAAAAATGACACTTTTGGGAGATTTATGAAATCACTTGATTTCTACTGGAAACAGGTTGAAAAGATCTCTTGCAATTGTAGTGTACACACTGTGTAAAATCTTAAACTACAAAGTCACTTGTATCTATAGCTGTCAAGTGACTGCAGTGTTGAAAAAACATGTTTCCCTCTGAAAACTCATCTTGAAAATAGAAATAGAAAGTATGAAATGGAAATGGTCAAGAAAAGTACGAGTAAATGTACTTTTAAATAACTTTCACCACTGCTTAGGGCTGAGCAGTGTGGCTTAAATTAATATCAAAATATAAAAAAGAACAGAACAGAATATAGAATATGTTTCAAGTTTTGATATATTGTATACCACATAATTAAAAGTTATCAAATGGAGTTTCAGCACAATGAATTGTGTTCCAGGGTTATGGATTGCTTCAGACTAAATAAGACATGTAAAGCAAAAGGCTTGATAATACATTTAGTGGGTTTTGATCTACAGTGCTTTCCTGTTCTGCATTTTAGTGTACTGTATAAACAACAGCTATATGTATTGAAAAAATGCGACGACATTTCTGCATCAATTAATACTCAGAGCATGATCATTTGTGTGTGATCACCAGGGCAGCACACAGTGGTTTACCTTATTCAGAGGAGAAAGTTTGCAGCAGAGAGCAGAAGGTCAAGAGGCTTTGTCAAATACTGTTAAGCAGACTTATTGAAGTGCGGGTAGTTTGAGGGAATTGAAGCTGATCGAACATCTGAAGCTTTTCCAAAATGAATAACAATTAGGTGATTTAAAAAAAGTTTCCCACTCCAAATGGTGTGTAGGAGAGACATCTGTTTCTGCAGGTTAGCTGAGGTGAATCCAGCAAACAGAATAAACTCCCTGCTGTAACACTAGAGCTCAACATTATTGTTTCACAACTTCCCCAGGGCCTGGATGTGTGCACAGGGTTCCTTTTGCACTCATTACAGTTTTGAAAGTGATAACAGTGTAACCCCATGGGGAATAAAAAGAAAAGCACTCATTTATTATTTTTTTATAAATGTTTTATTGTCTTATTCCCTCTAAAAAAAATACATATTGTTGTGTCAAAAGAATGTAACGGTAAAATTTAAATGTAAAAATTTAAATTAGTTTAAGTTTTACTTACCATAGGTACAGTGGCGCCTGCTTTTTCAAGATCGCTCATTCGCCCATTTAGCTGTCAATCAAAAAAGGATTCCCCCTCAGACAGCTGATCCAATCATCATGCAGAAGCCGAGCGTCCGGGCCAGCCCACCAATAGCATCCAGCTGCAGACCCCCAGAGACGCTGAGCGTCCAAATGGGCGGGACAAAGCCCAGCATTTATCCAATGAGCGTCTAGTTCGGCTGCAGTGGAACAACCCGCTCTATGCTTCCCCATTGAAGTCAGTAGAAGCTGAGCGTCAGACTGTGTAAAGCGCTGTGGAGATGAATGAGAAGGAAGTTGCTCCGGTTACCTGTGATAAGTAGCTGATTCTGAACTAAAGATGAAGGCTTTCTACTGCCTATTTAGTCAAAGAAATGTACACACAGCAGCACATATTTCACCACTTTTATTATTTATTTATTTTTGGTGACATTTCCCTTGCAGTCTTAGAGCAATAGCCACTGCTTAGGTAGATTCAATATGTGATCAGTGAGAGTTCGGCCGGAACCAGAGAAGAAGCCAGGAGCACAGGGAGAGAGAGAGAGAGAGAGAGAGATAGATAGAAAAGAGGAGAGTGAGGAGCTGCACGTAGGCGAAACATTACAGGCGAGTCAAGACAAACTGACAGTGAGTCTCAGAGTGACTGTTCAGTCTAGAGGAGGAAAGTTCTGAAGTTCTGAAAAAGAAAGTTCAGCAAGAAGCGCAGCTAAAAGCTCATATAGCTCACGTTAGCTTACCTGACGGCCTTCACTACGGAGCAGCTCAGTCAGCCACTCGCATCAGTGAAGTCTATTAGCCTGCTGTGTAACTGACCTGCAGGAGAGGACCCGCAGTAAGTGTCTACCACCGACGCCCACGCCCCAGCAACAGTAAGGCAGAAAGGGTGAGAACAACCCCATTACCATCGTGAGCTTGTTTTTGCGCTGTGGCTCGAAGCAGCTCAAACCATTGTGGTTTTCCAGCTTCCACGCACACAAGCATCGACCCAGGCCTGCATCACTTCACTGACATATCGGGTACCCATTTTATCTTCATTTAGTAAATATAAGTGTTGGCTTTAGGTGTTATACTTATTTTTGCGCTTTTGAAACTTACATTTGAGTGTGCATATTGAAAAAAGACATTTGAGGATTTGAACTGACTGTTTCTAGTTGCTGATTTCAAGAGACCAATAAGATTTGCATTTATTATTGGTATTTTTTCTGTTTTTCTATTATTCAGATATTTGTCTATGTGTGTTTAATATTTACCAAAGTAAATAGTTGAAACTTACCTGTTGTTATTCATTTTTCACTTGGTATCTTATAAATACAGTTTGTAGACATTTTAGAGAGTGTTGGTATTTGAGTTAAAGAGTGCTTCAGAGGGAAAATTTCATCAATATTTCATTCATGTAGAGTTTCTAAAAAAAAACTTAAAAACAGTATAAAAATCACGCAGTTGGTTGAATAAATGTACGATTAATAACAGTTCATAAATAGTGTATATCAGTATACTTACATTCCAGCAGTAGTAAACTATTTGATAAGAGGTTTAAGGAACTAGGAAATCTCTGAGCAGCAGTGGACCTTAGAGAGAAGGTGTGCAGGCCCACCGGTGTGTGGACACACCCTGGCGCCTTTCAACCAATGCTGCTGCCTATGGGAAAATAGCATAGGCAGATGGGGCTCATAGCCATGGTAGGCATGCTCTATATGCTACTGGAGAACGTAGCAGGGAGCCAAGACAGTGAGGGCAGAGACTGCATGAAACAGCCTTCACTATAATCTACTGTCTTGTGCAGGCCTGCTCCAAATACCCCCACCCCACCCCCATTAAAAGCCCTGCAGCGCCCTGTGCGCTAGGCAGCATGAGATAGATGGTCACGGTCAAGGAGTGGGATGGAACAGTGCTCCTCTCTGGAAGCTGCTCAGTCACACGAGGAGCTCCCTGCTCATCCTGAGATGGAAGGGCCTAGAAAAAGTAGCCTAAAAAAGGACTGTTGCATTCAATCCGGGCAGCCTGCCGCAGCTGCCGGGTCGTCACATGAGAAAGAAAACCCACATTAACCTCACCATTGCAACCTGGAACATTGGCACAATTTTTGGATGCGTGTGATGACTCCAGTTGTCCCAGAGGAAGGTCAGCGTTGCACACAAGCTACAAAAAGAGGCTACAGGCTACACCTTCTTCTGGAAAGGGGCTTCCAAAAGGCTCCCATCACCTCCATGGTATAGGTATTTACCCTGCAATCAAGCAAATTTCAGTGTATCCCAGAATCCCCAGTCTGAAGACAGATAACCTGGTGGATTCCCCTCACCAACAATGGTCATGCCACCCTCATGAATGCATATGCTCCAACACTGGATGCTGACCCTGAGTGCAATGAACATCTCTATGCCTCCCTGCACACTGCCATAAATAAAACACCCTTCACCAACAAGCTCATTCTCCTTGGGGATTTCAATGAGTGGGCTCTGAAATTGTGTTATGGAAGGATGTGCTTGGGCTGCATGGTTTTGGTAAGCTCAAGGAAAATGGTCTTCGCCTCCTCACTCTCTGTTCTGAATATCAGCTGGTCATCACCAACCTTGTTCCAACTGAAGAACAAATTTAAGACCTCCTGACAACAGCCCCGCTCTAAGCACCGGCACCTCTTTGATCCACCGGCAGGACCAGAGCCATGCGTGGAGCTGTGTGTTGGACTGATCACTACCTGATCAGAGCCAAACTCACCCTGGAACTGAGGAAAGTACCACCCTGCAGGAAGCTCAATTATTCTGCATTGAAGTCCCTGCACTCAGTCAAGCAGCTCAGGGAACAGATCACCTTACAGCTGTCCGAGCTCCCTGAAACACCAGCTGATCCGGACGTCAGGTCCATCTGGAGCAAACCTATGCACTGCTATTAACCAGGCAGTAGTAGAGTCTGTAGGGCACATCAGTCAGAGACACCAAGACTGGTTTGACAACAGTGCACCAGATATCCACAACCTACTTCAGGCAAAACACAAAACCCCTACAGCTCACCTTTCAACCCCCAATCCACCTTGTTGAAGGCCCGCTTCAACAACAGCCAGGCTGAAACCAAGCGCACCTTCAGAGCCATGGAGAATGACTGACTGATGGGGAAAAAAAGCCAGCAAGATACAGCATCACACGGACAACAAGTCCCATGCGTTCTATGCCATTAAATCTATTTATGGCCCACAGAGGAAAAACATAATCCCGGTCAGATCAGCAGATGGTACCATTCTGTGCAAGGACGAACAGCAGATCTTGGACAGATGGACTGACTGTTTTAACACCCTGCTGAACACCTCATATCCAACCTGGATGGACACACTTGCCAAGCTTCGGTGCCTGCCAACCGTCCCTGATCTGGACTCCTCCCCCTGCTTTGCCAAGGTACAGAAAGCCATCGCTGGCCTTAAGAGTAACAAGAACCCAGGCCTTGTTGGAATCCCGGCAGAAATACTGAAGCACAGCGGATACCTCCTGTCTTGTTGATTACACCAACTGATCACTACCATCTGGTCATCTGAAGTCATCCCGCAAGTTTAGAAGGATGCCAACATCATTACGATCTTTAAGCACAACGGTGGCAAAGCAGCCTGCGTAACAGCAGAGTTATCTGCCTCCAATCAGTTCCTAGGATGGTGCTAGCACAGATAATGCTACGTCGTCTAGCATCCTATGTTACCAAAAACATCCTACCGGAATCCCAGTGCGGTTTGTGAGAGTGAAGCACTGCAGACATGATCTTTGTTTCTAGACAGTTACAGGAAAAATGCAGAGAACACTTGTACAAAGACCTGTACCTAGCTTTCATCGATTTGTCCAAGGCCTTACAGTAATACAGCAAACCGGGAACATCTTATGGCAGCTCCATGATGGGATGCAAGCCTGTGTGAGTGGTGTTGGCCCACAATTCCCATTCTTCAGTGTGGGGGTCAAGCAAGGGTACATTCTTGCCCCAAATGTATTAACAACTTCCTCTCCACTGTCACCCTCCTGTCCCACAAAACTCCTGGACCCCTCTGATGGGGTACAGATACAGTACAAACTGGATGGCAACCTATTCAACATTTGGCTAAGCCCTTACGAAAACCACCACCCAACACATCTTAGAGCTACAGTATGCAAATGACTGTGCTCTCCTTGCCCACTCACCAGAATCCTTGTAGCTAGTGCTAAATGTGGTTGCCTCCATGTACAGCGCCATTGGTCTCCAAGTCAATATCAAGAAAAAACAGATAATCGTGCAGGAGTCCAACCCCAACCCCACCCCACACCCCCAAACACGTGTGCCCAACTTTAACCTTGATGGCCATACCCATGCCATTGTTCCACACTTCACCTACCTAGGTAGGTGTAACATGCAGTGCAACATTTCTCCTATAGCACTTGAGCCTCTGACTGCTGATCACCATACGTGGAGTTCCTCCTACTACCAGGGAACTACTTTCCTTCAGGTGCAAGCCACAGAGAGGAGGATACAGCAACGTGCACAGCGGCATCAGCGTGCTGCAGGACTCACAACCTCAAGTGGCACATACCCCTGTCTCTCTTGTGGCAAAATCTGCGGATCACACATAGGCCTGCACAGCCACATGGCAATGCACCGTCACAACACACCCCAATAAATGTCCAAACATTTAATTTGGAGCAACATAATTATCAAAATCGATGGACTGCCATAAGCAAGCAACATAAGTCATAAAGTGTGGTCTAGACCTATTCTATATCTTAATTGTCTCAAGATAACTTTGTTATGATTTGGCACTATAAATAAAATTGAATTGAATTGAAACCTAAACAGACAGAACATGTAAATTCAGATAATCAGTGATGCCCAATGGCTGGCTTCACAGCTACAATGGTCTGGCTAAACTGATGTACAGTGCTGGAGTAAAGCCTGATAGCCAGCCATTTAATGGAGTGATAACATCCGATGTGATCTGTATTCACAATCCCTTTGCTACAGGAAACACCAGAAACCTCTGAGCTAGCAACCTATATGTGGTGAGGGAGGCAAAGGGGGAAGAAACTAAACTAAACAATCTGACCAAAAAAAGGAAAAATTAACAGATAATTCCAGAAAGAATCTTCTTTTAATCTGATTACATTCACCCAAAATCAAAAAAGGGAAAAGCAAATTAAATAAAAAGGGCTGGAGCCGAGTGAGTGGACAGTGACTGGTGCAAGTGGGGGTTCCACCAAAATAATGAAATCAACCACAATCACCCAGCGTACGTGGCACTGACACTCTGAAGTAAACCCCCTCCCAAGACACAGCAGACGGGACAAGGGGGGACACCACCACCAGGACATTAGCACGCCACCACCGGTCTCCAACAACTGAAGCAAAAGAAATAAACAAAATTCAACCTAAATAATTACATAAGCTAAATAAAACAAAATAAATAGTCAAGCCAAAACAATTACATAAACATTACTCAAATAACCAAAACGCACTTTAACAGACACCAAGTCATACATTAGGGGTGCAGGCCCCAGTTAAAACACACTGGATGAGCTCCCCCGGTGAAGTTACTCGGGCAGTGCGCCGTGTCAAAGCAGGAAGGCAAAGCAGCAAGGCAAAGCAGCAAGGCAAAGCAGCAAGGCAAAGCAGCGTGGCAAAGTGGCAAAGCAGCGTGGCAAAGCAGCGTGGCAAAGCAGCGTGGCAAAGCAGCGTGGCAAAGCAGAAAAAACATTGGCAGACAAAGCAGCAGTGGACCCAATAAGCTGATAACAGTTAGTCCTAATCATGGGAAAATACTGTTAGTGTTGCTTCATTACTGAGAAATGCTGCGGTGCTACGCTAATACACACAGACCTGTTTAGAACCAACTGGACACACACACACCCACTCGCACAGGAGGAGGGAGAGGAGAGAGGACTCCGGCCGCAGTCAGTGTTCACTTGAGACCACACTAGCGTCAGCTGTCAGACAGCATCTACTACATCGCCACCTGGAGCAGCGCACTAGCAGTTGCCCTACAAGACAACATAAATGCCATGAGCACACAGAGAGCGACCGACCGACGGGGTGAAGCAGTGTGGCATCCATACCTGTTGGACCAGACAAGCATAGACCCGGAAGTGACACACCAGTGACAGCAGCGGTTAAGGCTGGGTGGTGGAGGACGGCAGCTTTTATACCAGCCCACCCCATTACGGCCACCAGTGGCGCTTAACACAAGACAGGACCCTAAAGGCAGAGCCGGCCCTGGGCATAGGCAGTATAGGCAAATGCTAGGGGCGCCGTCATCCACAGGGGGGGCCGCAAACGGGCGGAGGAAAAAAAAAACAGTATATATGTATATAAACTCTTATTTTTACAAGCGCTATTATGAAATATTATATAAGCCCACAGCAACATAACTTAATAGTGAATACTATTAAATAATGAAGAGGCCTTTCTTTCTGGTTCCTGGCTCTCTGCACTGTACCTGTCCTCCGTGAGGGGGGCGGGTCATAAGGCCAGTTGCCTGAATCTGACCGGACCGTGACCACAAGACGAAGAAGAAGATTAATGACACTGGAGTGGAATTATGTCTAAAAGACTGAAACCGTCAGGCGCCCAGGGAAGGAAAACGAAGGAAAGAAGAGGAAGAAAAACATGAAAAAGATAGAGGTACAGTAACGTCAATGTGATGACGTAAATGTAAATGAAATAAATAGTTTAATGATCATAGTTACTGTTGTTGGAGCAGTGTTAGCCTGCTAGCTTACTTCGGACGATAGCAACATCGTTTACTAATCAATAAATAGCTGAGTTGACATGTGTTAATGTTACCCAACCTTAAATTCATCAGGGACGTAAAAAAAAAAAGAAAAGTTAATGTTATACCTGTTCAGTTGTTATTTTACAGGTGTCTACTGCTGGTATGTCAGTTAAAATGATTCTAGTTCTCCACCCCCTTTGTAATAGTGTAGCTGTAAGCCTTTGTTAATTGTGCCGCAGTTAAGTTTGTTAAAGTTTACATCAGTGTTTAAGTGCATTTAAAGTGTATTACTGTTAATACTCCACACCTTAGCTTTCCCATATCATTCATAGACGAAATATACATATTAATTCCACTGCACATTACTGCTTTTTGCTCTCTGGTTAGACTGAATTGTATTGCAATGACAATAAAGTTTAATGAATCTCATTGTATTTTCATTTTAGTCTTATAGCACACCAAACATCTGTTTGTTATTAAAATGTAACATCCAGCGGTCACATTTCTTTTCTTCTCTCTTCAGACGCACTTTTAAAGTATTTCAGTACCACCCCCAGTGACACAGCATCAGGACTGAAGACCATGCTGACTGGCCAGCTCTTCTTACAGACAAAGTAAGAAGAGGGTTAGTAGACAGAGGACCATTTCAAACAAAAAACAGTTACACATTTCCAACAAATAAAGATGGGAGAAGGTGTCAACATGACTTTTTTAAAAGAGTTTTAGTTAATGGGGAAACAATGAAAATAAGCTGGCTGATGTATTCCAAAAAGAGTGATAGCTTGCACTGCTTTTCCTGCAAAATGTTCTGTACAAAAGATAACAAACTTAACAAAGAAGGACTGAAGGACTGGAAAAAAGCAACCATTTGCTGAAAGCTCATGAGGATAGCCAGGAGCATAATACCCACATGGCAACATGGAAGGAGTTGGAGGTCCCTTTGCAAAGGGGTAAACAATAGATAGGCAAGAGATGGCACTTGCTGAGGCTGAGAGAAACAGGTGGCGTGATGTTCTCTCATGTATCATGTAAATAGCAGTGTATCAACAGGTCTCTCATTTTTCTTTACTGTGTGCAATAGTGTATGTTGTCATATCTGCACTGGTTTCATTATTTATTTTGTGCATTACCATATTTATATTGTATTTTTAATTCATATTATGTCATTTGTTTACGTGTGCACTGTTTAGCTTAATATGTTTGCCTTATTTATTTTGTATTTTTAATTTATCCCTTGTTTATTTCTTTAGTTTTTATTTGGTGTGATTTTTTACTCAAAGAAATAAAATCTTGAATACACACATGCAGTTTCTGTGTGAGTGTATGAACATTGATTGTAAAATTGACTGCTGTAATATAAGGGGGCGCCGACTAAAATCTTGCCTAGGGCACCAAATTACTGAGGGCCGGCACTGCCTAAAGGACATGGATGGCACATCTATGCTGCTACATACATTTAGCTGCTCACTTTAATAGCTCCTTCAGCACTTTTAGGCAGGCTTCAACTGTAGGTCACAGGCCACCAAATAATGTGTGTGATTTCTTTTAGCAAATCTCTCCACACATCCGACAAACATCCTATAATATTTTTTGTGGCATTTTGTGGGGAATTTTAATGCCACGGCTCGCCTCCCTACGTGCAAATATTCCACCAAAACAAGTTCCTTCCTGTCACTATTTTGCAGAGGCACCGTCGCTGCATCAGGAGTTTAGCACCGCCCAAGACCAATGTGAATGCTTTAATTAAGAAATGCAAACAAGCCAGGGCGGGGTATTTTTCCCCGTTATCCTAGTATATATGCGTGGGGTAGCCAGACCTTACAGCAACACTGGAGTGGGGTGTAGCAAAGTGAGAATAGCTTTTCAACTTTTCTAGAAACCTTCTAGATACTTAAAAACATGTCAATGTGTGTCACTCTACAACAAGTCACCCTCCCTTCTAGGCCCTCTTTATCAAGAGGAAGCAAATTAATGAGCAGGTACAGCGTGCAACACACTCCTTTCCTACAGCAGGTCGCCATGGTTACCAATAGACACCTTTCCCCTACAGCTGTTTTATACAATGCCCCTGTTTGCGGCCAGGCTGCAGCACTTAATACTGGACACATTTATAAATAGTTGTGGGGAAAAAGGGTCAAGGTTAATAAAATGTCCTTTTAACGTGTTATTATTATAGAAAAGTTTATGGTCTGAGAGCGATGTAAATCCTGAATTAAACAGTAACTTCTTGCATAAATTAGATCTCTCCCTCATGAGCAGATGCCATGTAAACATTCCCTCATCTTTCCCAAGTCATCGGAGCCTTGAAAAAGTCATGCATGGAGTCCCGGTGAATTCTCATTGACTGTGACACATCTGTGATTTAAATGGAAGACCTGTGTATCTCCGAAGTTTACCAACATCAAATATAAAACAAAACAAAAACCCCTCATTCCAGTGAGACCGCTTCACTGTTAAATATTTCAAAAACCTTCCCCCTTTTTCCTCTTGCCGGCAATCAGGAAACAATCTTTCCTTGTCTCTCCCCTACATCTTCAGGGACTCTGGGTACAGAGTGTGAGGGAAGATGTGTGAATGCAAGATGACTGCTCCAGATCTGATAGCGGATGGGTGTAGCTGGTAGAGGGCGGATTAATTGGAGATGTGACTGGCTTCTCCTGCGGAGGGAGAATGGGAGTGTGAGTGGCTCCCAGTAGCTCGGCGCATCACATAACCAGTGACCTAGAAAAGAAACACTGATCACTCCCTGGAGTTGACAGCAGAGAAGCTGCACTTTTTAATGAATGCTGCTGCTCAGCAGAGGAAACAGAGGCATTTTGTGTACGCGGGACAAGCAGCAGCAAATGTGACCCCGAAGTACTGAAGATAAATAGGCGCAGTGATTTACTGTGGAGTGCTTTGTTTGGATAAGGATGTAGATACAGATTAAATACATTTCATTCAATTCAAAATTGCAAGAGTGAAAATTGTGCTTTATATTCTAACATTATATGACATCACAACCTTTCAGTGAAACGCTGAGTCATCACTGTAACAGAGCTTGTCATTTAAAAGACATAACCTGACAGCAGAGGAGACAAAAAGTTTCGAGCCAGAACAAACAAATGGCAATCCACTGAAACACTCGAGCTTCTGAATCAATGACTTCTAATCTTACATGAACTTTTTATTCACACCATCTGTTAAATAATGACACTCACACACACTTTCTTTTTATTCTGCAACTGTAAGCACTATATAAACATTTAATAAACACATTATCCAGTTGTACACATATAAGCATTTTAAGCATTTATTAACAACTGCTTCCTTTGAAAAACATTTTATAGTAATAAAATTGTGTTTTACAATTTTGCCATCCATTATCTGTTTTAAACACTAACAACTACATTATAGTGTGTTATAAACCATTTATTACATGTTTATATACTGTAACTATAGCTATGCTTCGATCTTGACAATCGAATTATCTGAAGTTTTCTAAAAACAAGTGTGTTTCCATCCAACGGCTTTAAAACGAATAAAAACCGTAACATGCTGTTTTGTGATCAATTTGTGTATTGGCTAGATTTCAGACATTTTAGGGTGTTTCCATTAATTTTTGCACTGAAGTGCACAACATTCAAGCAAACAAGCAAATAAAAGTTTGTTAGGCAAATCGGATCGCACCGTCTACCAAAAAATGTGTGGATGGAAACATGGCTTATGAATATCTGCTTCCTCCTGCCCTTGTCTCATTATGGGCTGTCCATGTATTGAACACACAGACAAACTCCCAAAACACTGACATTACACTCTCGAGCCACTTTATTAGGTAGACATTGCTAGTCTGGGTAAGACCCCCTTTTACCAGTTTCAGTCTTAGTTCTTTGTGTCATAGATTTAACAAAGTGCTGTAAACATCCCTCAGAAATGTTGGTCCATATGATACAATTCTCCAAATGCATGATTCCATTTGATATTAAATATTAAGGTCACAGTTCAATTAGATTTTTGTGTCAGCTCAGCCATTGTTAGACTATCAAGTGTGACGTCACTGGCATTTTTTTATTTTTATTTTTTTTAACATACCACACAAACATCAAGTGAGCAATGTCTCAATGTTGCCCACTTGAAATTTTTGTTGATGTCATTTATCTTCGTGATAAACAACATATAATTTATAACACTAAGAACAGACATTAGCCAGTGGATTTTGAAATCCACCTGCCACAGTTGTTTTTTACCAGCTCATTTTTTTGTGCCTAAAATAAAGGAAAACGACTCAGAAAATGCATAAGAATGTAAAAACCTGGAAGCACACAGAAATCCATTCTGAACATGAATCTTGTCTTCTTGATTGTTTCAGATTATGACTTGAAATTAAGAACTTAGTAACCAAACTGATCAACTTTCAGACAACAATAACTGTGAGAGATCTATTTTCCCCTGAATTAAACAGCCGCCATTTATTACAACTAGGGATGGAACAATTTCAATGTAATATTGCAATACAAAACGTAAGGACATGTGAAGGTCAGAACATTGGACGAATCTGTGTTTTTCAGCTGTAGTAACCATAAATGGGACATTGGACTTTCATAATTTAAGAATCCCTCCATCCAAAGTATATGTATACATTTTGTCCATCTTTCTCCTCCCTTTGTTGTTCCTCTGTGTCCTGTCTGGCTGATATTTATCCTCTCCCTTCTCTTTCTCTGATATTCTCTGTTTCTGGCCCTCTCACCTCAGCCATTTGGATCTGAAATATTTTTAAGTAAATAGCTTTCTTAGTCATTGATGTGTATCCATTAAAACACTTGATTAGTGTAGTAATGGTATTTAAATAATTTTAATTGAAAATAAAGTACTGATTTAAAACACATTATTCAATTATTAAAGAGAACTGAGAGTCACCTCTGTCAGCAAAGATGTCAACTCCATAAGATGCAATATCACACAGAGTATGGCCGAGACACACCTGATAGCAATATTATTTCATGAATTTATCAGAAAATAGAAAGCTTACCAGTGCCTAAACAGCTTTCCTGGCTTTTTTTGAATCGAAGATATGAAACAGGGGTCCTTAGGATATAGCTAACCCTTTTTATGCCTGATTAAATTATGCTTTTGTACAACTCTGACAAAGATCTGGGACACACATTTAAAGTGCCAACATATATATATATATATATATATATATATATATATATATAAAAACAAAAATGATTGTAATAGTGCATTTTACAACTATGTTATCAGTAGGTATCTTTATTTTTAGATTCTAAGAATTTGAACACAGACACAAAGACTAAATTGGACAAACGAGGAAGAGGAAGAGAGACCCTGCCCGGAGGAAGCCCGGGGCCCCCGTCTGCAGCCAGGCCAAGACGGAGGGCTCGCCGGCGAGCGCCTGGTTGCCGGGTTTGCCACAGAGCCCGGCCGGGCACAGCCGGAAAAAGTGACGTGGCACCTCCCTCCTCTCCATCCCTTGGGCCCACCACTCGCAGGAGGAACCACTTGGGTCTGGTGAGCTACTACACGGGTGGCAGTGAAGGTGAGGGGGCCTTGACGGACCAGACACAGTCATCAGACGCTGGCTCTGGGGACGTGGAATGTCCCCTCTCTGTCGGGGAGCTTGTGCGGGAGGTGGAGTACTACCAGTTAGATCTGGTGGGGCTTACCTCCACACACAGTCTCGGTTCTGGAACCGTACTCCTGGATAGGGGTTGGACCCTATTCTTCTCTGGAGTTGCCCAAGGTGTGAGGCGCCAGGCGGGTGTTGGAATACTCACAAACCCCCGGGTGAGCGCCGCGGTGTTGTAGTTCACCCCGGTGGACGAGGGTCGCCTCCTTACGTCTGCGGGTGGTAGGGGGGAAAACTCTGACTGTTGTTTGTGCATATGCATCGAACAGCAGTTCAGAGTATTCGGCCTTCTTGGAGACCCTGAATGGAGTCCTGCATGGGGCTCTAGTAGGGGACTCCATAGTTCTGCTGGGAGACTTCAACGCCCACATGGGCAATGATTTAGAGACCTGGAGAGGCGTGATTGGGAGGAACGGCCTCCCTGATCTAAATCTGAGTGGTCGTCAGTTATTAGACTTCTTTGCTAGTTATGGATTGTCTATAACTAACACCATGTTCGAACATAAGGATGCTCATAAGTGTACGTGGTACCAGAGCACCCTAGGCCAAAGGTCGTTGATCGATTTTGTGATCGTATCATCTGATCTGAGGCTGCATGTTTTGGACACGAGTGAAGAGAGGGGCAGAGCTGTCAACTGATCACCATCTGGTGATGAGTTGGGTCAGATTATGGGGGAAGATTCTGGACAAACCAGGTAAGCACAAACAAGTAGCGCGGGTGAACTGGGAACGTCTGGAGGAGGCCCCTGTCCAAGAGATCTTCAGCTCACACATCCAGCGGAGCTTTTCTGGCATCCCTGTGGAGGTTGGGGGCATAGAACCGGAGTGGGCAATGTTCAAAGCTTCCATTGCTGAAGCTGCAGCGGTGAGCTGCGGCCTCAAGGTCTTAGGTGCCTCAAGGGGCGGTAACCCTCGAACATCGTGGTGGACACCGGTGGTCAGGAAAGCTGTCCGACTGAAGAAGGAGGCCTTCCGGGATATGTTATCCCAAAAGACTCCGGAGGCAGTTGCAAGGTACCGACAGGCCAGAAGGGCTGCAGCCTTTGCTGTGTCAGAGGCAAAGCAGCGGGTGTGGGAGGAGCTCGGAGAAGTCATGGAGAAGGATTTTAGGGCGGCACCAAGGTGCTTCTGGAAAACCATTCGACATCTTAGGAGGGGGAAACAGGGAACCGTCCAAGCTGTTTACAGTAAGGACAGGACGCTGGTGACCTCAGCCGATGAGGTAATCGGGCGGCTGAAGGAGCACTTCGAGGAATTCCTTAATCCAACTAACACGCCCTCTTTTGTAGAGGCAGAGCTGGGGGCTGATGGGGAATCATTGTCAATATCTCTGGCGGAAGTCACTGAGGTAGTCAAACAACTCCACAGTGGCAAAGCCCCAGGGATTGATGAGATTCGTCCAGATATGCTGAAAGCTTTGGGTTTGGAGGGGCTGTCTTGGTTGACACGTCTCTTCAACATTGCGTGGAAGTCTGGGACAGTGCCAAGGGAGTGGCAGACCGGGGTGATGGTTCCTCTGTTTAAAAAGGGGGACCAGAGGGTGTGTGCCAATTACATGGGTATCACACTACTCAGCCTCCCTGGTAAAGTCTACTCATAGGTGCTGGAAAGGAGGGTTCATCCTATAGTCAAACCTCAGATTGAAGAGGAACAATGCAGATTCCGTCCTGGACATGGAACAACGAACCAGCTCTTCACTCTCGCAAGGATCCTGGAGGGGGCCTGGGAGTATGCCCATACAGTCTACATGTGTTTTGTGGATCTAGAGAAGGCATATGACCGGGTCCCTCGAGAGATACTGTGGGAGGTGCTGCTGGCGTATGGGGTGAGGGGGTCACTTCTGTGGGCAACACAGTCTCACTCCCAATGCGTCAAAAACTGACGATTGGTCAGGGGCCTTTGGCGTTAGTTACTGACTAAAAAGGTCTCCTTAAACGTACAAACCCGACGCAGAGGGCTTTCAACTCATTCCAATGTAAGCCCGTGGCGATATTTGAAGTTTAGGGCTCTCCTTAAACGTCCATATTTGAAGCTCTGGGCTCTCCTTAAACGTCCATATTTGAAGCTCAGGGCAGTCCTTAAACGTATAAACCCGACGCAGGGGGCTTTTAACTCATTCCAATGTAAGCCCGTCTGCGCCGATATTTGAAGCTCGAGGAGGTTTAAGTTACAACTCAGTTGGGAATGCCACGGAGGTCGTATGTTAACTATCAATAAGGCGCTAAGGTTAGCGCACATGCTAACACGCTTTTTATTTATGCTATCTTGACAAAAAAATGCTACCTTATGTGATTTGTGTATTTCCGTCAGTATTAGGACATCTGTTAACTATTTATTTTGGTATCCAACGGTTCTTTTAAGAGCCATTTTCTTAATCCTTCTCCCTGTTACACTAATTTAATTTTCTGAGCTTTTGCTTTGTCATTTTGTCTCTTTGTCTTTACTTTGACTGTAGCCTTTGTTTGGTCTTCTATTTGTTAGTTTCTTCTCTCTCTCTCTCTCTCTCTCTCTCTCTCTCTCTCTCTCTCTCTCTCTCTCTCTCTCTCTCTCTCTCTCTCTCTCTCTCTCTCTCTCATCTAAAATGGCATCTGGGCCATCCCAAGTTTTGAATGAATGGTTGGAGGCAGGAAAAGCCCTGATAGACGAGTTGGAAGCAAAAAGGGTTAAGTTTCCCTCTAATGCAATTATTCATTTATTGACTTATCAATCACTGAAATGTACACTTCTACACATAACTGAAAAGGATGTGTGTGCCTGAGTATAGGCAAATTTATCACCTTATTTTTTTTACTTTTAGCCTCCGAAAAGAAAACAGAAAGGGACTAAAGTTTCCAGAGTTACCTTAGGGAAGAGGGACAAGAATGGGAACATTATAGCTCAACACTTTAGGAAGAATCGATCTGGTTAGTAAAATATAATACAGTTCTACTGTTAATCACAAGTTGGTCAGCAGTAATGTTTCTTGCATTATGTTTTGTGTTTATAGTTAAACCTTGTGGCGCTAGGAAGCCCCCAGAAGTGGAGGAGTTGCTGACAGATGACATTCCTCAAGATGTCCTAAGTCTTGGTACGCATATTGACATGTGATAGCTTAAATAGCTTAAAGACGACCTTTATGTTTCCATTTAAAAATGTGAAATTTAGGCAACTGACTTAAGTAGTAGCCGTGATTTTTTTATGCACATGCAGTAACAAAGCCATTATGGAAATGACTTTTCTGTCTTTAAATACACTGTCCTTTACATCAATTTTTGTGTTTTATTATTTTAGATCAACATCTTCAGAGACTAAAGTGGAGGAGACACCCACAATGTCAGCATGGACAAGAAAACAGCTAATGTCTGAAAAAGAATTCAGAGCTGCAATGCCAGAGCTCTTGAAGTCGGATTTGGGCGCAGAGACTGTAACTCCACATTGCTGTCAGCAATGTAAAACAGCTGATGCTGGTTGGTGTGTAGTCAGAAAAGGGTAGGCTTGACACGGTACCAGATTGTAAAATTTTTCTGAATTTTGATATTTTCTGGGGGGTTTTGTTTGTGTGGATATTTTTTTTACAGGCAGAGCAGAGATGATAACTGTGCTTGGAACAACAGGAAGACAGAGAGTCTGCACAAGACCCTGGCAAAAAGATTTTTCAAAGTAAGAAGTCTTTACTGCTAGTTAACATTTGTCATTTCATGGTCACATTCTGTGGGCTTGAATACTGGCATCACAGGTTAAAGGAGTGACAACTTTGTTCAGCTCATGTCCTGTGACTGGTGTGGTGTGGAGGCATGGCAGAGCCATATGTTGGTTGGCTGCTGGCTTGCTGGATCACTGTGTTTTTGTGCTGCATTGGCTACAAAAAATGAGCAGAACAATGGGCTTATGGTCCACTGACTCACTGCTACTGAGTTTAACAGTCCCTTCTCCTCACACCTTCCTCTGAAGAACATCCTCCCAACTAGCTGTGGCACACTTGACGGCCCCACTGGCGTGTGTTGTCATCATGACAACTCACAAAAATCACCATTAAGTGTTTTTGACATCAAATGACTGCAGCAAACAACTCAATGTCCTTTCTATCCAATTAGCATTCGTATATACGTATTGCATTCTTTCACCATAAAATAGCCTTTGTTATAACAAGGACATAATTGTTTCATGAGGCACATAGTCTCTTTTGAGGACATACCTTTAAGAATATCCTCGTAAATTTGTGCTTGAATGTTTTGCATGTTGTCATTTAGGTTTTTCAATCATGATTAGAGATACACTCACTGATATTGTCCCCTTTTTTTAAAATAACATATTTTGTCTGATACTATGAAATATTTTTGGTGTATTAAATTCCAATAGATAGTTGTCCTACATCTTAAGCCCCTGTCACACATGCACTGCAAACCTGAAACTATCTGAACATTTCCTGGTACAGCTGTGTGTGTACACAAATATCGGATTCAGTCGGACCGGGCATCAAATGAAGTTTACCCTCCTAGCTTAATAGTGCAAAGACTGGGTAATTCCAGAGTGTGCATATGTGTGAATACAGCTGCACGCTTCCCTTGCCTAAACCAAACTAAGTAGTTACATTAAGTGTGAACACATCTAAGTGTGTGCTGCATGTGTGAAAAAGAAACTCGGGACTATCTCCGGACCTGATTCTCTGATATTATTCTGGGTTCAAATGTGAAAACATCTTTATTCTCTTATCTCTAATGCCCTATGTTAACATACCTTTTTACGGATCACACCATGACTTATCTATGTTTTAGTTTTTTTTAAACATTCTAAATGGACTAAACAGAGAGCAGAAATCGAAGGAGCTAATCTTGAGAGTCTCAAGCAGGAGCTCAACATCTCTCTGGAGGACACGGAGGAATGGGTGTGTGACGTCCAGCAGTGGGCAGCCACTGGTATGTGTTATGGTCACAGGTGTATAGATTTGGTAGTCTTGCCCTACATTTCGCTAAATGTTTTACAATACTATTTTTTATGGTCAATTTTGCTTGTTTCTGTTTTTCAAAAGAGACATGTAGCTCATAGTAGTAGTACTTGGGAGCTGACCAGGTAAATTCCACTTGATGTACAGTCTGACTGGATCAAGTATTTGTGTTTTCACTTACTGATTGTCTAGATCATTTTATGTTTGCAGTGTATATGTGAAAGGGGCTGAAGTGTTTTACTTTTGTCCCATCTGTTCTCTTTTCCAAAACAGTGGTGAGTCTTCGCCTGAAGAGGCGACTTTTTGACCAGGTTATGCTGGTCAGGCCTATGGAAGAAGAAAAAGTTATAATTGTGAAGGAGATGACCCAGCATTGCCAGTACCTGAGAAAGGCCTTGGACAAAGTATACAGCCTCCTTCGTCACACTCAAGAGAATATCACGAAACATAGTATGTAGTAGTACAGTCTCAGAGCTGGGCAGACAATCTGCATTTTAATGTTCATAAAGAGTTGCCTTATTTTCTATCTGATTATTGTTATTTATTTTTTTTACATTTTATTTTAGCACCTCCCAGAGAGCTGAGAGAAAAGGGATACAGGGGCTGCTCTGTTGTCTGCTGCACAAGCTGCACATTCTGCAGCAGAAACTGAGCGCAGTCACCAGCACTTACACCCATTTTGACACTGAACCCTCCTTTTTCATGTTGGAGGAAGACAATGAGGACGTTGAAGAGGACAGTGACCAGGAGGACAACAGCACTCCAGATATTTCAGAGGAAGAAATGTAAAGCCTTTGAGGCTGTGATTCAGTTGTGGACATAAGGCCGCAGGCCGTGTGCCTTTTACATATTCACAGCTGTGATGATGTTCAGCACAACATCATTCCCTCGTGTGTGATATTGCTTTTATACATCCTTTCTACAAAGCACCAGACTAGAACTGGACTGTGGCTAAGCAACACATAACCATTTGACTGTGCAATAGCTTGATACTTTGTGTAAGCTAGAAACTAACTGTTGTATAAAGTTTACATAACAGGTGACGAAAATTTTGCTCAGTTTTGGTCAGAGTGCTGTACTTGTTACTCGTGGAAGTTCAGTAAATGGCTGCATTTATATAGTGCCTAGTGCTGGACAGTGTGACCAATTATTTGTTTAAATATTTTAAAGATTCTGAAAGTTTTACAGTATATCACAGTGGGATGTGTTTTGTTTTGCATGAGAGTGGCATATTCTAATGTGAGTACATAGAATATAAAAACATAGCGTTTTGAAATGTAACATTATTCGTGTCACAAATTGTGGTGCCATGGTGTTCTGGTTCATCCAGTTTACCGGTGGCTCATTCAAACATTACTGTTATTACAAACGAGGTATTTTCATACATCTAACATGTCTGGAGATAATCTTTAAAAATATTGTATTTTGTATGTAATAACAACGTAGACATGAAGAATTAAGCCTCACAAATAAATGTCTAATCTACAGCTTTGTCTAGTGAATGTTGATGATATATTATTTATGAGTTATTACAAAGCGAACAAATAGTTGGAATGCACAGATGCATCGTTTTCTATTGTTGCTATGGTGGTTGCCGAGCACGCTGCGGAAGCCGGAAGTGGCTATAGAGACGGAGCCAGTCCGCTGCATGCAAACCCTAATTTACTTAAAACTCATAAATATTGTTCAAACACCTAGCATCTGAACTGTTTCTTAACATAAAGACCATATATATGAAGAGAAAACGGGAGTTAGGCTATATTCAATATTTAAAGTATACGACACATTATTTACTACCCTTTTTGCAAACCAGAAGACTGCATACCTATTTCAAGAATTCATCTTTACTTTTTGTTGACATAGATCATCTTTATGTAATCTAAATACTAATACAGCTGTCCTAGATATATGATATATGTAATATATATATATATATATATATATATATATATATATATATATATATATATATATATATATATATATATATATATATTGTGAACCCATTTATTTACAAACCGGAAGAACTACAGAAAACTACAACTATGGCAGATAGTAGTACTTAGCGTTATTGCGCAGCTCATTGGAGTTGTAGTTCTTTAATTAAGGTTGTATTTTTCATAGAATTGGAAGTTGTAAATGTTGAAATGAGAATACATTGAGGAGTTTAAGGGCATAGTTAACACATTGATGTAATCAGATTTTTAAAATCAAATTATTTCATAGGTGAAAATTAATTTGACCCATAATTGACAAAACCCCAAATTGTTGATTGTACTCATGTTATAGCTGGGGTCAAGAGCTCTCTATAACAGTTGGTCCCATTTCTGTATTTCTTTTTATTGCAGAATTATAAGCCCTCAAACAGGCCCTGAGGTCAAGGTTCAAAGTTAATTATTTCAAAACAGGAGCCATGTAGAAGATTAATACTAACATATTATTACTCCCCAAGTCGAGCCCTTTCCAATGATGTATTTGGTTTAGCTCTACAGCAAAGTTTTAATTTTTTCATGTCATGGACTCAGGTCATCCAAACCCTACATCCAGACAGCACTTTGAAGACTCTACACATAAAAGTTTCTTTGTTTGTTTGTTTCCTTCATTCTTTGTTTGTTTCTTTGTTGACTGATGAGTCATCTTCATATATCACAATATTCACTGTGTATATGTTATTATTAGCCAATGCAAGCATTAAGAATGATGTTTTATGTATGACGCACAAATGCCGCACGCGCGCGCGCACACACTCACTCACTCACTCACTCACTCACTCACTCACTCACTCTCACACACACACACACACACAGTGCTTTATTTGATGATGTAGATCAAATATCCTCAGCAACATATTATTACATATATAGATTATATGATTTTCAAACCTGTGACAAGCTTCAGCTGCTTGGTAACGAGCACATCATTAGAATCAGGTGTGTTGGACCAGGGAGAAACTTAAACATGCAGGACAGTGGCCCTCCAGGACTGAAATTTGGGGAAGTTACAGTTTTTCTCAATTGCTAAAACACTAAACCCTGTTGTCTGAACCAATTTCTCTTTTGCCTGAACCCACTGATTGAATCAATCACTCTTTTGGCAAAACCATGAGCACTTTTCACCTGTTTAGACACAACTTCCCAACACATTTTCATTGTGATTCACATGTGCTGCATAATGGTGAGCACAGGTGGCAAAAGTCAAACACAATTAAAGCACAGTTGTCACTACTTGAACACAACAACTCAAAATTGATAACACTTGTGGCTAATGATGTGAGGGAATATATAAAGTCAGGTCAGAGAGCACTGATTTGAGAGGCACTACAATGGATAGAAATCTAAGAGGAAGAGTTTGTGTGAGAGGAGGTCGAGGAGGTCAAGGTGGTCGAGGTGGTCAGCGAAGACAAAGAACAGTAATATCTGATGAAATCAGAGCTACTGTGATTGACCATGTTCTTGTCCATGGTATGAGCATGAGGGAGGCCGGACAAAGTGTACAACCAAACATCGCTAGATTCACTGTGTCCACCATAATCCGAAGATTTAGAGCAGAGAACAGGTAATTATCTTTTTTGACATTGTAGTACAGTATGTAAATGTTGAGAGCAAATTACTGTATGGCATATAACAGTATATACTGTACCACATAACTGTACTGTAAGTAAATATATGTTTCAGTACATCACTGTGCCAATGTACTGTAGTATTGTAATGGAGGGTTAGTCTAACTGTCTGTAGGCCTAGTATTCCATGTATATTTTTTGTAACTGCATGTTCTCTTTTTGTAGAATTGAAAGACTGTCACATAAGGGTGTGAGGACAGGTATGTTCTCCCCACACCAAGAGACCCTAATTGTTGATATGGTCCGTGAGGACAATGCCGAACTGTACACAAGTGGCAAATGCATACGGTTTCTGTTTGTTTTGAACAAATAATATGTGTACTGTACAAGTGCTACATGTTAATGCACAAGATTTCTGTTTTTTGTCTTTGTGTAAAGTGCTAAATGCAAGTTTTTTTGTTTTGCAACATGCATTCAGCTTCATGTCCTGAGCATTGTGTTTTCTATTTTTCTATGTAGTGTTTAGTGGCTGCTCAGTAGTGTTTTTCATTTTGATTGACTTGGGGCATGATTTGACAACAAAGTTCAGTTTTGGGCACAGATTGAACTGTTTTGAGGTGAAAGTTTGGTTTTGCAAGAAGAGTCTGAGGTTTTGTGAACGTAGCTTGAAAATTGGGGTTTGTGTTCACAGTTTAGAGAAAAGGAGAGAAGCTTTCAAGAAATGTGTCTTAGCAATCGAGAAAAACTGTAACAAGGACCAAGGCATTCAAATGTCTATAGCCTGTTATCTATTATTTAGTATTTACCTTTTATTTATTTTTTGGTCTTTTTCCTTTTAATATGACAATATGATAATAAAAACCCATTCTGATTCGTATGTGGTTCAATATTAATTGAGGAAGACACATACGAAATACAATTTTATTTTAAATATAATCAGCCATATATTCTTAAAAATATAATATTAAATTATATTAATGAGCCACTTCATATTTTACAATCACTGGCTATAAAATGTCTCATCAACAGAGCTAGTGACGCTGACCGGCGGCAATTTGAGTTGGAATGCAGCCCATCCACGGCGGACAGCTCAAAATAGTATTCGAACACACCACTTCTGCCTGCAACACAAGCCAAACAAGCGCAACGGTGGCTGGGGGTAAAAACGTAGCCTTCCGTTATCCAAAACTGACAAAATAAAACTATATTTCTCAGATCCGAAAGAAATAATTATAATCGATGGCCATTGCATTAACCCATCGTATTGTGAAGTTATTAAGGACTCTTTATCGGGAGATTTGTTGAAAAAAATACTTCCGGGAGGCGGGTCCTCGGTTCTCCAATGGGACTGCAGGATGATTTAAAATCCATATCAAGTCATAAATGTATTCAAAAACAAAAGCCCAATTATTTACTTAGTAAAGGACAACAATTATGAGTCTAAGCTAAGTGATTCTACGATAAAAACGTTATCCCTCTCTGGCATCTTCTTACCTTATCCTTATCGGTGTTATTACACCAGCCAAGAATGAGCATTTCAGATGAATCGATAAGGTGCCTGTAGATCATGGTGATTGTGAATACATTTTAAAGTTTTTTTTTAGCTGTGTGAACAGGATGTACTCTTCCTTTTGTCTGGGTATTGTCTTCAGCGTACAAATACATAATACATAGAAAGAAACCCAGGGGATGGAAAAATATTTCTGCTTTAAGAAATGGTGAGGGAATAAGCCAAAAAATAATTGTTTTACATCCACCTTTTTTCAGTAAATCATTCTATTTCTCATGTTTTTAAGATGGTGACTGAACACTAAATTTGCCAACAGTAAAAATAACACAAAATGTTTGGTTTTTTTGGGAAACTGCAACTACTACAATTCTCTCTTGAAAGGTTCTGAACGATCATAGAAATCAAGTGTATATGAAGGAACACAGCCAGTAACTGGTATATGTGATTTAAAAACATTTATTTTTGCAAACATTTTCTTTCAGCTCCCAGGAGTTTTTCCATTTGTCCCCACTGTAAGACAGAAACACAGCAAGAAGTATTGCTGTCAAATTGTTCATAATTTTTGAGAATATAACTGACACTGTACTATTTACAATGAGATATGGATTATACAGGTATGCATGCATCCTTTTTTGAAAATGAGCTTTTCAATATCATATTTAGACAGTGTATAAGAAAACTCCCCAACGTCTGTGTGAAAGGTATGGAGAAGGAATGGGGGCAACAGAACTGTTACACCTCTGAGCTGGCATTGGAGGTAGTCACAGAGACGCAACAGCACAGAGTCGACGTCTGTGTAAATGGGAAATTTGTATGGGGGAAAAAAAATTGTAAATTTAGGTTTAATTTGACTAAAGAATGTATTGCCAGTATGAATCTTTTTTTCTTCATGTTTTTGGCCAAGTTAAATCTTGCAGTTTTGTGCCGTTTTATGAGGAATGTTTTTTTCTTAGATTGCATTAGACACCAGGCCAAAACTGAGAAAATTGTGGCGTTCACTTTTATAAGGTGATACAATTTTGAATCATTTCACATTATAGTGATATTGCACAGGGGGTTTCTTGATTATGTTATATACTGTGAATTTATTTCAAGTCCAATTCACAATACTGCCCAAAACATTTGACTGCTATGTGACTTGCCTGACCCTCAGTCTTTGCTGTCCCTTATTAAACTGCAGTTAAAGTTGAAGACATTTTTCTATTTTTATTAGTGGATTTTCCTCATCTACAGTAAAATAAACTTAAGAACATACACATCATCCAGAGCAAGGCAGCCACTGCACCAACACCTCGGCACGGTCCTTAAAAAAGAAAGAAAGATATAAGGAACAATAAGTGTGTGACACTTGATTAGAGCACAAAACAGTTTGCTGTACAAACTGAACATGTCAGTACCAAATGAAAGAGACATAATACCACTATGGAATCAAGATTCATTATTCCACATCAAATTGTGGAAGGACACAGTTAAAGACTGATGGGTAACCAGGTCTGCATTTTCATCCTAAGCCATGTTGTTCACATGTTAACAAAGAAAAAAAGACTTTGCTTTGCTATATGCAGAAATATGTTGCAAAGGCAGTATTTCAAAGGAGTCTTGAAAATATAGCATCCCCTGTGTACATTACTGCTAAGAAGACTTTCATAAATCCTCTTAATTGTAATAAGGGCATTCCTGGCATCTTCTGTGTCCATTTCCCATGGACTGACACACTCGGCTGTAAACCCATCTGGAGTTCTGCTGGCAAGGAGGATGGGATGTCGATTGTGGAGCTGAAACAAAATTGGCACAACATCACAAGACAGAAAATTGGATACATAAATGGAAGGTCATAATACATTAAAAAAATATATTTTATGCTTTGATACCTATACATATAAGCTATACATTGAGACTCAGAGTGAGGTCACTATAAACTGTTTTAGTAGCAATGTAAAAAACAAAAAACCTTGGTAACAAACACAGCTATTCAAATTCAGTGTGAGACAAGGGAAGCATCACATGCTTCTATATCTAAAAACACAGCTAACGCTACAAACTATCCAATTAAATTTTATTCATGGTATCTAATCATAACAGAAGTTGTCTCAGGACACTTTTCATAAAGAGCAGGTCAAAACCACACTATAAGATATCAAAGACCATCAGATATGCATTAAGGAACAACTTCCGAATTCTAATCCTGCAATGAAAATGTTCATTTTCAGGTCTTGCTATGTATTTGAAAGTAGCTTGAATCAATCTTGCATGCTATTACATACTTTCTATGAATAAAATCTTGTCAAACAATACATTAGATCATATGTTTATACTCAGCTAGATTGGGCCCAGTTATTGTGGATATTACATATTACTTTTTTTATTCGATCCCAAGAATTTTCTATTACATTTTCTCCTGTTTTGCCCAGTTAATCAGTCGAACAACTGTGTTTTTACCTGCCCCAAGCAATCTTTTAAAATATATTTTTTAATTATTTTTGAAGCATGAATTTAAGATATCTAGCAGGCTTAATATCCGGAACTGTGGGGGAACCTAGGAGCCAATGAGAGTGCAACGCGGGTTTTGTTTGCGAGGCTTCCTCTATTTTTTTCTGAACCGAGGCCGAGGCCGAGGACCATATTCCTAGGAGACAGTTTGTCTCCTCCACCGAGCACTGCTTTGATTTTGCATCCATATTTTATCCAAAATTGATAGATAGCAATGTGTTCATATATACGCAATAACAGCAGGCTCTGATCTAGTAGTACATAACCCTGTTCACCAGTGACTCACACTGTCCTTCCGCACTGCGCCTCGGGCTTTAGGGTTCTTGTCCCCCCCCTTTTGCCGCCATTGTTGTTGTTGTTAAATGTCCGCGCATGGTCCGTCCTTCTATTTACTATGTCCGAACAGGCGCACATAAATGACGTCAGAACTGCCGTAGGCATCGTGCTTGGCTCGTACATGTGCAAACGGGCTCTACAAAAGCCCACCTCTCTCAGGCGGGCTGCGGACGGCCCACTGGCCGCAGTTATACCCGGAGCGGGTGCACTCACACTGGTCAAACGCACTAGGCTTCAGCCGAAAAAACAGTTTTGGCCCGATGCGGAAGGACAGTGTGAGTGCGCCCTTAGGTAGAGTGAAAACAAGACAACAAGACAAGACAATTGGGAGTGGTACAGTAAATCGAGAATTCAGGATTGTCTTGCACAATAAAACAAAGATGATCGTTAAATTGCTGCAAAAGCAAATAATGTAAGAGAAATATAGCAATGTAAATGTAAAGATCAGCAATTAAAAAAATAACCTACCAGTAAATTTGTTGCATCATACATTTTGTTGATGCTGCAGTTTCCAATCGTGGCCAAATTTCTTCTTTTGATTTTCAAATTTTTTTTTGTAAGGCTGCTTGGCCCTGCACTGCTTACACATCTTGCTGGCCACACCAATCGTTTCCTTGCATGTGATGCATTGTTTTTGAGTAGGCATCTGGAGACAGAAACAGAAATAAGAAATGAGAACACTGCATGCTGTGTTACCAGTGAATAATAAATTAACACAATAAATACAGTGCTCTTACATGTTGGCCTTCAAAGAAAACTGCTACAGCATAATACTACTCAGGACCTGTGTCCCCAAATTAGTTTATAAGTCAATTTATAAAAACTGTATATGTGATAGTTTCTTGAGGGCTCTAGAAGGTAAAAATAAATGCTTGTTATGAATTAAGAAATACCTATAGACCTTTTCAAAGATGTAAACTTAAACATTCCAAAACAGTCCTAGTTTATTTCCTGTTGCAGTGTATGTGAATGACACCAGCTGTCAGGAAGTAAACAAGGAACAAGGCTGCTGCCTAGCAATGGAATTCCGTTGAAAAGGTCTATTGAAAACAAAATACGTTAGGTGGTATATTAACAAATGCATTCTTCCTTAAAACACGCACAAATAGTCACAAACATAGTAAATGGGTCATATATTTGACGGTACACCTGTTTTGTCTGTCCTCTACCGTGTCTTATGTAATCCTGGCTTTGCACCTGTACGTGTCTTTACGTAATCTAGGGTGTCTAAAAATATATTTTAATCTCAACTAGACAGCCTGATTAAAAGAAAAGATTAAATCTAAAATACATATCATTTTAGCTTACCATTTCATGTAACGTAAGACTAATTGGGAGCGTGTAAACGCATATAACGTTAAACACCTAAAACAATAACGATGAGCGATCTCTTTCAATTAATATTAGCTATTGTGAAAACGGATATTTATACAAAGCGTCATCAAAGTTAAATATCACGTTAGCGGTTGTCCGCGCTAGCTGACTAGCTTTATTGCCTAGTTAAATGAATGTTAACTGAGCTCTTAAAACATTATACAGCCGATAATAATCAAGTTTCTATTACATTAATAGACGGCGAAAGGACATAGAATGCAATGATTTACACATTTGATAGTTCTCAAATCGTCTTTAGCACTATTTATTACTAGCTACTTACCTTTAATAGTCAGTGTGTGAAGCGATGAAAAAAGATGTAATCAAATAGACCCACAATGCACCATGGACACATGCGAAAAGAGGCATATGTCCTGCCTACGTTCAAACCCGACGCAGGGGGCTTTCAACTCATTTAAGGACTGCCCTGAGCTTCAAATATGGACGTTTAAGGAGAGCCCAAAACTTCAAATATGGACGTTTAAGGAGAGCCCTAAGCTTCAAATATCGCTGCGGACGGGCTTACATTGGAATGAGTTGAAAGCCCTCTGCGTCGGGTTTGTAGGTTTAAGGAGACCTTTTTAGTCAGTAACTAACGCCAAAGGCCCCTGACGCGTTGGGAGTGAGACTGTGTTGCTGTGGGCCATCCAATCTCTTTACACTCAAAGCGAGAGCTGTGTCCGGATCCTAGCAGTAAGTCGGATTCGTTTCCAGTGGGGGTTGGCCTCCGCCAGGGGTGCGCTTTGTCACCAATCCTGTTCGTGATTTTCATGGACAGGATATCGAGGCGTAGTCGTGGTGAGGAGGGGTTGCAGTTCGGTGGGCTGAGGATCTCGTCTCTGCTTTTTGCAGATGACTTGGTCCGGATGGCATCGTCGGTCAGTGATTTTCAGCACTCACTGCATCGGTTCGCAGCCGAGTGTGAAACAGCTGCAATGAGGATCAGCACCTCTAAATCTGAGGCCATGGCTCTCAGCAGGAAACCGGTGGATCGCTTACTCCAGGTAGGGAATGAGTCCTTACCCCAAGTGAAGGAGTTCAAGTACCTTGGGATCATGTTCACGGGTGAGGGGACGATGGAGCGTGAGTTTTGCCGTAGAATCGGAGCAGCGGGGACGGTGTTGCAGTCGCTCTACCACACCGTTGTGACGAAAAGAGAGCTGAGTCGGAAGGCAAAGTTCTCGATCTACCCGTCAATCTTCGTTCCTACCCTCACCTATGGTCATGAAAGCGGGGTCATGACCGAAAGAACAAGGTCGCGGGCACAAGCGGCTCAGGAGAGTGGCTGGAGTCTCACTTAGAGATAGGGTGAGAAGTTCAGCCAGTCTTGAGGAACTCGGAGTAGAGCTGCTGCTCCTTTGCGTTGAAAGGAGCCAGTTGAGGTGGTTCGGGCATCTAGTAAGGATGAACCCTGAGCGCCTCCCTAGGGAGGTGTTCCAGGCACGTCCAGCTGGGAGGAGGCATCGGGGAAGACCCAGGACTAGGTGGAGAGATTATATCTCCACACTGGCCTGGGAACGCCTCGGGATCCCCCAGTTAGAGCTGGTTAATGTGGCCAGGGAAAGGGAAGTTTGGGGTCCCCTGCTAAAGCTGTTTCCCCAGTGACCCGACCCCGAATAAGTGGTTGAAGATGATATGAGATGAGATGAGATGAGAATTTGAACACATTTTTTTCTGACATGTCAAGTTTAGAAGTGAAAAAAAGCACAGCAATACATTTTATAAATCATATTAATTTATTATAAATAAATCATTTAAAAGTAAATTTTCACCCAAAAAAATGGAATTAGTTTGTTGATAATTAATGATTTTAAGTTTAAGTTGGTGGAACATGATTTGTTCCAATTCTCAAGAATGAGTATATGAACTGAATTTGTGGAACAAGCTAAAAAATATTCTCTTGAAAAACAGCCAAATGTCACATGTAACAGCTGTTCCTCAATGTTTTAACAAATATGCAGCCGTCATCGTAACTTTACATCTAACCCAATGCATCGCTCTGCCACACACACACACACACACATACAGGCAAGTAGCCCTGCGCCACTCATGGCCGTTTAGGACATTCCAGTAGAAAACAAACTGATTTTGTCACTTACGCACTTGCTCAAAAGATCACCTTGATAATGATTACTTTTAATGCTTTTTGCCCACTTACTACCACTACTTTGGAGCTCACCAACAAAAGCCCCAGATTGTCCAGAGATTAATAATAATAATAATGATAATAATAGACACGCTTCTCAAGGTAGACCCCTCAGAGCGGGACTATTTCTCATTTCTGTAAAGCCCTTGACAATACTTTTTCTGATTTCCCCAAAAAACAAGACTCTTGTGGGAGCAGGACTTAGGGCATATTGAAGAAGACCAATGGGACCATATCCTGGAATTAGTCCACAATTCTTCCATCTGTGCCATGCATGGACTGATTCAATGTAAACTCATTCATAGGACATACTACACTAATCACAGATTGTCCAAGTTTTATCCCAGTGTTACAGATGCCTGTAATAGGTGCAACCAGTCTCCTGCAGACCTCATTTACATGTTTTGTCAAAATATCAAAAATATTTGACACTCTTTGCACGGTCTACCACTGTGTAGTAAACCCACATCCTATGTCTGCCCTTTTTGGTGTATCATACAGCAATGCTCTAACAGCAGAAGCAAAACACTCTATGGCCTTCTGCACTTTTCTTTCCAGGAGCTTGATCTTACTGGAAGCCGTCCCTGCCTCCGTCATATGACAAATGGATTGAAGAAGTTCTATATAATCTAAAACTCGAGAGGCTAAGATTCTCCCCCAGAGGCCCCTTAAGGACATTTGATAACATTCGGAACTAGGGATGTCCGATAATATCGGCCCACCGATATTATCGGCCGATATTGAGTTAAAAATGTAATATCGGGAATTATCGGTATCGGGTTTTTACAACCGATGTTAGTTCTGTAGGCTTCAGCATTTCCGAGTGTACCTGAATGCAACACGGGCCGTTTACAGGCGCGTGCTTGATGACGTATAACAACAACAACACGCTTCAGTCGTAGGTTGCTAACCGTGGCTAACAAGCTTCAGCTCTCCCGGTGCATGAGATGTCCGTGGTTTGGAAGTATTTCCAAGTGTCATCTACTAACAGTGAATGTGCGCTTTGCAATGACTGCAAGGGGTCGGTTATGAGAGGAGGAAACAAGGCGTCTTCCTTTAATACATATAATTTGATCATCCACCTCAAGAAGAATCATGCGGAGTTATACGCTATATCTGTGCAGCAAAGTGATGAAAAGAAGCAACAGCCGACACCGAGAAACAAACTTTTTCTATCGTTCAAGATGCCGGATTCACCAAACTTGTGGAGTTCCTCGAGCAACGTTATGTCACGCCCAGTCACAAGTATTTCTCAGACCAGTGCTGACCCGAATTGCACAGCATTGTTTACAGTCACGTCGAGAAGCTAATTTCTGGTGCTGTATCCGTTAGATCCAATACAGGTCAGCATGTTGAGCTTAACTGCTAATTTATTGATTGTATTATTTGCCAAGTTACGGCCGGTTACTCAGTCTGGAAAAAGAAAACTAAGTTTGTTTACTACTCTGGACTGAAGCTATGCATCTTCCTTGTTTTGATAATATCTGTAGTGTTGTTTGAGGCAAAATAGTCTCTCTAAAAACACAAACAAATAAATGAATGGCACTTTTTTCAATAACTTATTTTGTACAGACTGTGTTTACATTTGAAAAGCCGTGTTGCATTTATGTAAGCATCCAGTGGGGTATCACAATAAAATTAGGCATAATGTGTTAATTCCATAATAGGTGATATGTGATGAATTTTGGTGTAAAAAGGCTGCATATATCGGTATCGGGTGATATCGGTATCGGAAATTAAGGGTTGGACAATATCGGAATATCGGATATCGGCAGAAAAGCCAATATCGAGCATCCCTATTCGGAACCCCTTGCTTTCCATCATAGACTCCCTAGACATTATACCTGATGTTGGATATATTTGAGTCCTTTGGATTTACAGTGTAACTAACCACCAATTATTTTTTTTATCTATTTTTTTTATGTTGGGCTTTTGGTTTCGCTTTTGTTTGTTCCTGTTTGTATTATAATTTAAAATGTTTTGTTTTTTCGCCCCTTCGTATTGCGTCTGTCACCTAGGAAAAGCTGGCATCAGGGGGTCGGATTCCACATAGGGGATAGAGATGGTTTTTGCGAGGGGGAGGGAAGAAAAAAAATGTCAGCACTGTTTCATATTTTTATGTGTCTCTATATTGTGTACACTTTGTTTGGTTGGTGCTCAGTAAAACAATAGTGTGATGAGTGAACAGCAGGCTAAATAACTGGAGCTATCATGGTTCCACAAGAGCCAATCGAGGCGAAGCAAACAAACAATAAAAAAAAGTGAATAACTATAAATATAATCTTAGGCCACTGACCCACTCAACTACGGCCCTGCATCAAAGGTGCAGAGCCGCGAGCCTGCTGCGTTGGAAAGAGTGGAGCCACTGAGCTGCCCCCGAGCACCTGAAGTTGAAGTTAGTTTCCCCTGCTCAAGTTTAAACACACCACTTTGACTTCCAGTTACATTTGATATGAATGTCATGTTTGCTATAGCTGATTCAGCATCAGCACTAACAGTGTGTGCATTATTTAGCCAAACGTGAAATCGCTTACTCATGATTTGTAAGAGCATGTTTCCCTTTGATCATTTTTGTTTTTTTAGTAAAGACAAGAACAGCTTCATAGAAATTATTAAACCTGTCTGTTTGAATCCATAACATTTACAGAGGGTCGCCGTTTCGCGTGCGTTACGTTACAACGCACGGCCCAGTTTTAGCTAGGACATCAATCATTTAGATGTGATGAGCTAATCAGTACTATAAAACCACTTCCTGTCACAAATCACAGCAATGACGCTGCACAGATGAAACCAGGTGACATCCTTTACTGTCAAACTGGGAAAATAACAAATATGATAACATTAATTAGTCTAAACATAACTGCTCTGTGCGTGTGATAAATCTGTTCTGATTTTATATTTGTTATACTTATTAGATACATGGCCCTACAGTGTATTCCATGCCACCCTGCCAAGACCTCTTGCCACCGCTTTGCCACCCCATGTAGTATTTTCTAGATCCACCACTGGGTGAAGCTCAGCTCCGGGTCGGTGGAGAAGTCGCTGCTGCTGGTTGCTTAATACGGCCCTCTGTTTTTGGTACCGACGCATCCTTAAAAAAGATCAGGTTTTCAACCGTAAACCCACATTAGATATCAGAGCAAGTACGTTTTACCCAGAAAAATGAACCCAGCCCAGAGCTGATAGCACAAGATGCTGCCATCCAGCATCATGAAGATCAACTCACCTCCATTGCTTTAGAAAAAATCGTTACACCCCTAATTGCATCACACAGTTGCTGCAGATTTGTCGGTGCAACATTCATGATGCAAATCTCCCATCTCCACATCCTAAAGGTGCTCTTTGGACTGTGTGGTGACTGTGGAGGCCATTTGAGAACAGTCAACTCTGGGTCATGTTGGTCACAGGCCTGTTCTACGAAGCAGGATTTCTGTTTTAATTTGCTTCCACGGCCGTTTCACACCACCGGGGTTGTAGCTGAAAGAATAAGGCTAAACTATCATACATGGTATAAGAATACATCTAAGCAACACATTAACTTATTGGAACACACAAATGTTATTTTAGTCTATTCATGCCCTAGATGCGGCAGTGATATTAGGCTATTAAAGTGTTAAAGTCACCGTTCACGCTGAAGCCTACAAACACCACATCTCCTCCTACCGTGATGCTCTCCAAGCTGCCAAATCCGCCCACTTCTCCACCCTCATCAACAGCACCAACAGGAACCCCCGCATCCTGTTCTCCACCGACAACAAACTGCTCCGGCCGCAAGACCATAACCCTCCCTCGTCACCCGACATCTGCAATTCTTTCCTCGTCGCCTTTAACAATAAAATCTCCCAAATCAACAGCTCCCTGACTGCCACTGTTGGCAACTCCTCCACCAACACCATCCCAGTCCCCTCCCCCCTCCCTGACCACCCCCCCCCCCCCTTCTCTCACTGCCTTCTCCCCCATCGACCCCTCCTACATTTTGGACATCATCTCTGCGTCCAAAACAACCACCTGCTCCCTCGACCCCCTACCAACAGCTCTAACCAAGGCCTGCCTCCCCGTCCTCATCCCTCCACCTACAAAATTGCCTCCATCACCCCCATCCTTAAAAAGCCCACCCTTGATCCAGCTAACCTCTCCAACTACCGTCCTATCTCCAACCTGCCGTTCCTCTCCAAAACTCTGGAACGCGTTGTCGCCGCCCAACTTCACACCCACCTCCAGTCAAGCAACCTCTATGAACCCCTCCAATCAGGTTTCCGCCCACTTCACAGCACCGAAACTGCCCTTGTCAAAGTTGTCAATGACCTCCTCACCTCTGCAGACTCCGGTGCCCTCAACATCCTGCTACTACTCGACCTCAGCGCAGCCTTCGATACTATCAATCATTCCATCCTCCTCGAAAGGCTGCGCCAGCAGGGTGTTGAGGGCACTGCCCTCGACTGGCTCACCTCCTACCTCACCAACAGGCAACAGTTCGTCTCCCTCTCTGGCCACACATCCACCCTCTCTCCTGTTTCGCAGGGGGTCCCTCAGGGCTCAGTCCTTGGCCCCCTTCTCTTCATCTGCTACCTATTCCCCCTTGGTCACCTCATCCGCTCACTCAACCTCGAATTCCACTGCTATGCTGACGACACCCAGATCTACATCCACACCAAACCCACCCAAAATCTTCCACTCAACCACATTGAAACCTGCATTTCTGCAATAAAAACATGGCTGTCCCAGAACTTCCTCAAACTCAACAGTGACAAAACAGAACTCCTCCTCATTGGCACCAAATCCACTTTAAACAAAACCGGACCCATCTCACTTACCATTGACAGCTCAATCATTTCTCCCTCCCCCCTTGCACGCAACCTTGGTGTTATTGTGGACCCCACGCTCTCCTTTGATCCCCACGTCCGCTCCATTGTCAAGACCTCCTACTTCCACCTCCGCCGCATCGCCAAAATCAGACACTGCCTCTCCCCCCCTGCCGCTGAATCCCTCATCCACGCCTTCATCTCCTCACGTCTTGACTACTGCAATTCCCTCCTCACTGGCATCACCTCCCATTCCCTCCATAGACAAATGGTCCAGAACTCTGCTGCTCGCCTCCTCACTCACACCCGCTCCCGTGAACACATCACCCCCATTCTCTACACCCTCCACTGGCTCCCGATCAAACAACGCATCGACTTCAAAATACTCCTCCTAACCTTCAAAGCTCTCCACCATCTGACACCACCCTACCTCTCTGACCTCCTTACCCCCCACCGCCCCTCCCGAGCCCTCCGATCCTCCTCCTCCCTAACTCTGACCATGCCACCTTCCAAACTCAAAACCTTCGGACACAGAGCCTTCTCTAGAACTGCACCCCGACTCTGGAACTCTCTCCCCCAGCCCATCCGAGACTCTCCATCACTCACAACATTTAAATCCCGTTAAAAACCTTCCTTTTCTCACAAGCCTACAACCTCCCCTACCCATAACTACATTCACTCCTGTCCTCTCCCCCTGACCCCCCCCCCACCCTCCTTCCCCTCTCCTCACCCATTCAGCCCCTCCCCCTGACCCCCCCCCCCCCCACTGCTCTTCAATCCATCCCCCCACCTCTATTGTTGTACCTGTTTCTGCCTGTTTGTCTGTATCACCATTACCCCATGCCCCCTTCGCTTTGTTTCCCTGTCATCCTTGTCTTCTGTTGTTTGCCACCTGTTACATGTGTGTCTATGTATTACCTGTCCTGCTCTGTAAGCGACTTTGGGTCTCTGAAAAGCGCTATACAAATTAAATGAATTATTATTATTATTATCTATTTGATAAATTTGTCATATCAAAGAGACACGTACAGTACATGCATACATACACACACATACAGACATACTGTAGGTCATACATTGTGAAAAATCCTCTTTCCCACTTTTTTTATTATCTTATGTATTCACACAGTCTGATTTTTTCCCAGGTGCATCTGTGTAACTTCTCCGTATTTGTCTAATATTATAGTTCAAATATGCTGCTCTGCTGCCAGTAGACTTGTGCAGGTTTGTGATTGGTCATATGCTGCAAACCCCTCCCCTTCTTATGTCTAGATTGGGAAACCCTGGTTGACCTTCTTAGTTGAAAACTGCCATCGTGTGACTGCTAGGCGTGATTGCGGTTATTAGGGTTAGTGAAGCCAGATAACAAAAAGAGATCCTTGGTATTTTATGTTGAACTGTGACATGTTGTGTTATCTTGTTGGAGTAGCCATTTGAGTACACTGTGGTCATTTGACACGGTCAGCTAGGCAGTGGTGTATAAACAATGCTCAGTTGGTTCTAAGGGGCTCAACCTGTGCCAAGGAAATATCCCCCACAAATGACGTACATTACACCTCCAGCTCCACCACAACCACCAGCACCTCCAGCAACCTGAAACGCTAATACAAGGCAAAATGTATCCATGCTTTCACGTTGTTCTGAAATTCTGACATCTGAATGTTGTAGAAGAAATCGAGACTTATCAGACCTTTTTTTCAGTCTTCTATTGTCACATTTTGGAGAGCTGGCCAATTGGAGCCCCGGACAGGAGAGGCACCCAGTCAGTTGTAACAAATGGTTATTTGACTCACTGTTGCCTTTCTATTAGCAGGAACCAGACTGGCCATTCTGCTCAGCAAGGTACCAGCCCACCGGGATGTTTCACAGTCCTACCAGTCTGCCACACTGCTACTGGGAAATCGATCAATCAATCAGTAAGTCACATAAAATCAAATTGTTAAATGTAATCCTGACAGTTTCTTAAATGTATTAAAACAGTAATAATAATAAATATACATGTGTATGATGGAGCCTTTGGGTGCTGTCAGTACATTTGTTATTTACAAATTACTTATGATTAAGGATGAATTTCTACCCTAAAAAAATCGTCTCAAAAGACTTAAATCTAGAGCTTACGTTCCCCATTTTAAAGCAATTCAGGGGGAAACAATAGTTTAGGAGCCCTGTGAAATGAGAAATGAGAGAGAGAAAGAGAGAGACTCCCATTAGTGGTGGGGGAGAGGACTGCTGCATTTCCTCCATCAATTAGCACTGCAGCCAAACCAGAACAGTGCTGCTGATTACTGAAGGAGCCGCAGCCAGCCAGCAAACCAGCCAGCAAACCAGCCAGCAAACCAGCCAGTCTGTCGATAAAGCAGCTTAGTTTTGATTCCGGGGTCTAGATGGATCGATGGAAAGCCAATCCCAGGTTGGAAATCAAGAAAACTCAGTGCACTCACACGTAAGCAAGACGTTAACAGTCATTAAGTATTCAGCCGGTAGCAGGACAGCTACCACCGTGGCCAGTGAGCCAATTAGCAATGCTTGTAAGAAACTTCCCAGCATGCTATCAGCAGTACAGGCAAACTAGATCTGAATAAATCACACCCAACAACAAGCAATGTGTTGTGATTGTACATTTCATCATACAATTTGCTGGATGCCGTACACTGCTAAATACATCCTGTGGTTTGGAACAGTGGTTAGGAACCCTCCGAGTGGTTACAAGAAGAAAAAAACGTTCATTCATGAGATGAATAACAGGGTAAGAAGAATCCAGAAAATGATGTTAGACAAAATCAGAATAATATATTTACACGTGTCTTACCTCTGTAATTTTCCTTTTTCTAGGCCTCTTAAAATGCGTCAGATAAAACTGAAAGAAGCCTATTTCAGGGGTCACAAGCCAAAAAGGTGGGATTATAGTGGACTGTATGTATTTGACTAGGCAGATCCTGAAATGTTAAGATTGTGAATAGTCATCTCTACATTTGTTATTTACAAATGACTCATGAGACGAATATTAAGATTGGGTCCTCTTTTCCTTTTCAAAGAAAATCTCTCCATTCCTTTCATTTGTCTCCCCGTTGACGTGCATCACAGCCTTCACATTAATCACCAGTCTGTCGCTCCTTTCTCTCCTCCTCCTGGTCTCAATTTATTCACATTCCTCTCTTTCCCCTTCCTTTACTGTGAATCACGCCTAATTAGGCGCTCTCTAGATCGGATTTTCATAAAAGGCTCGGGGGAAGGGGGGTTTGGTTATGACAATTATTTTTCATATATGGAACAGGGACAAAGGATAAATGGTTATTAGTATTCTGCACCTTAAAGAAAATCACCAAAAGAGCCCACTCTGATTCTGAAATTACAAAGGGACAATGTCGTTTTGAATGTGTGGAGATGTGGAGACCTGGCATACAACGGGCACGGCCACATTATTGCACAGCTGAATGTGGCACTTGGAAAAATAAATATTGGATTTGATTATTACTGTTTATTTATTTTAGAAAATATACAACTTTTCAACGATAAAGTATTCATATTAAACACAAGCTGAGCAACATAGACTGGGTGTTTTTCCATGCATCTGGCTCTCTTCAGTATTGGTCTCCTGCAGTAGGCTTCTTTTGTTCCAATTAGTGGCTACTATGGTTGCAAGTGCCGCACTCTTCAGTGGATCCATATCAGACGTAAAAACAGACAGAAACAAACTCCTGAAAGCAGCAGACGTAAATAGAATATGCTAAATATTTAAATGTTTTAACTCTGTTAAAAAGTATCTGAAATGATCCTCAGAAAGATGTTATCATCAGTACATATTATACACAAACGGAAAACAAGCATATGTTGCACACACACACACACGCATACACACACACTGCCCAGCTTTTAAGTATTGAAGAAATGAGTTTCTCCATTATTCAGAATGTATGTGCCTATCGTCTTATTAAGAGCAGCAGTACTGAACAGCCTCAGGGCAGATGCAGGGGGTGAGAAAACATTGGTTTAGGTGAGGAATATCTGGTGACGTCCCCTGTTATATTAACACACACACACACACACACACACACACACATGCACACTGATGATGTCTTCTGTCATATTTAGTCGGCTCTATTGTTTACGGCCCCCTGGACAGGGTCTCCAGATGGCAGGGTGCCTATTACTGCGGCCCCTACTGTGACGGCCCCACTGTGTGTGTGTGTGTGTGTGTGTGTGTGTGTGTGTGTGTGTGTGTGTGTGTGTGTGTGTGTGTGTGTGTGTGTGTGTGTGTGTGTGTGTGTGTGTGTGTGTGTGTGTGTGTGTCTTTGTCTATGAATGTGTGAAAATGCAAATACAGAGTGAGGTGTTCACCTCCATATTTGTGTGCATTTCTGTCTATATGTCTGCAGGGAAGTCCGTTTGTGTGTGTGTGTGTGTGTGTGTGTGTGTGTGTGTGTGTGTGTGTGTGTGTGTGTGTGTGTGTGTGTGTGTGTGTGTGTGTGTGTGTGTGTGTGGATGGGAAAGGGTGAGCCAGAGGCGACCTACAGTGAAACAGCAGTGTGACATTCCTTCAAAGGCCTCATCAGAGCCTTTCACCTATAAAGGAGAGTGCAGCGTGTGCTCCTCCGGGGGATTAGCTTGGCCTCGGTCATTAGTCCTCAGCCAAATGGCCCCGAGGAGACGCTGGCTGGATCTATAGCATGAAACACATACAACACTCCCACAGCCGTATGGTGGGCCCAGCTCATGAATATCATTACATAGTAATGGAGGATATCTACCCAGGGATATATACAGGCATCACACAATATGTTTTGCTCTGCAGTCAGGATGGGTTTCAGGACATTAAATAAAAGTCTGTGTCTGTGTGTGTTATTTTTTTTTAAAGATTCTTGTCTTTTTGATTTGTGTGAATCAGTTATGATGTAGTTATGAATTATGTTTCTCTCAATAGGCTGCTTTCAAAAGGTCACGTCCATATTTTGCAGTTTATGAAAGTAATTAAGCCCACAAATTTAAAATAATGCTAAATGACAAGGATACTCTGGTCATCGGTGTGAAACTAAAGAAGAAAAGAAGATAAAAGGAGAGAGAAAATCTCAAATCATGGTGTTTCTTCTCTCATTGATGACAATCCTCCAACTGTGACCTTTACCACTGATCGGCACATACAACACATTGATCAGCAGAGAAGACCCGGCGTCAATATGGCAATCAATCTCTATGGGTCACTGAGGTCGGGCAGAAACAGACTGCACCTAACAGGATTATGACAAATTGGATTAAAACAGATTGGTACAGTGGTGAGTTATAACATTACTAAAATCAAGTCACTGGATGATTGGATTGGTCTGATAAAACAAAATAAAAATGGCCTTTTTCTGAAATTTAACAGGCCAAAGAATCATCAACAAAGAAAGAAAATATCAGCAGATTATTCAATTAGGAGAATAATCAGGTCTATATCTGTTTAGTTATTTGTTATACCTTTAATTTGTCTGTGTCTTTATTTCATATTGTAATGCGCAAACCACAATGGCATATAAAAATACATTTCCTGCCTGAAAAACACCCGTTCAAGCTGAAATGTAAAATCAGTCAGATCTGCTCTGTACAAGTGACACAGTCAAGAAGTGATAAGAAATAAGAGGGAAAGAGTGCCTTCGACAGTGAATGGTTTTCATACCCACAGAAGAACAGAAACATCTAGAGAAACTTCATGGATCGGACATGTACATCCTGCCCCCGAGTGACATATCTGAAGTGTAGAGACAATTCCTTACCTGCAGGAGAGATGACAGGACGTGCTGCGATGCTTCCTTTCATATGACACAGACACACACAGACATTTCAACAGAATGGTGCCAATAATGCATTCATCTGTTCCCCGTCTATGGAGCAGCAGTCAGGAGTGATGTCATGTCATGATATGTACCTCAAGCTGCAGCTGTATTTTTTGATTGGGAGCATTTGACTTTTAGCATTTGGATAAACAGAGGATTGAAAAAGGTAAAAGGAGACAATACAGCTTAGAGTTTAAAGTTCTGTTCAGTGAGATCATTGAGAATGTATTGACATTTATGATACATTCTATGACATATTCTATAATCTTCCTATAGTGACTTGGACTAGTTTACTCTCTTCCACCTCCATCCTCCCCTTTCTTTGCACAGCAATGCTCTCCCTCATGGTCCCCTTTCTTACTGATAAATTATTTACACAGTATGGATCTACTGAGCCACATTGCCCAGGGGTGGAGTAAGGGGTGGGTGAGACGGGTGGCCGGGCATTTTACGAAAGCGCGAGGAAGCGAGACAAAAATGCAGCACTCTCCAAAGGTCATCACCACCCACTGGGTCTCCTGTGATATTTTCATTATTGAGGTGGAAAAAAACCCGGCCGCTCCACCACACTCCGCTCTCTGTCTATGTGCACCACCTTCAGGCCTGCCGCTGTAATCCCCAATGGCAAAACTGTGCTAGGCATGATGGAGGGGAAAGGAAGAGGGATGTTTAGTGTGTGTGTGTGTGTATTTACGTGTGTGTGTGTTTTTAAGAGAGTAAAGGAGAAAATACAGGGAGAAAAGAAATTTAAAAACTAGGAAACAGAAGAAGAGGAAAGAAAGTAATTGAAAAAAAAGGAGAAAGAGCGTAGGAATATAGAAAATACAAAATTAGAGAGGAAAGGAGAGGGAACGATGGAGGTAAGAAGATAAAGGAAGGAAGAGAGGTGGGGGAGAAATTGGAGAAATAACAGACTTCATTACAGGGACATGTCTCCTGCTAAAGCCAGGAATCAGATAGGCTCTGATTGTTTTTCTTAGATACACTGTAATCTGGCTGATCTCCAAACAGTGCTGTAGTTGGATTCTTCAGGGATGATCAGACAAAAAAATGTCCTATTACCTGCCTCCAAACAACAGCACCGAGAGAAGGAAAGATGATAACCTGAGAGATAAAGCTTCGGATTTTTGTAAAGATTTATAAGGAATTAGATTGAGTAATAATTAGGCTTTATTGCTGAATATATATTTATTAGAAGATTATAATTCCTGTCAGACCTACTGTATTTAACCAAGAGAACTGGTATTTCAAATGTGTATGCTTTGCTGAACTTACATGATGTTAAATGTTCAAACACAGCACTGTAAGGTCCAATGCGTATTTGCTTTCTGGCAGAAAGTTAGATGAGAAGATCGATACTTCATATTGTTCTTTCCGTCAAATATGAAGCTGGAGACAACAGTCAGGTTTCTGCCCAAAGGTAAAAGACGGGCCTGCCAGCACGTCTGAAGCTCACTACTTAAAAAGTTATATCTTTGTTCATTAAAAAAAAAAAGTGTAAAAAAGACAATTCACAGTATTTCAGGCACACTTGCTCCTGTTTCCAGTCTTTGTGCTACGCTAGTTCTGATGTAGCCCATTGTTTAATGCAAGGGTGTAGATTTCTTTTCAACATCGGTGAGACACATATTAACTTGGTCTGAAAGGTTTGAGCGTCGAGCACTTCATTTCCTGCAATGGGCGGATTTTTATGCTGCAATTCATAGTGGAACTGTTTTTATTTATGTAAAGGAAAACACAGGTGACAATTTCAAATACATATTGCTTTGAGGTGGCATACTGCCCCCTTCATTACCAAAGGCATTGTTGAGCATTGTAGCGGTTCTTCAAAATAAAAGCCCTTTGCTACTTTTATGTTTTGCATCCATGATTTAATGTACAAAATTGAAAGTGTCAATTCTCCCTCTGTCATAAAGAAAACAGTGTATTTCCCCAAATGTCGAACTGGTCCTGGTTCACTGGTTCACTTAGAAGTAATGCAACAGAACTTTTAAATACTTGAGGCATTTAAGTTAATGGATGTGAAATATTAAGTCTGTTCTTATAAATTCCACCTCTTTGCTTAGATTCTTCCTAATTTTCTTTTTTAGGATAAGGAGCTTTTCCAGTATATGGAAGATGGATCCATATTTTAAGTCAATGATCCACCTTGGCGTGAATGTAAGATCTTTCTAAAAACACTTTTTTACAATGGTTTTTTTTTTTTTGGGGGGGGGGGGGGTAAGTCCATGCCGATACATTTCAAATATTAATAATGTAACGATTAGGTCTACAACTGTTTGGATTAAGACACTTGTCATCCAGAGATTCTGTATTTCCAAGATCAGACAAAAAGCTGCTGAGATGCTTATATTGCCCTGTATGGGTCTTCTTTGATGCCTCATTTATTTAAAGAGATGTACAATATATTATATAACTTTCCATTCAGTTTGAATTTTATTTACAAGTGGTGATCCAATAAACTCCCTCTGTTTAAATGTAACCTTTATAATTGCTAGAGAATGTATCTCTGATGAAAGTCTTCAGTGTATTTTTCCTAACTCTGTTGTGACCTCATACAATAAATATAAATGACTGTGTATCATTTATTTGAGCAGATGCTGCTTAAAGAAAACAGAGAAAAAAAAGATGGAATTAATTTCCCTGTGTTGGTGATCAGGTATCAGAGTTCAGTGCTTTTCCACTATTACACACATAAATAAATACACAGAAAAAAACATCTGCCACAAAAATTGTTTGCATTCCCAAATACTAAAATAGATTCCTTTTTAATTACATGACAAGATATTGTACTTTGAACATTTCTCATACAACCCGAAGCAATTACTGTCACTGAAGGTGTGTGAAATTGGTGTAAAAACGCTAAAGCTGACTGTTAATTAATTCTTCCTTTGAAATGGCATTAAAACTCCCCTGAAAATATAAATCCCTAATTGCCGTAGTAAACTCTTACAGGGATGCTGAGGAGGATATAAACCGGGCCGAGCAAAACAACTTTGCTGGAACAGGTTCATCTGAAAGCTTTCATCCATTAACGTTTTTTCATTTCTTCCCCTCTGCCACGGGGCAGAGAAGCAGGCGAGTGGAGGGAAGGCGGATGGTAAAGACTTTGAATTTCACTTTCCTCAACAATCCCAGCTCTTTGCTTATTTCTCTTCATTCGACTGATCCTTTGCTGGCTATTTTCACTGTCTCTCTTTCTCCATTTGTCCTTTTATTCTGCAGCCAATCCTTTTAAGGCTTCCATTACAGGTTCAAATCATCTGATGCTCCTCTGATGCCAGCGCCTGTTGGAGCTTCTTTCAGGGCATCTATTGATGTTCTCTTTCTTTCTATGTGTGTCTCTCCCTCCCTCCCTCCCCCCCCCCCCCCCCCCCCTCTCTCTCTCTCTCTCTCTCTCTCTCTCTCTCTCTCTCTCTCTTGTTTGACCCTTTATTATGGCTGGCACATCTCTGGCCCCTCAGCAGCACCGTCACCTATGAGCAGCCTAGTGCCACCACTTTCAATTTAGATTCTACACACATCCATCTCTCCTTCTCTATAGAAGACAAGCTGAGAACGTGTGTGGTGTCATAAGTAAAGCATGTCATGTCCCCATAAATGTTGATACGAGCCCCTTTACAACGAGCCCACACAGTGCTAGCAATTTAAGCCGTCTGTTCCTTTAAAGCTTTCAACTTTTTGGAGATAATCATAATCAAGTTTATATTCCACTATTTAGCAAGTTCCTTTGTTGGTTAATGATTTGAAGGTAGTGTAAGGTTGCCACCACCTTGTTAACCGAGTCTGGTCCAGTTCATACTGGAAGCATGTTAATTACTCACAAAATGACGGCGAGAATGTACATCGTGTCACTGGAATGGATGTTACTATGAGAGAAGCTGGTACAGGGGCCAGTAGGCAAGTCTTTAAAACACTCTTTTAATAAACTCTGGGTTCACTAACTACATTGTTGGTGCTTCGTTTTATGTGTAAGGAATTCTGTCATCATTGACTAAATTCAGGTTCAAGTTCTCTGACCTGGCGCCTTTCAGGAGCCAGGTCAGCTTTACTGTCATGTTTTTAATCTTCAGTTTTTTTGCCTGTTGTTTTTGCATTGATGGGGTTCATGAGTTAATGTGACGTTCCACTTTCGTGACTAAAATCACATTGTGCACCCAGGGTAATGTAGTTTAACTGCCATGAATCACCTAGAGACAGATTTGGAGAGGAAAGGAAAGGGTTCTGGAAGCTTGTGAGAAATCCCGGTATGCTGAGAGAAGTCCCTGTAGGCCAGAGGGTAAAATCTAGAAGTTGGGGTACTTAAAGCACTGCATATTGTATATAATGTGGAAATATGTTCATTACACATAAAAACAAAATACATGAACATGACCGGAGCAGTATTTGCCTCCCTCTGCTGCCGCAGCACAGTGAGGATTTCTGCCATGGACGAAACCCAAACACCATTCATCTGCACACACTGCCATGACATAGAGCTGGTTTAAAGTCAGCAAAGTAGTACTATTATCCTTAAAATTCTATTTCTTTCATCCTCACTTTTTCCTTCTTCCAGTTTCTTTATTTTTTCTTTTTTTTACCGTTGAAACCACTCCCCTCTGATGCTTCATGTCTTTCTCTCCTCTCCAAATCTCTCCCTGTTTCATTTGATTCACCACCATTTCAATAGCAGTGGCCAAGGTTATTTGGCAGGCGCCACAGAGCACATTTGTTTGTCCCTCTCTGCAACTGAAGAAGACACTCTGCTATTCTAATGGACTCCAGAAGAGAGTCCTTTGAATTGGTTTAAAAAGAAGGCCAGTAAAGTCCCTCTTTCTTTCTTTCCTCTCTCCTTCTCTGCTTTTGTAGGCACTGACAAGGGAGTCTCTCTGTGTTTGCCATGATGCCAGATGTACCCAGGCAGTAGACAGAATGCTAACCCCTGGAAGTCCTTATGTTCCTCCTGCTATAGGACATTAAAGGTTTGCATATTGGCAGCTCCAAATAGCAGTTTGAGGGGACTAACCACCTGTTCCTCAGTAAACAACAGAAAGCATGCAAGGGGATGTCACTAAAATCTCACTTCACATTTCAGCAAGCTTAGGCTATGATACTTAACAATGAAGAAAACCAAAAGGATAAAGGAAGCAAATCGTTGACATTTGATGAGTCCAAACAAGTCCTCCAAACTAAGTAACAAAGTAGGGCTTTTAAAATGACCCGTATAAGCATAAGCAGCACTGCAGGACAACAGTGTTTCTTAATGGTAGTAGTAGTAAAACACAGCTGGAAAAGATTCTGTTTTATGATGTGTCAATTATATGGTTAAAGGGGCAATGTGTAGTTCCTGATGCCATGCGCTGGGCAGCATTTCACCTTGTACAAGAATTTAATGATTTAGATCAGTGGTTGTCAAACTTTGTACCTGACGTCACACCTCCGTCAGAATCAGGCTCTCTCCAGCCCCACCACCAAGACCAGTGTTAAAATACACTCTTCAGCACAGACGGGAAGGTTTCTTCCTAATCACAGGAGTATTTCTTGTTGACTGTCTTCATCCACGCTGAATGAAAGGGCAGCATCAGAAGTGACATGTCAGTGTTTTCAAACCAATCATTTTACCTCTGCTTACTCACTTTCCATCACAGTTTAGATCGTAACTTTAGCTTAGTAACTCATGACCATGGTTACGTAACAGGCTGATATTGAAACAAAAATATTTTAGGAAAAGCTAAACATATTTTAAATTATATTTCACAAATCTTAAAAGTATTTTTTTAGTATTTTATTAGTTTAGTAATTACTGTTTCCTTTTTTTATTTTGGAGATTCCTTCCGGTGCCACCAGGGAGAGCTTGAGTACCACCAGTAATAAAGAGTACCACAGTTTGAGAACCAGTTATTTAGATGACACTGTTCAATATTGTGTACAGTTAGACACGCAATTAACTTGTAATGTCCACAAAAATGTGACACAGCATTCTGCGTTTAAAAGACTGTTGTCATGGACGGGTCCCCAGAGAGTCTAGCTCCATCCTGTGGAGATTGCTCTCCCATTTAGACCAACAGCCCAGCAGAGAGGAAGGACAGGCAGGGCGAGGCAACCCAGGGGCCAGGACAGCTCACCTTCTCCTCTCATGTTGCATACTGGACACAGTGACTTATTACCAAGACAGGATAGACCAGGGCTAGCTGGTTAGTATGCACATTTCAGTAGATATTTCTGCAACACAACATACATGTCTTTGACATAACATCATAACTATTCTTCACACTCTGTTAATAATGTTAGTTCATTTTTTTCATAATCTTTCTAAAATCTGGCCATATCACACTGCACCTTTAAGGGCTGATTAGATTAATGCAATAGACTGTACAAAACGATGGATAGCTTGACAGCTCCCCAAGCAAAAGCATGTTCAAATAAATCTTTCCCAAAGATAATTTCTGTCAAAGTAGGTCGTTTTTAATCACACTGATGTTTGTTCAAGTGTTCATTTATCTTGTACATGTGATTTTGAGTTATTTGATGCTGACAGCTGTGATCGACTCACCATTGGTCGGGCGGGTGTATGGATGGGACTTTAATTATGTGACTCTGTTGCCCAATCCCTACTGGGCAGACTCTGGTTGCAAAATTACAAAATGGCAGTGCCCATATCTGGAATATTTTGGCTTCACATTTGTACAGTTGGAGCAAGTGGAGCTGCGTCATTCATCTTAATATACAGTCTGTGATTTAGGTACAAAACAACTTGATCAGGTTTAGTTAAACATCATCGCTTGGAGGAAGACCGCTTCTGCTGCTTCTTGGTTAAGGGGAGCTTTGTTGCCATGGTTACTATAAGAAGCACATGGTTTAGGGTAAGTGAACAATCACGGTCATGCTTAAAAAATATTTGTAAGATGCAAAAAAGAAACGGCGGACTCCTGAGTTTAAGTCCTATGTTTTGTTGACTCATCCATCCACCCCGAGCTCCTCACTGCATGGACTTTGTGTCACGCTGCGGTGAGGTCTGTCATGTCTTCGGGTTTTTGTCTTGTGAATTTCCTGTTTTATTTTGAAACGTAACACTCCTCTCGTTCCAGGTCACTTGCCCTTCCTCTTGTGTCACCGGTCTGACATCATTCCCTGATTTCCGATTTCCACCTATGGCTCCCCTTCCCTCATGTGTATAAAGTCCGGGTCTTCCCCCTTGTTCCAAACCAGATTATTTCGTACCTTGTGTCGAATGTATCCAGTGTTTTTTTCCCCCACAGTCTTGTTCATGCCCTCGAGTTTATCGCTTCCACGTCCAGGTGATAGAATTCCTTGTTTTGTCAAAGTGTAGTGTTTTTGAATTCTCGTTTATCCATTGTTTTTCCCTCCTGGTTGGAGCGTCCTTGTTTAATTAATTATTTTGTTCACTTTGCCTTTTGTTATTCCTCCTGGACGGAGTGACTTTATTTTGTACTTTGTTTTATTACTGACGACTTTTGTTTTGTTCCTCCTTTGCGGAGTGATTTTTTGTTTGTGGCTTTTGTTCTGTGCCACGTTCCTGTCGTCAAGCAAATAAATTCAGTGTTGATCCGCGAACCTCCGCATCTGAGTCCTCTTTCCTGCCTGGGCCTGACACTTTGATGCTCCAAAATAACTTCACCTCTGTCGGTCATGAACAAGTCTCTATCAGCAGGTCCTTGTCTGAGAGACATAAATTAATACTAGACAGAATATTAGAATGATCCATAACATTTGTTAAATACGATCAAGAAACATCTCACAGTTGTGCACCCCCTTAAAAAGAAGAAGAAAAAGAACAATGAACGGGTCTTGGAGCCATAATTCCCATCACTCAAAGCAACTGAGCGGACAGCAGCTGATAACTAAAACCAAAAACTGGCAAACATAAAATATATTTGGATGGTTTCATCGCAGGGCGGCACAGTGGTGTGGTAGTTTGCACTGTCGCCTCACAGCAAGAGGGTTGCTGGTTCAAATCCTTCTGTGTGGAGTTTGCATGTTCTCCCCGTGTCTGTGTGGGTTTTCTCCTGTTTCTCTGTCTTCCTCCCACAGTCCAAAGACATGCAGGTTCATTGATGACTCTAAATTGCCCCTAGGTGTGAATGGTTGTTTGTCTTTATTTGCCCTGTGATAGACTGGCTCCCTGTCCAAGGTGTACCCCGCCCCATGCCCGATGTCAGCTGTGACTGGCACAGCCCCCCACGACCCCAATAGGGACAAGAGGCTGAATATGCATGGATATTTCATTGCTCTCTCTGAGTTCCTCATGTATTGAAAAAAAGACACTCCTGAATGTGTTACACAGATGTTGGCCTGATACTCTGTCACAGTCGTAAGAATATATCAATTCTACGCAAGTACCCACCTTTCATAACTCTACAGTGTTTTCAAAGCATACAACTATTCATATAACCTACTCAAAGCACATAATCAGTAGTAATTGCTAAATGAGGCATGCAAAGATTCCATTAAGAATCCCTTTCTTCCTCACTTCTCACAGGCAGTATAACCCAGCTCCGTGTGAAAGGCTAGGCTTGTGCCAGCGGCTCACAGTGCAGCTCTGTATCCCCGCTGCTTGATGCACACAATACAAAACACTCCAGAGTTGGATTGCAGTCATGCAGGGGTCAGCAGCTCCCTTGTGAGAGGAGCTGGAATGTTTTCTCTCTGGTCGTAGGGGAGCAGAACATGTTGATGGGGGTTTATGTAGTAGAGACACAACAGCACTGACATGTTGCTGTGGAGTTCTATTTACTGACTTTCTTGATGCTTTCAACAACAATCTATGAATATAATGGTCTTTTTTTTGTGTGTGTCATGTTCTTTTTGGCATACATAAATGAAGTTAATCAAACGGCAGCATGCCAAGGGGTGATCACATCACCTTTATATATCCAGGAATGTATTACAATTCCCCTATATTTGTCAGACCCAGGGCAGGAAAAAGGACTCAGATGCGGAGGTTTGCGGGTTTAATACTGAATTTATTATCTTGACGACTGGGACGTGACACAGGGGAAAAGCCACAAACAAAAAATCACTCCGCACAGGAGGAACAAAACCAAAGTCGTCAGTGTAAAACCAAAGTACCAAATCAAAGTGCTCCGTACAGGAGGAAAAGACAAAAGGCAAAGTTAACAAATAAATCTCAAAATAAGAACACTCCGTACGGGAGGAATAAACAAATACAAAGTGAACAAAATAATTAATTAAATAAAGACGCTCCAACCTGGAGGGAAAAACAAAGTCTCAAGAGAATTCAAAAAGGGAAAACTTACTTGGACCAAAATAAGGAGTACAAAAACCTGAACAAAGAAACAAAGATCTCAAGAACATGGACAAGACTGTGGAACAAAACGCTGGATACATCAGACGCACGGTACTAAATAATCTGGCAAAGAAAAGGGGTAAAGACACAGACTTTATACACATGAGGGAAGGGGAGCCACAGGTGGAAACAATCGGGAATCAGGGAATGACATCAGACTGGTGACACAAGAGGAAGGGCAAGTGACCTGGAATGAGAGGAGCGTTATCTTTCAAAATAAAACAGGAAATTCATAAGACAAAAAACCCAAAGACAGGACAAACCTCACCGCGGCGTGACAGTACCCCTCCCTCTAGGGCCGACACCTGACGGCCCAGGGAGTTCAGGATGGGCTTGAAAGAAGTCCCTGATTAAGCTAGGGTCCATGATGTGGGGAGAGGGAACCCACTGTCTTTCTTCAGGTCCATATCCTTCCCAGTCCACCAGAAACTGTCTGCCCCGGCCCCGGTTGCGTACCGCCAGTTACTGCTTGACCTTGTAAACTGGTCCCCCTTCGATCACTTCCGGGGGAGGAGGGGGTGCCGCTGTTGGTACCACGGAGTTCTCCTTCGCTGGTTTCACCTGGCTGACGTGAAAGGTAGGATGTACGCGAAGAGACCGGGGCAGGCGAAGTCGAACCGACGCAGGTCCGACGAGTCTGGTGACTGTGAAGGGCCCAACGAATCTTGGGGCCAGCTTCTTGGAGGGGACCTTGGCCGACAACCAAACCTTCTGGCCGGGCTGATAGGTAGGGGCAGGACGTCTCTTGCTGTCTGCCGCTCTTTTCACTCGATCCCCCTGTCGAATCAGTACTTGACAGGCAGCTGCCCAGGGGCGGCGACAGCGTCGGATCATGGCATGGGCTGAGGGAACCGACACCTACCGCTCATTCTCTGGGAAGAGAGGTGGCTGATAACCAAAGACAATGTGAAAGGGAGAAAAACCAGTAGCAGATGTGGGAAGAGCATTGTGTGCATACTCAACCCACACCAGGTGCCTGCTCCATGTGGAGGGATTCTGTGAAACCAGGCACCGGAGGCCGGTTTCCAGTTGTTGGTTGAGGCGTTCGGTCTGGCCGTTGGCTTCCGGGTGGTAACCAGAAGTCAGGCTGGCCTTGGCGCCGATGAGCCTGCAAAATTCCCTCCAGAACCGGGACACAAACTGGGGCCCCCGGTCAGAAACAATATCGTTGGGGAACCCATGGATCTTGAAAATGCTAGTCATCATGACCTCTGCCGTTTCCTTGGCGGCAGGTAGCTTAGGCAAGGCAATGAATCTGACCATTTTGGAGAATCGATCAACTACAGTGAGGACAGTGGTGTTACCTTGGGAGACCGGGAGCCCTGTGACAAAGTCAAGGGAGATATCTGACCACAGTCTGGAGGGAATCGGAAGAGGTTGTAGCAAGCCCATGCGGTGCCCGGATGATGTTTTGTTCCGTGCGCAGACCAAACATGCCATCACATACTCCTCTGAACGCTGAGAGAGGACTGCTCCAACCCCTTCGTTGGAGGCGTCCACCTCCACCAGGAATTGGCGGCGCGGGTCAGGCATGGAGAGGATTGGGGCTGAGGTGAAGCGCCTCTTGAGGGTCTGCCAGGCCTTCTCTGCTTCCGGCGACCAGCGGAACTGCACCTGGGGGTAGAAGTGAGAGCATGGAGAGGAGCAGCTATTGCGCTGAAGCCTCTGACAAATCGCCTGTAGAAGTTAGCAAACCCCAAGAACCTCACCGCGGCGTGACATTATTCATTGTTAAGTATAGTTGAAATGTCTGTCTTTGTATTTATGTATTCAATAACGCGTCTTTGGTTTCTTGTATGCTTTGATTTCTACAACACATTCTAACTCCTAACTCATCACTTGGTCAGGACATCTCGGCACCATGCGTCTAGTTTTATGAAGGTTTTTGTTTGTTTTTGATTTTCCTGTCGCTCCAATACTGAACTCTGGAAAACAACATGTTAAAGATATGGTCTATATTCTGAAAATCAGTTGAGCCTCTGAGACAAAGTGTTCCACCATTCCTCCCCCCGAGCTCGTATAGCCCTTCCTCGCCTCCTAACACGCCCCCTCTTGTGTGTCTCTACGTTAGTTTACAATGCTAAAAACCAGTGGGGAACCTTCAGGGCCTTCTACGCCTTCAGAGAAGGCCTAAATAAATAAGAAATAATAATAAATTCAATAATAATAATAATGAAGTATTCAATAAAAAAATATATATATATTTTTTTTTATTTCTATCGCATTTAATTTAATACAATATATTAATACATTTTCTCTCATCTTTGTTCTAAAATTAAGCTTTCTGTCAAGTTCATGTCCTGAAAACCTGTTATCCAATCATAATCGTCTGTCTCTATTAAGGCCAGGTTAGCTGGCTCATTCATTGGTTAGGACTTCACGAATCCCGGGGAAGGCCAAGCTATATGTTTTGGTGTGGTGAGTGACGGGCAAATCGACCAATCACGGTTTGATTTCAAGAGGGCGGGAATTAAACAAAAGATCGAAGGCCTTCATGAAGTCCAAGCAGCGAATCTATGCAGAGTGGTGAAAGCGGTTGATTTAAATGGCGGAAGACGAGAGTGACGTTGTGGCTAGCTTGATAGCATCGCCTTTTTCAAGGCGGGCCTTCACAGAAAAACTTGAAATAATAAAAAGCGGAAGACCAACTCCAGAGCTGGAATTAAAAGAAAAGGTTAAGAAAGTGGAAAGGCATTTCAAGACCGAAAATTATCAGCGGTATCCATGGATGACTGGCTGTAAGGAAACAAACAGGCTGTACTGCTGGAGTTGTTTACTTTTTACAACTGACAAGTCATCCACCTGGGTCAGCGGCGGATTTGTCAGCCTTACAAATCTGACAAAGTCAGCCCATCGACATCAAGATTCTGCGGCACACCTGCAAGCGATGGTCAATTTGAAAACTTTTGGGGACACAAGAATTGATCTTCAGCTAGATGAGCAGCGCCGGAATCATACAACGGCCCACAACAACAAGGTCAGGCAGAACAGAGAAATCCTGAAACGTCTCATCAATGTCGTCACATTTCTTGGAAAGCAAGAGCTTGCATTTCGAGGACATGATGAGAGTAAAGATTCTGAAAACAAGGGGAACTACTTGGAGCTTCTGGAGTTTTTGGCGGGGTATGACAGCCCTCTGCGCTGTCATCTGGATTCGGCCACTGTTTTCATCGGCACCTCCAGCAAAATTCAGAATGACCTGATTCAATCGGTGGCAGATGTAATGACCGAAGCAATGAGGGAGGAGGTGAGGAACACGCCTTTTGTCTCCGTTATGGTAGACGAGACAACTGACGTAAGTAACTCTGCTCAGATGTCATATGTCTTGCGTTACACCACTGACGGTGGTGTCAAGGAGCGCTTTTTCCAGTTTGGTGATGTCAGTGGTGATAAGCGCGCAGAGGCCATAGCTCGTCAAGTTTTGGAGTTTCTGGAGGACTGTGCCTGCACCAATAAAGTAATTGCCCAGTGTTACGATGGAGCTGCAGTCATGGCCTCTGGACTGAATGGGGTGCAAGCTAAAATAAAGGAAAAAATTCCACAAGCTCTCTTTGTTAACTGTTATGCGCACTCTCTGAACCTCGTCATGTCTCAACGTGCTGCCAAAATCAAAGAGTGCAAAAAATTTTTCTCCCACCTAAGTGGCCTCACAGCCTTCTTTACAAGGTCAGCCAAACGCACAAAACTCCTGGATGAAATATGCCAGCGAAGACTGCCCAGAGTGACTCCAACACGGTGGAACTTCTCATCACGTTTGGTTTGCACTGTGTATGAGCGGAGAGAAGAACTCTTGGAGCTCTTTGAATTCATTGTTGACAACCACAATGATTTTGATACTGATGCTGTACACAGCGCTGATGGATACACTGCACTGCTGACGGACTTCGTTTTCTGCTTTCTCCTCGCCACATTCAACTCCGTGTTTGCCTACTCCGACGTGCTCTTTGGGATCTTGCAAAATAAGGAGTGTGACATGCAGTTCTGTTTGTCCAGCATCGAGGACTTTTGCAGCACCACAGAGAGAGAAAAGGCAAAATTTGACTCCATCTATGAGGACACTGTGCGCGAAGTCGGGGTTCCCAGCGGGCGCAGGGCACAGGGAGTCGGAGATGTGTACCAGCGGCTGCACAGTGAAATCCTGGACAACATCCTCACTCAGCTGAGGAACAGGTTCAAGGATCATGAAAAACTCATGTTCCTTGCCCTTCTGGACCCCAAGAAGTTTACCTCACACAGAGAAAACTTCCCCAGCTCTGAGTTCCAGAGCCTCACGGAAAGCTACGAGCTGCATTTTGACCTCCCCAGGCTCAAGACTGAACTGACGGTCATGTACAACATGGCAAACTTTGAGGCAAGGAGCCCAGCAGACCTGCTGCACTTTCTGACTCTTAAAGTGCTGACTGAGAGCATGCCGCAGCTGTATCACCTTACCTGCCTGGTGCTGACCATCCCCGTGTCCACCTCCTCCGTGGAGCAGTCTTTCTCGGCTCTGAAGCGCATCAAGACGCACGCTAGGAACAGTACTGGACAGGACCGCCTGGGAGCTTTGGCACTGATGTCCATAGAGAAAGGACTTCTTTTGGAGCTCAAATCAAAGGACAAACTTTATGACGCCGCCATCGCCCACTTCACAAAGAGAGACCGACGAATGGACTTCGTGTTTATTTAAGGTAGGCCTCTGTTATAATACACCTTGATTATTATTTCAAGGGATTAAGATTACTGGCCAAGTGGACATTTGGGAATTTGTATTTATTGCGGAGGTTGTCCCAGCGCAAATTGCCTTGAATTCAGTATGTGATCAATCAATCAATCAATCAATCAATCAATGTATCAAACGTATCATAAGTGTGTGGTTGGATTTTTCAGAGGGTTTTTATTCTCTTCATGTTCACTTGTCTGTCCCTTTCCCTGTGGAGAATTAAGGAATATAGTAGTAAAAATTGTGACTTCAATTTATTTGACATCTGTATTCATTGCGCTATGCGTAATTGCGCATGGAGAGGCATTTGCACTTCATTGCAACTTTAAAAAATAGTCTTTGTATAACAAGCTTTGTGTAACTTTTGAAATTGTATTGTAGATTGATAATGCTAATGAATTTATGTGTGAATGATTTGTCATGCGCCGTGATTTCATAGCGCTGTCCAAGGTGATGAAATGAGCCTCTGTGTCCGCAGCGTCACGGGGTGACATTCTGGGTGACCTTTTATATTTCCAGATTTTCCGAAGTTAATGTTGAGAATGTTTCTTGTTGCGGAGAATGTTATTGACGTTATGGTCTGTTTGTTTACATCCTTGTCATCGTTAATTAAATTTGCACTTGTTAAACCCTTTTAATTCGTTGTACTGTTGCTTTTTTCCGCAATGATTTTTTTTCTTCTCGGCGGTGAGGTGAAGGCCCAGCTGTAGTGCTCACGGTTCGCCACTGCTAAAAACACATGGCTAACGCATGCTAACATGTGTTTACATAGGTGTTTACCAGACAGGCGACGTTCACAGTCATAAGCCAGTAGTGGCACAGACTAATTGAGACTAATATTTATATAACATCTACCAAAATAAAACACAAAAATTACCTGTTGAACAAAAAGTCTGCTGTCTCAGCACCTGTTTTCAGTCCCAAATCCTGGCGTAGCCTTCTCCACCGCTCAAAGGAGTTTACCGTTTACAGAGATGGAGGGGGATCGGGAGGGGGCGAGGCAGGATGACGGGGAGCAGGGGAGACGAGGGGATTGGATGGAGGGTACAAGCCAATGGAAGCCTTCCAGACTGGATGGCTCCCATTGGTCAATTTCTATGCAGGCCCCTTAACTTTGTTTAACGTGTGGATTTTACTCCTGAAGTTTTTCTTCTTACAGCCTCTTTTAGTGACATCTCTCCAGTTCTTGTCACATGTGTCAGAGTGTTTGCACACAGCACAACACCTGCCCTTATATAGTGTTTAGAAGACGTTAACATATGCTAATACACAGTTATAAAAAAGTAGGATTCCTCATTCAGCTCATCTTCACATCATTTCTCTGAACAGGAAATGAAGAGAACATTTAGCAGAAATTCAAGTTAATGCAGGAGGCCCACAGTGTACTTGGACAGATACGATGTGTTTATGTATGTTGTATTGGTCATATTAGCATATCAGCATTAAATCTAGTTTTGACTGTAAATGTAAAATAGCTTATGACAGCTCTTTTCAACAAAGTGTGTGTGACTCTCAAAGTAGAGCAGAGGGTTTTTTCAGTCCCCCATGGGTCTCGCAGCAATATGTGACTGGAAATTCAAACCACATTAGTCTCATGAGTTTTGCAGTTGTGAAGCAAGTTCTGAAGCAGAAGTTTGAAAGTCACTGGCTTTTAGATCCATACCCAACAGGCTGACTCTGTTTTTGCACTTCTTTCCCGCCTGGATTTATCCTGTCCAGGGATTGAACCGGCAACCTTCTGCCAACTCACTGAAAAAAAATAAGGGACACCTTATCGTCAGGGCCGGCTGGCCTGGCTGCCTTCATTTTTCTTGGCGTAGAGAATCTTTTTAGTCCTCTTTTGTGTAAGTAAAGCAATTTTTTTTTCACTATTTGACTCAAACCTTAACTAAATTAGATGCATATGTGAGTGCTATAAACACATAGAAAATAAATAATTATCAGCATTTTTTATACAAAATAACAAAAATTAACAGAATAAAATAAATATGTTTTCTGCTTAACTTAAAACTGTATAAATTGATATAAAACAACACAAAGCAGAACATAGTACACAATTAATGCCACAAGAAAAGTGCAAACATAAAGTCTGAGTAAAACTTGTACCTCAAAGGCCATGACTGTAGCCTACAGTTGTAGTCTGGGAAGAGAGTAGTAGTCTGTTTTTTCTATTTCTGAGCTCTTGCTGCAGCCACGAGCTGTTAGTCTTTCAGTGCCACAGAGTAAAACTCTGAGCAAGACATTTCATTATTTAGAGTTACAATTATTCAATTAATTAATTATTATTAATTATTGTTATTCATCCATGTATTAGTTTGATGTGTTATTGATCTACCTAATGTACTCATCTAGCAATTGTACCTGCTTATTACACAGAAAATAATATTGTTATATATTTCTCCATACAATTCAGACATTCATTGTACTTTCCCATATTAACCTTAACCAGAGTGTTAAAATCACTGTTTACATACCATATCTGCCTCTGACATTGCCTGCCGGACAATAAATAGGTCTGGGGTTCCCCTAGTTTTGGTGTCCCTTGTCTTTCTTGTGTGCCCACTGCGCACCACTGGAAGCCTGTCACTTTAATTCAGTTAGTCCACCATGGGCTATGGAAAAAGTCAAAGTGCGCTTCATAGATTTTATCGTGCACTTTTTCCACCCATGTTTTTCCTTCTAACCATTCCTCTCTGTATTTTTGCATACTGTTCTGTTTTTGTCTCGGAGGAGTAGTTGCATTGCTGCTAGAAGATGTGCCGCCCGAGTCCTGTAAAGGACTGTTGGCGTCACTACCCTCCATGCTGCTTTGTCGTCTTCCGGTATCTTCTTAGCAAGCAACAATACCTTGACCAATGAGATGAGCAGGATTCTGGATCGTCATACTCGTGTGTGAGTGTTCTGTTAGCTCATTGGTCACAGAGCAGGAGATGCTGAGAGGCTTGGAGAGAGTTTACTGTAAATTTTCTTATAAGGCGCCATTTCTTAATTCATTCTATTGACATTTTAAATGCTATTTTTGATTCTCACGGTAATAGTGCGTCCCTTTTCAGCTCAATACGGGATGCATACTTTTGTTTCTGAATACGGGAAGATTCCGTTTTTCAAGGGAGGGTTGGCAACCCTATGTACACTGTGTGTATGTTCCTGAGGCACGGACAACGTGGGGGAAAAACTTCCTTAGTGACAATAAAGTCTATTCTATGGAGCTTATTTTTAAATAAAAGAGATATCATTACAACACTGGAGTTTTACAAGTTAAATCATTCATTAAAGTGGCATCATTGCTCAGAGCATGATGGAGAGGTGGGTGGAGGGTTCTGGCTGCATCTCCTGTTGCTCTTTTCCCTGGGCTTTCTACTCTTGCATCCAAAACAAGCTCATTAAACTGCAAGCAAACTGACATTTCACCCTAACGTCTCCCTCTCTCTCTTGTTTCACATCATTAAGTGGCAGCGTCAGGCTCAAAGGTAGCTGGGCAAACTCTTTGAGAGAAAAGCAGCGTTTTGATGAGCTTGTCACTTCCTCACCCCAAACATGCCTCATTAGTAGTTCAGTCGAAACACCTATTCGCACTCCCTCCACCCTTCCTCCCTCCCATTACACACACACACACACGCACACAAACACACACACACACACACACACACACGCACACACACATACACACAAACACACACACACACACACACACACACACACACACACACACACACACACACACACACACACACACACACACACACACACACACACACACAGTTTCTTTCTGTCTGTCTCCTCCTCCATCTCCCATCTCCCTCTCTTGCCCCCTCCTGTTTTTCAGCACTAATTAGCTGGCATCTCCCTCTTCTGTGCTTCCCCAGTCACATCTCAAAGGGAGACGGATATGATTTTTCTTTAACCCAAAGGCCAACTTAATCAGCTGAATTAATGACTTTATTACCCGTTAGGCTCCGGGCCATGCAACACATTTCTCTCCAATGCCCAACACTCCTCTTGCTATCTCTCTCCCGCTCCTTCTTTTACCCCCTGCAGGAACTTTTACATTTCAAAAATAGAAATAGAAATGGGAAAGAGAGGCAGTAAGACCAGACCATGGGTGGCAGGAAGATATTGTGGATATGTAATAATTGAACAGATATGGAGTTACAGGTACACCCTAATGACTACTTTAACAATTAGCTTCAAGTCATTTAGAAGCAGCGTGTGTGTGTGTGTGTGTGTGTGTGTGTGTGTGTGTGTGTGTGTGTGTGTGTGTGTGTGTGTGTGTGTGTGTGTGTGTGTGTGTGTGTGTGTGTGTGTGGATATCTAGAGGTAAGAAATTGAATATGAGGTTCTTTCCATTTTTGTCACATCAGTTACATTAACACAGTAACACACTCTGTTATTTAAATAGGTTTAATTAATTAGCAACACACACATACACACGCTGTAACCACAATGAAAACGACTGCAGAGCTCAACGTCTAAACACTGCCTTTTTAATGGCTAAAATAGGGTAATTAGTTGATACATCAGTGTCTGTCAGTAGATATATTACCACAATTGAAAAACACCACTGATAAGGAGATGCACCATTAGTCTTCTCATTTACTTGACAAACTCTTACAGAGCCCAGGGCCTGTACACTGAATTAGGTTCATCTAGTGACAACGAAATAATGAGGTGGTTCTGCAACTAAGAGAGTGGGCTTGAGAGCTGGCTACTGACTGCTGTGACAGGAGGAAACATGCAGCTGTGCTCTGTTTGTACACACAAGGGTTTTGTCTGGATCACTACAAGAGATAAGGGGATAATCTCTAGGGCTGGACACAATGGCCAAAACTTTCCAATTCGATACAGGTCATTTCATACCCCGATAATAATATATATCAGAATATAGCATGTTTTCTGGTAGTTTCATAAATAGTCTTTGTGGAAAAAAACACACTGTTAAACCTTTTTTTGTATACTCCTGTGGGGATTAAATACTGAAAAGTACGGAGTATTTTCTAATTTAATTAAGAACTGTAGTGCAAAATGAACATAACCATTTTTAAGTGAAAAGACAGAGAAAACATTTTTTTGGGACTGTTTACATGCATGCATACAGATACAGATAGAAAACTACAGTCACATTTCTGTGAAGTTTGAGTAAGTATATACGATTCCATTGAAAATGATGAATAATCCTACTGAATTATCCCCAAGTCCTAATTCTCACTCATGTATGAATGACCGAACACATGCATCTGGGGATATTAGGATGATGAGTAATAAACTGTTTATACCATCTGTTCTGTTCTTAACATACTGAACACTGACTGCTGAGTGTTTGTGGTCCTGGCATTGTCACCTTACAGTAATACTTTAGAGCCTTCTGGTGGCTATAGGCTGTCATTGCATAGGTCATATGTACAGTAATTGTGTATTCTTGTGGAAACTGATGGACATCATATGCTGTAGAGTGTATTCTAATTCAACGGTTCTTATGATATCTTATGTGAAGTTAGGCTTCATCCTACAAAAGTCCAGCAACAACAGCGATCAGTGCAGCTGTAAAGCCGAGCAGAGTAGAACCTGAGTAGGCATCAAAACTACTTGGTTAGGTTTAGGAAAAGACCATGGTTTGGGTTCAATCAACTGGTACTTATTATATGTTGCTGATTTTAATCCCAGTGTGTGTCATGGCAATGTAGATATGTTTTCAGATGAACAGTGTTTGGCCTGTCTCAGTGGTGGAAGATGGCACATTTTGCATTATTCTGCAGACTATGCTCTGTTCTGCAGGGACTTCCACCACATGACAGGCCCAACCCCGTTCATCTGAACACAATTCTACACGACACAGACCTGGATTAAACTGGGTAAAATATCCCTTTAACTTCGCCGGACTTCCTCCTTGTAGGACGCCCAGCATGCTTTGGTTCACGATGGCAGACAATAGTGCATCACTTTCCTTAGGGACAAACAGTGAATGAGCTACTGTGACTACTTGTTCTTTTGAAAAATTAATTTAGGTTATGAAAAATGTGCACATAAACATTTTTAGGAATTGTTAACCAAGTTGTGAAAACAGAACCAAACCGCTAACCTCAAGGAATTTTGTGACTTCAGACGGTTAAAACGTGCAACAAGAGGCATCTCCATTAGCTACTTTCCAGTACCAAGAGATACATGACACACAAAAATATTTTGTCAAAATTTCAGATAGATTTTTTAAAATTATTACCATTTAGATGATTTTTCTAAACATAAATGATTTCTCATGAAAATTCTTCTATGACTGGGAGCCATAATAAACAAACATGCCACAGTAATATGCTAAAATTGGCTGCGAGCTACAATACATTTCTCCAAATCAACACCATTACAGTATTAATGACTGAGCTTATGCCACCTGAGAAGAGGAAGATGATTATACAATATGTGTGAGAAATAAAGTGTAAGCATGATAATTCAAACTGAATTGGAACAAAATTTACACCTGCAGGTTCAATCTATCTATATCCAGTTTATTACTGTTACTAATTACCAAAATGCAGGCTGCAAAGCCATTTACACTGTGAAATTGATATTTTAGTCATTTTACATAATCAATTCATTTTCTTTTTGATCATGATTAAAATGTAAATTCTCTTTCCTCTTACACGTGCGGCTACTAAAGGTGGCACTAACACACACACACACACAGACACACACAAACTCTTGAAACTCTCAGCAGCAGAGTGGAGGTGAAAGGTATGGGTGATGGTTATGTTACACTTACTGCTAGAAAACTAGCACCCTCTGTCTTCTCGTCCTGTCCCACGGGACATATTAGTCAATTACACCTGAGTGCTGCTATTTAATACGAGCTGAAAACATACCTGAGTTCCCAGCACCAAACACTTCCTTTGCTGTGCATTCTTCCTGTGGTATACAGGAACGGAGGTGTAGGTGTGTGTGTGTGTGTGTGTGTGTGTGTGTGTGTGTTTGTGTGTGTGTGTGCTTATGTGTGTGTGCGTATGTGTGTGTGCGTATGTGTGTGTGTGTGTGTGTGTGTGTGTGTGTGTGTGTGTGTGCGTGTGTGCGTGTGTGACATTCAGAAAAAGGGAGGAATTATTCATTAGCTCTCCATTTTCACTCTTTCAGCCTCCCTCCTGATCCTCGTGTTCAACAACTCTGGGGCAAATGCAGAATTGCAAATTAGCTCCCGGAAAAATCTAATTAATTGGCCATCCTCACAGGCTTCTTGTCAAACTTTGAGCTGATGTGTCAACGATTCCCCCAGAACTCCAAAAAGCACTGCAATACGGCACGCAACGAAAAAACAAAGGAGCAGAGTAAAGCACTCCATAAAAAACAGAGACTACCTTCTGCATGTCAATTAATAGAGCACTTCAATCAGGGAAAAACTTTCAGAGTTGACTTCTCCGAACCCCACAATAACTCACTCAACCAGGCTGTCCCTTCGCCCTCTGTGCAATTTTACAATAAGTCAATGTCTAATTATTGGTCCATGGGCTTTCAGTGGCTCTACAGCTTTACCGTGGCTGGTGAAACGTAAGAGCTATCTTACACAACATTAATGAAATCAATTTTTATCCTGTGGTTTTTCCTACACTGGGGGTTCACCTAATGATTGTTCCACTTAGTACGGTGCTGTGAAAAAGTATTTGTCCCTCACAGATTTCTTCTGTCCTTCTATTTTTTCACACTAACATGTTTCAGATCATCAAACAAATGTTAATATCAGACAAAGACAGCCTGAGTAAATACAAAATGCAGTTTTTAAACTCCTGGGAAGGTCCACCACTGTTCCATGTTTTCTCCATTTGTGGATAATGGCTGTCACTGTGGTTCACTGGAGTCCCAACACCTTAGAAAAGACTTTGTAACCCTTTCCAGACTGATACATGTCAATGCCTTTGTTTATCACAGATTTAACAAGGGTGGGGGAATTCCAGGTTGGTTTAAGAGCTTTTTTCCCTTAATGAATGAAATCATCTTTAAAAACTGCATTTTGTATTTATTCAGGTTGTCTTTGTCTGATATTAACATTTGTTTGATGATCAGAAACACGTCAGTGTGACAAAATACAAGAACAGAAGAAATCTATAAGGGACAAATTCACAGCATGCATCTCTATTGATTTCACACACACACACACACACACACACACACAAACACACGGCTCTACTGTCAGACAGTGAGTGCTGGACTGGACCCGTCAAGTGACTGTGATTAAAGATGCACACCGGTCTACTGTATTACATCAGTCCAGGATGGAACAGAGCCGCTGCGCCCACTGGGCCAACATCAGTCTTAAAATGCCACCTAGTGCTGTGTTAATGTATTACAAGTCTCATTGAGATTAAAATCTCTTTTCCACGAGTGACCTGGCCAGGGGGGCAGCATAAATAGTACAATATAAAAACAGATATGATGCATAAAAAGGTTCTGGTTTTTAAAAGATTTCAGTGGAAAAACTTCAGAAGCAGTCACGTTGATCAATAGTGTTATTTTCTCGATGCTTTAAAAAGGACTTAAAGCCCCCAGCAGTAATCAGCTTGGACAATTTCAGGTCCTTCTGAGCGTCATTCCAGGAAGAAGGGCAGCATATTTAAAAGTTTTTTTTGTTGAAATAACAGGTTCAGTGTTCAGAATACCACCACCTCATAGAACCACAAGTTTCACAGCTTGTTCCTGGACGCACAGATCACTTACTGCAACATGTGTTTCTCCTTATTTAAATGAAATGACCGTGGTAATGAGCCATGCATTTTAAATATGTGACAGTAATCTAAGTTTGAATACTTTCAAAATGTTGTGAATTGAGTGTAAATTATGGTTTAATGTTATATTTCCCACCAATACAGCATTACTGTAGCTTACTGTATTTTACATGTTTACTTTAACCTACTGTTAACTCGTTACACTTGGTTACCATCAGTCATCTCAGTGGAGTGGGTGGATTCAAAGTGTGGACCCAGGCAGCATGATTACAGCAGTCCTCAGAATACACACACCTAATGTTGGGTGCCAGGCGGGCTGCATCCTGGACAGGATGTCTATCACAGGGCTGACACATGGAGACGGACAACAATTCACACCTACGAGAAGTTTAGAGTCACCAATTAACCAAACACAGTCTCCAGAGAACCCGGAGAAACGAACAGACACGAGGATTCGAACCCGGAACACTCTCAATGTCAGGCAACAGTGCTAACCACAAGCACTTTCTTTTACATTTAAAATGTATGAAAAGGTCTATAGAAATAAAGTCTGATTGGTCGATTGATGATAATATATTGAACATATTAATGCGTTATACTCAACTATAAATCAAAGATTTAATTTCTGTTTTTGAGTTAAGAACAATTTTGTTAATTATTTGTGAAAAATGTCTTCAATAAGGCATCTAAAAAGTACACAGTAAGATGAACAAATTCCATTTATTTACAAAAATAGATATATAAATACAAGCCTGAGTGTAAATGTCTGTACAAATGACCACAAAAAAAAGGCCTGAGCACACAGTGGAGACACAACACAAACATGTCACAGAGTACAACTTCATTTCCATGTGGTCTCATCATGGGTCCATGTATTCTAAGGGCAATGTACAGTGTATATAGAAAGTCATGATACCCTTTTCAAATAGTCCCTTTTTTGCTTTACAGTCTAAAATGATAATACATTAAAAAAAAATAAAAAAATTCCAGTGTGCTTTACACATTTTTGCCTAACAAAATTCAATTGAATTTTTTCCCCAAAAAAATTCTGAAAATTAATAAAAAATGACATGCCCCTCCAAACTGGATGGCCGAGCCAGGAAGAGATTGATCAGGGAAGCTACCAAGAGGCCCATGGTGACCTTGAAGGAGTCTTAATGGCAGAGGTTGGTCGATCTGTGCATGTGACAACAATTCCACAAATTCTGTATGTATGGCAGGGTGGAGAGAAAGAAGTCTCTTCTGAAAAAAATTCACAAAGTCTCCTAAAAAACATATTGAAGATTCTGATGCCATGTGTTAAAGGTTACATGGTCAGATGAGACCAAAACTGAACTTTTTGGGCTGAACTCTAAGTTCTATGTTTGGCATACACCAAACACAGCACACCACCCAGAACACACCATCCCTACAGTGAAGCATGGTGGTGGCAGCCTTATGTTGTGGGCTTGTTTCTCTTCAGCAGGGACTGGGCAGTTGGTCAGGATTGAAGGGAAAATGGTCCTCGTCCCTCTGTTAGACACTTGAAAATGGGCAGGTGGTTCACCTTCCAGCATGACAACGACCCAAAACACACCTCCATAAAAACAACACAGTGGATAAAGGACAGGAAGGTGAATGTCCTAGAGTGGCCCAGTCTGAGCCCTGACCTGAATCCTACAGAACATCTGTGGATGGAATTGAAGAGTGCAGTCCATCGCTGCTTACCACAGAATCTGACTCAACTCCAATTGTTCTGCAGGAAGAATGGGGAAATATTTTCATTCTAGGTGCACAAAGCTGGTAGAGACATATCCAATGAGTCTGATGGCTGTAATTAAAGCAAAAGGTGCCTCCACAAAGTATTACATCTGGGGATTCATCGCTTTTACAACCCTGCTATTCTAGGTTTTCATTTTTTATTCATTTTCATTTTAAGGCAAAATGTGTAAATCACGCTGGAATTTTTTTTTTTTTTTTAATGTATTATCATTTCAGGCTGTAAAACAAAAAAAAAGTGACTATTTCAAAAGGATAGGATGACTTTCTGTAGACACTGTATATGCACACATGCGTAAGAGCCAGGCCTGTGTGTATCCGTCTGTAGATATTAAATCATGTCCTGGGTCAATGTGCAACAGAAGCTGCCAGGGTTGGTGTATCCGGTGGTCAGAGTACAGAGCGGTATTTACATGCAAACATGAGCCACACAGCGCATGCGTTCTCAGGATAGACAAACACACGAACACGGACTGCAAGCCTCACATGGTCGCCACGACAACACACTATCTCCTCACAGAACGGAGACCTGCAGAGGAAGTGAAAACAGACAGAGCATGGAATATGAAATACTGCAAAGTCTTGTATAAAATAACAAATGCAATACTGTAGTGAATCCAATCAATGTTTTTATGATACTTCATTTAACCAGTCTAAAGCAAAGGAAACAGTTAATAACTTGATAACCCCTGCTACAAACTGATCAGGAAGGCTGGCTCTGTGATTGGCTGCAAACAGGACACTCTGGAGGCTGTGGTGGAGAGGAGGACACTGAAAAAACTGTTATCCATCATGGATAATCCTCTCCACCCTCTCCAACTCACACTGGTCAGACAGCAGAGCACCTTCTCCAGAAGGCCACTTCAGCTTCGCTGTCGTAGCAACAGATACAAAAAATCTTTCCTGCCATAATCCAATCACTTTTTATAATAACTCTCTCACCTCTGCCTGACAGAGAACTCTGCTCTCTCTACTGTTTTTTTTTGTATATATTATTGTTATAGTATATTTTGCATATTTTGTTGTATATATTATTGTTATTGTTTATAGCACACTGTGCACTGTATATATACACTATGTATATATTTGATTCTATGTTATGTACAAAGTGTTTTATTTGCTGACCCACTACTGCTGTTACAAAATAATTTCCCACTCTGGGCTCATTAAAGCAATTCCATTCTATTCTATTCTAGTTTTTGTTAGCTTGTTGTTACCATGTGGAATGTAGCTTGATTGTGAATGCTAAAGTTAACTGAGGAGTTTTAATTCATCTGTTTCCATTTATTCTTTATTGTAAAACATTTCATCTATAAATGATATGTTCATGTTGAACCCTAAGTTTGCACACAACCCACACTGTCATCTTGAATTTGAAAGTACTGTTCCCCATTAGTTCACTTTATTTAAACTATTGGCTTTATTTATTAAATTAAAGTCAAAACCATTCAGTGGATGAATAAAGGGATTATTCAAACTTCTTAGCTAAAATCTGTCTGCTCATGATCATGGTAAAATATTTGTTTATATCTGCACAACATGCGAAATACAGCCTGAGCAAATAACCCCTACATTTCCATTTTATTTCTGTTAATAATCATTATTTCTCATTGAAAGTTTCCACCTTGAACATTCCCAGAGTTCTGCAGCCTTATCAGGAACCCTTGCAAGCACAGCAACTATGAACTAACACACGTCAGTTGGCAGAAGCTCGGGACACAGTGTGTGTTCAATTCCAACACACATGGTAAAGGTAACAGTCTCATTGAGATCAAAATCTCTTTTCCACGAGTGACCTGGCCAAGAGGGCAGCATAAATAGCACAATATAAAATCAAAAAGCAATATAAAAACAGATATGATGCATAAAAAAGGTTCTGGTTTTTAAAAGATTTCAGTGGAAAAACTTCAGAAGCAGTCACGTTGGTCAATAGTGTTATTTTCTCGATGCTTTAAAAAGGACTTAAACCCCCCAGCAGTAATCAGCTTGGACAATTTCAGGTCCTTCTGAGCGTCATTCCAGGAAGAAGGGCAGCATATTTAAAAGTTTTTTTTGTTGAAATCACAGGTTCAGTGTTCAGAATACCACCACCTCATAGAACCACAAGTTTCACAGCTTGTTCCTGGACGCACAGATCACTTACTGCAACATGTGTTTCTCCTTATTTAAATGAAATGGCCGTGGTAATGAGCCATGCATTTTAAATATGTGACAGTAGTCTAAGTTTGAATACTTTCAAAATGTTGTGAATATTTCCCACCAATACAGCATTACTGTAGCTTACTGTATTTTACATGTTTACTTTAACCTACTGTTAACTCGTTACACTTGGTTACCATCAGTCATCTCAGTGGAGTGGGTGGATTCAAAGTGTGGACCCAGGCAGCATGATTACAGCAGTCCTCAGAATACACACACCTCATGTTGGGCGCTGTGTGTTCAATTCCACCACACATGGAGTGCTTTTTCATTATGCTGACTTGTGCTTTTTCTCCTCCTCTCTCCTCCTGTGACTCCTATGCACCTCAACAGGATGAAGAGAGAGCAGGCTTCTGGAGGAACTACTGGTGTATCCTACGGGAAAAGTTGTATTAAGTGGCATGATGTATAAATGATGTACCTCCACATGTGGCACACAGTGTTAAGCAGCAGTCATGAGTAATACAGGTGGGGGATTCATTTGAGCAAGTATGAAGTTCTTTATGAACGATTTTCAAAATTGATTCTTTAATGCCTGAATCGATTCAATTGCATCATTTTAGCCTATGTGGAGGTAGGAGGAAGTTGCCGCTTTTATTGTTGTAGTCCATGAGTGACGTCACATCCATTTCTGGAAATAGTGGACGGTCCATTAGGATGCAACCTGCACTCTCACCTTTTAAATCCAAAGTGTAATGAACAGAAAACCGATCTTCACAAATCTGGAATGTTTCACACTTTGCCATTAAAAGCAGAACTAGACACTAAAGCTGTAAACATTAGAATGGACAGGTTTCATATTGTGGTGATTGTGCTGACACAGCGCTGGGCAGAAAGGTCAGTGCAAGACTATGGTAGTGGTAAAACAGCTGACATGATTCCATCTTGCTTGAGTGCAGTCAAATCAGCGTCACTCCTGACTTTGGTACACGTGGGGTTTGTTATGCCAAGTGAGCTCCACTTCTTTCTGACCTCTTATCTGAATGCAAGTATGACTGGAACCCTCTATATCTCTATACTGCCTAGGAAGAGTCATAGCACCAACACTTACAGTGCCTCTGTACTTCTGGTGCCTCAAAAAAAATGCATCGTCTGTGTTTTTTTAATTTAGAATCGATAGGTATGGCAAGTATCGGATCTTGTGACATTCCTACCTGTGACTACTCCAGGTTTTCAAAATAAGTGTTTAAGGGTTCATACAAAATATATGGAAATTAGATTAGATTAGTATGTATATTTATAACTGTGTCCCTTATTAATTAATAAGAAAATACCAATAAGTTATGAGGGAAATGTCTTTAATCTTTGATTTTTGGTTGGTGGAAAAAAAAATTCCTGACAATGACTGATACATTTGAGCTGAGGACATCTCTGACTAAGCATTTTTACTGAATCAATTTAGAGATATTCCAGTAAAGGTCTACATTTGTACTCTGAAATAGCTGCTTTCCTGAATACTTACCATAGGGCGCACTCACACTGTCCAATCGTACCGTGTCCAAGCACGGCACGCTTCCTGGGCAAGGCCAGGTTGAGAGAAGTGATACAACTGTCCCCCCGAGACGGACATTAAAAAGATGCCACTGAAGAGTTCACAGTGGTCAGATGCGGAGGTGGAGTGTTTACTGCAGATTTGGTCTGATGAGAATATTCAAAAACAGTTGGACAGCAAAAAAACTCAGAGGGGTGATGACGTATAAGCAGGAAGCAATCATGCTGCGGCCCGGATCGTTTGAACAGTGTGAGGTCACAGCGGGCCTGGGCCGTGGGGGAAGAGGGAGGGGGGGACATTTACGCTAAAGCATGGCATGGATCATCTGGGCCAAGTGTAAGTGTAAGAAGCCATACAAAATTTCATTGTACTAGGTATAATGACAATAAAGAGAATTCGGATTCTGATGTCAAGGACACTCAAACAACATGACGATTACAACCCAACAAATTCGCTATGCTACCCGCTAGTTTACCTGAGGCAGGTAGCAAAGGCTCTACGGGCGTTGCGGTGCAAAAAGTGGATGGGGAAGCCTTTGAAGGTGTGTCCATCTGGCACCGCCCTCCTCACTGCGTCCTGGAACTCCTCGTTGCCACAGGAGACACCGGTGCAACGCTCCAGCTCATAGGCTGACAGTGCCGAGGACAGCAGGTAGGACAGGTGGTCGTCCCATGCTGTTGCCAGGTCCAAGTCCTGGAGGAGAGAGCACTACAGAGCTCACACTGTACTCAGTAAATGTGATGTAAGACACTTCACCGACGCCAATTCTCTGGCAATGCTGTTTGTATTGTGCAAGTTAATGCATTCAATCATTATATTTTAAAACATAAAAGACTTATTTTTACGAACAATCACTCTGCTAAAGGTAATTCAGAATGCAGTAATACAACATGTTTAAAGTGTAAGCTGCTAACCCCTGGTGTTTCATTTCATTATACAATCCTGAAATACACATCATGATCTTATTCAGTATATTTTTATAATATTTAATGAATGTAGCAAACATTTTAACCACATTTCTAGAAAAACCTCAAAAGAAATCCAGTACTGTTGACATAATAAAAACAGCATTAGTCCAACCTGGAAAATCATGTGGAAAACATGATGGAAATATGGCATATTAGTTTATATATTCATTTGAGGGAGGTTACACAGGGCTCCAGACTAACCTTTTTAACTTGGAGCACTTGGCCCCCAACTAAAATTTTAGGGGCCCAACCAGAAATTTTAGGGGCAGACTCAGTAAATCAATAATAGATGCAGAAATGACAATGTGCCGTTTCAAATTCAGTGTCACATTTTCATTGTGCTCTTTTGAAGATGCATCAGAAGGTAAACTGAAGCACTATCACTGTCATGACATTACAATATAAAACAATTTGGTGTACATTCAGAGTTAGGGGTTTGACGAGAGGATACACGATATTGAGTCACAAAGAACGAGAAGCAGCTTGATTTCAACACTACTTTAAAATGCCAGTATTTTCTTTACAGGGGGGTTGATTTTAGCAGAGAGCGGTGGTGGTGCTGCAGGTGCCTTTAAATAGTTCTTGTGTTAGCCACGGTATAGCCTGCAGTACTCATGGAGGTTAAGTAACCCCCCCAATCCGGTCCACTGTATGTCGACATACAGTCACCACAGAGAGTGAGATAAGAAGCGGTGTGACGACCGTAACTCAGTCATCTCACAGAACAGACAGTTTACATTTTATTAAGTGGATCGACTCACACCAGAGTTTTCTCCTGCTGTTTGTGTTTAAACATATGAACCGTATCTACAGTGACTGATCAGATCAGTCTGTATGTGTTTAAACATATGAACCGTATCTACACTGACTGATCAGATCACTCTGCTTATGTGTTTTAAACATATGAACCGTATCTACACTGACTGATCAGATCACTCTGCTTATGTGTTTTAAACATATGAACCGTATCTACACAGACTTCTACATCAGATCCGTCTGTGTGTCACCTGCTGCCTCACTCACTGCTTTGGGCGGAGAAACAAAGTCAATGAATCAGTGAAACACTGTTGATGTCTTCCCATAGAGCCGACATGAAAACTATTTTGGTTTAGTAACTTTCTGCTGTCACTCGGCTCAGGTCGTCACATACGGAGGCTTCAGAACCGTCAGGTGTGGACACTGTTATTAGAACTTGTAGCCTGATGTTAATAAAGTTGCTGGGCTCATGTGTTACGTGTTTGTGTTACTATCTTCTTACAGTGCTTACATATTGTTCCTGTCTTAGTTGCTGTTTAGCCTCTTACATATTAATATGGCGAGACATCTGGTCACGCATGTGCAACTAGATGTAAAATTCAGTCGCAGTCTGGAGCCCTGTTACAGTCTCCTCTCCACACAGACCAGGGGCCTCATTTATAAAGCTTGCTGGGCACAAAAACCTTGCATAGACAGGTAGAAATGTGCGGTAAAATGTGCAGTGGCAAACGTCGGTATTTATAGCAAAATTATTTGCGGAAAATGTGCGTATTCTTACGCCAACTATCACCTGTGAGTACAGCTCCAAAATTTTTCCGACTCGGGAATCAGCGACACTTGATGGAAACCCCAGGAAATACGCCTCAGTCAACAGAAAAAACACACACATTAACTATAAAATAATTGGTAGCAAATCTATTTCACACTGTATAAAGCCTAGATGTAGTTATGGATAGCTATATTGATATAGGAGAATACTGTTGGCACACAGTTAAGATGCAGTTTGGATTATTTATCAAGTCTACATGTTTTTATCATCATGTTAAATTGAATTTTAGGACTGCTTACGTTGGCAGGTGTCTCCGTTTGGAGAAAGTTGTGAAAAAGTTTTGTGCAAAGTTATGTCCAACAATTAGGAATTGAACAGGTATTTCAATAGAAACTGAAAAAAAATTAATTTAGGAAATGATTACATTCATCTCTTTTCAGTCAAATTTGGCCCTGCAGAGACAGAAAGTATTGATGTGTGGATCTCACGTGTCGCAAATAATGCTCTCGAATAGCATCCTTTATTTCTTTTCTAGCTTTATACATATAAACACATTAAGGCCTTCCAAATTATTCCTGTCATTTCCCTCACATCAGTCACTGTAACGTCCTTATTAAGATAGCGTCCATATTCATGAGCTAAATAACATATTCCATTTATGGAAGATAGTTGGAGAAAAAGTGGGATGACACAGGGCATAATCATACCTGCACAATTCACCGCAGTTGGGAATTTATCTGTATTTATAAAGGAAAGACTGATTGCAAATGTGCGCAGCTCAGTTTTATAAATCTCTTTTTCTTTTTGCGCAGCACATTCATGGTTTTGTGCAAACACAATGTTCTGGGTAGGATTCTACGCACTGTTTTATAAATGAGGCTCCTGATTTTTTTGTCTCTTGAGTGGAAGCAAATAAGTCCCATCCTTCATGTCTGCCGTGATTTATTCACTAAGTCTGTTGCAATTGCACTTTTTATTCCTAGCAATACACCAACTGTTTTTTTCCTTACAGCTGTGAAACATAGCTGTCACTTGTCTAAAATGCACTGAGCAGCTTTCTTTCTCAACACAGCACATATGACTTAAATAAGCAAAAGCTCACAAACTTAAAAGGGGCCATTTCTAGTCCACCAATGTGTTTTACCTTTCTGTGCTCAGAAATCAGGTAGCGCAGCTCCAGCTCCAGCTGGTTGCTGGCAGAAGCGGGATCCAGAGACGGGGCGCAGAGTGGAGGCAGAGGGGGCAGAGAGGTGGTGGAGCCTGGGGCACAAACGGACTTCAGAGCCTCTTCACTCATCGCTTTCCAGCGAGACTGATTCTGCAGGGAAAAGGAGGCGGAAAAAATGCAGGTATTTAGCTGATGCTCCTACCTAGGCTCACTACACTGTAGCCGCTGGAGGTTTGCTGCCTTCCTTTAGGGGTAACATGACAGGACAAGAGTTGCTGATGAATGGAACTGTTGCAGATTTAATTTCCCTGGCAACACAAGCCCGCTTCTCTCTGCTCTAGGCTATCTCTGTCTGCCTTAAAATCCGATTAGATCTCCTCCGGCAGATTTAATATGCAAAAAATAAAATAAATAACAATTTTCATATTGAAAGTCATTTCACCAAATCCTGCCCCTGACAATTAACACAATACCTGGAAACCAAACATGTGCGCAGCAAAATGACACTTAACTGCCATAATAATCAATATATAAAAACAATGGACCATAACATTCATTCATTTATTCATTCATCTTCAACCGCTTACAAGCGGTTGAAGATGGACCATAACATATACCAATAAATGTATTTAATCTTTGGGGAAACTGAGGGACACCATTGTCTTACCTGGAAGTCAAAGACACAAAGCTCCACAGCATCAGTGGGCTGGCAGTTGGCCAGGAAGCTCTGGTGGTTGAAGACACAGCCCACAGTGCGGTAAGGGGAAGAGGGTTTGGGCTGGGGGGCCAGGGGCGGGGCATCTGGGTCTATGGCCTGGTGCAGGTATCTGCCAGAAAAATTCAAGGGAATGAGTGAGGAATAAATAAGGAATCATATGAAAGTACCCTGAAGTTAATGAAACTCTACAGGCTGGGACACAAAAATATTTCAGAAGTTAAAAAAGCTCCTCAAAAACACTACTTGCTGAAATCAAATAGCTAGTTCATATCACTGAGTTTCTGTAAATACTGAAATATATGAAATCAAGTCTCCATTATAAGATGAGTGATTTATGGCCAAAACAAAAATTGACAGCCAAAATCCCAGAACTGAATAAACACCTAAATTAAATGACTTGTTCCTTTGTCCAGAGCCTGGCCAACACATTTGATGGGAATAGCTTTCTGACAGGAAAGAAGAAAAACAACTTCATAGAAATGCTTGGTTTTAGCATCTGTTAAATACTGTGACATATATGCACAAATCTTTTGTTAGAGGGCACCCCCCCCAAAAAAAAAAAAAAATCGGACCTGAGTGCTGTCAGACTCTCCCAGAAGGTAATGCTCCCATCAGTGCCGCGGGTCAGGACCCAGGTGTGTGCCGTTCCCTTGGCTTTGGTACCCACACACACGTATGCATCCAAGCCAAAGCCAAGCAGGAGGCTGCACAGCAGGGTGGCGTGGTCCTCACAGTCCCCCTGGGGAGGAAAGATGGTGATGAGTTTGAAATGTGGAAACTATTCTATCACCATTAGTGTTATAAGCGTATTAATAATAAAAATAATAATAATAATAATAATAATAATAATAATAATATGTTGTTGTTGTTGTATTTATATAGTGCTTTTCAAGAAACTCAAAGTCACCACTGCACCACTTTTCCTTTAACCCTGGTATGACAAACAATGAGCCCTTAGTGAACTCAGAGGATCATAAGATAAGTGGTTTGAAACAAAATCTAGTAGGTAGACTTACATATCCTGTTCTCAAATCAATTTCCATCCTCAAATAGGCCATTTTCTTGGAACTTTATTCTTGAAATATTCAAATTTTATATTATCCTCGTGAGACCATCCTGATCTCGAGAGCTCCATTGTATTTTGAAAATTTTGAGCGGTTTTCCAAGTGAACGTCCAATCGGTGTTGGTTTTGAGCTGGGTTTAAGTGTTACGCAACGAGAAACGACTGTTCAGTGTAAACAACATGGCGGCTTCCACGGATGAGATGAGCGCAGCTATGGAGCAAATTTTATCAGAATTAGTGAGTATTCCTTCTTTGAAAGAAGAGCAAAAAACACCACTGGAGGCTTTCTCTTGAGAGGATAAGATCATTTTTCTCTTCTCCCGACTGGTTTCAGCAAGAGTTTAATCAACCAACTGGCTCCGCTTATCTTGTTTACTCTCTGAGCTTTGCCTCGAAGCTCTGTTAGTACGTCATATGCTTCGTTGATCTGATTTGGCACGCTGATGGTTTATCCAATCAGCAACCAGTATTTTCGCCCCTTCCCAAAAGATCTCCAAACGAGAGTTCCCAGATAGATATGCTGAGACAATGAGAATGATGTGAATCAATCTATTTGGTGGAGTCAGGTTAATTTAATATATATATATATATATATTTAGTTATAAATATTCACATTACTATTACAGCTTTATGGCCCAAGTATTACACCTTAATTCTCAAAATATTACAACTTTTATGTAAGAATATTACAACTATATTCTCAAATTACAACAGCTTTGTTCTCGAAATATTACGACTTTATACTCCAAGTATCACACCTTTATTCTCGAAATATTACAACTTATATCTAAAAATATTACAACCTTATTCCCAAAATACTGCAACTATATACTTGAAATATAACCACTTTATTCTTGAAACATAGTGACTTTTATCTTGAAAGATTCAGCTCTTATTTTGAAATATTGACATAGTCTATTTAATTGTCTCTATTTAGACAGATTTGAAGATATCTCCTTCCCTTCTCACACCACCCCTGTTGCTTTTCTAATTCATCATATCCATACAACAGTCTGTTTAAACCGAAACACTATATCCTGTTTTCACTGCACTGTTAGCCTTTCTCAGAACTGTTGAATTCACACAAGAATAGTCTGCTGGAGAGGAAGCAACTCTTATTTCCCTCGTAAAGAGGCCTGGGTTGAGCTGGGTACTTGTGCTGCTGCTGCTGTGTGCTGGCTCGGGCTATGGGCAAGTCAGAATGATAGATGTTCCCCAGAAGAGCTAATATGGACGGCAGTATCGGAACAGGCTGGGGACTGATGAGGCTAAATTAATTTTTCCTGGAATGAAACTCATAAATCACAGCTTACAGGGGCCACTTTGTGAGAGTTGTATTGTGTCCGTCTTGCCAGCCACTCACAGAGAAGAGGCAAGGACCATTTATCCTGTGGTGGTCTGGGAAATTCCCCACTATCTAGTAGAGATGAAAATACATCAGTCAGTCGACTCTGGACAAATCCTCCATCATCAGAAATGACACAATCGGCTTTGCTCAGAAATGGAGTAAATATAAATGCAGCTGAACCAAGTCTTCGTGACGCTTTCTGACTTTTGGAGCAGATCTTTTTAGGACACAGACTTGCAAACTCACAAGTGGTGAAAAAGGTGACAGTACTTTTACTTTTTGTACTTTAAGTACAATTTATTGCTAATCCTTTTGTACTTTTACTTAAGTAACATTTTGAATGCAAGACTTTTACTTGCAACACAGTATTTCTAGTGTGTGTGGTATTACTACTGAGTACTTCTTCTGCCACTGCCTGGTGAGGACTAATAATCTTGTAGGTGTACTGGTGTCTTTCCTTGGAGCTATCATAATGTCCAGAATATTTCTCCTCCCGACAGCTGTATAACAGCTCACGACACAAGGGCAACCAGACCACCCTCCTAGCTCAGCTGAGCTGGAGGTGAGAAAAAAATCATCACAGACATCACAGTTGGGGAGTTTATAACATCATGCAGCAACAATGGTTGACTGACTTTAAATGTCATCCGACAGTATGCTTTTAGTCTGCTATCATTCTTTCCCACATGACTGCGACCCACATGTCTGCGTGTCCTCAGTGTACACCACAGGATATCAGATCCTGGCCACACTGCCAACAAACCTCACACAACTGGAACATCTGGCAAGATAATCTTTAGAACCACCAGGCAATCAGGCCCAAAATCACCTTGATTCTCAGGTGGTGTGTGGCTGGCTGTGATTTCACTGCACATACAAACAACGTGACTTGCAAGATTTATTTCCACAGGGTAAGAATGTAGGTATGCATTAGATTATCTGATTAAATGAAGGTTATATCACATCAACTATCACATTCAAAGCATGGTTTGCAAAACATCTAGCATGTTTAAAGCTCTCATATTGTGAAAGGTGAGACTTCGATTCTATTCTATCTATCCATTCTATTTTTTGACTATAAAGCAGGTCTAGGTGCTATATACTGTGAAAATATCAAAACTGAAAAGACCTTGAATCGTTGACCAATCAGAGCAGACCTGACTTCTTCAGGAGGACAGGCTTTAAGACCTGATTCTTCAGATGGTTTGTTTCACAAAACTATCTCAGAAGGCCTCATTAGAAACTGATAGGATGGCAGGTGCTTTCAAAGCATACCTGGCAGGTGACTGGATGAACCATCAAACTCTCTCAATCAGGAGGAGAGAGAAAACGTCTTTTCCATTAAAAAAAAGTCCTCAGTGGCGTTCTCTTCTCTCAGTGAAGAAAAACGCAGCATCTAAGCCAACCTCTTAAGGAGCCTCCATTGTTGTTTTGAACAAGCTGCCCCCTCTCCCCGACTGCCAGTAGCTGTTGGTCGGCAGACTTTTGGATGAAGCATAAACGTATTTCTTTGAATCTGACAAGATGGATATTCATGTAACATGTGATTGCGATGTGCAAGGTAACTAAGAGAATGGTGCTAAAATGGAGTGTTTTCAGACAGACGGTATGAGATAAAGAGTGTGGATTTTTTTTTTTTTACAAACAAAATACAAATTCAAACCTAAAAATTTGCATGATATGTCTCTTTAAAACCAGTGAAGGGTGCCGTTGTTTTGTTATAATGGATGTCATCATCATTTAACAATGGTCTGGAGTCAATAAATCAGAATCTTAATGTAAAAAGGTTCCATCAGACTGCAGTGCAACAATGCAGAAATGGATGGAAAGTAATCCAAGAAACCGGCCTCAATGTCACGATAGAACAATGTCCACATCAAACGCAATGGTCACAGACTTTTACTATGAGGAGACTGTGGGAGATAAAATATAACACTTGGTGGGATATCGATGAAAATCTATGCAAATCCACAAATGAAGAAAACATTGATCAGTGGTGGACCTTCCCAGGAGTGGACAGTCGAACATTATGACTCCAAGAGCACATCGACGACTCATCCAGGAGGTGACAAAAGAACCCAGAACAAAATCTAAAGCACTGCAGGGCTCACTTGTCTCAGTTAAGGTCATTGTTTATGATTAAACAAGAAGAAAGAGATGGGGCAAAAATGGCATCCATCACCGCTGTCCAAAAAGAACACAATGGCCCATCTCACCAAAAAACACTTTGATGATCCCCAAGACTTTTGAGAAAATAGACTATTGAAAAGTGGAACTTTTTGGGAGGTGTGCGTAAAACTAACACAGTTGTGCCTGTCAAGGGTGGCTCAACCAATTATAAGGTTTAGGGGGCAATTCCTTTTTCACACAGGGCCAGGTTGGTTTGAGAGTTTTTTTCCCTTAATGAATGAAATCATCGGTGAAAAACTGCATTTTGTATTTATTCAGGTTGTCTTTGTCTGATATTAACATTTGTTTGATGATCTGAAACACGTCAGTGTGACCAGAAGAAATCTGTAAGGAACAAATACTTTTTCACAGCACTGTATGTCACAAGCAAGACACTAAACCATACGAAGTAACATAGCTGACACATCCTTAGATCTATAAAATATATATATCTAATGTTTAAATAGATTCATAAAAGAAATTTAAAATCCAGGAAGTCCGCTTGGTTAGTTCTTAACCTGTGTCTAGACTACAGGCACCTCAGGTGTGTTTTTCACTTGCACCACTCATGCAACAGATATAATTTAATCATTTTAATCTATTCAGCCATGAAGCATTTATTCAAGATTCAAGTTTAATTTTTGAACAATAAGTGCGTAAACATAAGGTTGATGCCCAATAGAAAGGCTGAAAAAAGGAAATCTATGTACATTTTGCAGCCTGGGCGGAGCAGAGTGTGTTGTGTCTGGAGCCTGAGCAGACAGCAGCGCACACAGTTCTGGTTTAATCCCACAGACTCTCTTCACTTCTGCCCAGCAGCTGAGAGGCAAGACAAAGGAACACTGAGGAGCTGCAGTGTTTATTCAGGGGCAAGCTGTAACCTAAACTGTACATTTACTGATCATTTCACTGTCTGCTCTGCTGCTGGACACTTTGAAATTGGTGATCAAGACGGAACTGTTATAGACGCTTCAGTAACGTCTGCCACCAAGACATGGGATTACAAACATACCACCGCACTTTAGAGGGATTTTGCTGTGAAAAGCTGTCATCATCTCTGTCTTTGACTACTGGGATCTAGCAGCACAGTAAGTGCATTGTCATCTGAAATCTGTCTTGTGACCGCGCAGGCACTGGCCAATTCTACTTACCTTCCCTCTACACAGGAAAGCCATTACTGTGCACCACTGCTCCTGCTTTCCTCCTCCTCCTCCCACCACTGGGGCCTTCTCGTGGGCCAGCAGGCTGACGAAGCGGGCCGCCTGTCGAGGGCTCTCTAGCAGACGGCCTGCTCGCAGGACACGAATGTAAGAACACACTGGCCTGTTGACGCCATTCTCATCCTGCAGGGAGCAGACACACTCAGAGGTGATGGGGCAGCTTGGAGGGGACATGCATTTGAGGGGTTCAGAATTCATCAATCACAGTCTTCTCTGTAAACTACAAACTCACTAAACCAGGCTACGAGAGGCCCACAGTAAATCTACGAGGTTGTTTTGAGGAACTCCCCCATCAGTGTGTGCATATAACTGTTTCCAGACAAGCTGGGATGCTGTGTAAATGTAAATAGAAACAGAATGTGATGATTTGCAAAAAACACTGAAATCCCATATTTACTTGAAAATAGCACAGACTACATATCAAATATTGAAACAGAAATTTCTTTGTTTTTTTTAAATGATATGCCCATTTTGAATTTTATGCCACGTTTCAAAAAAAGTTGTGACAGTGGTAAAAGACTGGAAAAGTTGTGAAAGGCTAAAAGGAAACAGCTCTTGTATCATCTCCTAAGTAATGAGTAACTGGGAAACAGTTTATCTCAATAATAATTAATAATAGATAGTAATTTGGGTATTTCATCGTCTACGGTTCAAAATATAATTTAAAGATTCAGAGAATCTGAAGAAATCTCTGTATGAAAACAAATATAGGATCATTCATTCATTCATTCATTCATCTTCAACCGCTTATCCCGGGGTCGGGGTCGCGGGGGGGCTGGAGCCGATCCCAGCTGATATCGGGCGTGAGGCGGGGTACACCCTGGACAGGACGCCAGTCTATCGCAGGGCACATAGAAACTAACAGAGACAGACAACCATTCACACCTAAGGGCAATTTTGTAGAGTCATCAGTTAACCTAACACGTGCATGTCTTTTGGATTTTGGGAGGAAACCGGAGAACCCGGAGGAAACCCACGCAGACACGGGGAGAACATGCAAACTCCACACAGACAACAGACAGATTGTGTAGTGGACATCACTGCATGGGCAAAGGAACACTTCCAAAAACTGTCATCTGTGAACACAGTTAGTCACTGCATCCACAGTTCAAACTCTACCATACAAAGAGTATATAACCATATATAGACCAAATGACCCCCGTGCTAAACAGGATGTTTTCACAGCATAATTAAACATAAACTTAATTCATATATCTGCTCCAATTTGTCCACAGAGGACAGGCCTAGTACAAAATCCATTCTAGTTTGTATGTTTAGGTCATATCTCCATGACAACACTGAGGGGGGTGAATTATTTTGTATAACACAAAGTCCCTCAAGGCTCAGTGCTTGGTCCAGCGCTCTTCATTCTGTACATGCTCCCACTAGGTCACGTCATCCGCCGCCATGGTCTTCAATTTCACTGTTATGCCGATGATACCCAGCTGTACATCACCACCAAAGCCATTACTCCCACCATTCTCTCTACCCTCACCAACTGCCTAACCGACATCAAAACCTGGATGAACCACAACTTCCTGAAACTCAAGAGCAATAAAATGGAAATCATCATCTTCAGCCCAAAATCCATCCTCCCCACCTGCCAGAACTTCTCCCTCTGCATCGACAGCCCCCCCCCCCCCCCGTCAGAAACCTCTGCATCATCGTGGACCCCACACTCTCCTTCAAGTCATCAAGTCACCCATCAACCACGTCACCAAAACTTCTTTCTTCCACCTCTGCAACATTGCACCCCTTCGCCCCACTCTCTCCTCCTCAGCCGCCGAAACACTCATCCACGCCTTCATTACCTACAGACTCAACTACTGCAACAGCATCCTTTATGGCCTCCCCTCCACTGCACTTCAAAAACTGCAATATGTTCAAAACTCAACCGCCCTGCTGCTCACTCACTCCCTCCCACTCGGGAGCACACATCACTCCCATCACTCCCCCATCACTCACTTCAAGATCCTCCTCATCACCTACAAAGCCCTAAACAACCTTGCACCCTCATACTTGACTGATCTCCTCCATCGCCACCGCCCCACTCGCCGCTGACGCCTTGCTGACGCCTTGCTGACGCCTTGCTGACGCCTTGCTGACGCCCTGCTGAGGCCGACCTTCACACCCCCATCACCAAAGCCAAATATCGCACCCTGTGGGACCGAGCCTTTGCCATCGCCGCCCCTACCTCAACTCCCTGCCCCTCGCCACCCGGAACACAGAAACACTCCCATCATTCAAGAGTCAGTCACTAAAAACCATCTTCCACCCTATGTTTTTCTATTAATGTGATGTTCTTTTGTTCTAGTGTTGTTTAACGTGCTTCCTGTTTGATTGTCTATTTTGTTTTATGTGTAAAGCGTCTTTGAGTAATGAAAAAAGCGCTATATAAAATTGATCTATTGGTATTATTATCAGGGGGCGCGGCCTCTTGAGTGACAGCATGCTACTGGCCCTCACTTCTCCTCAGAGGTATATGTCTGCCAGATGCACGTATCTCCCTCCCCAAACATCACATACATGCCCTTTTTTGGTCAGAGGAAATGAGGTGGAGTCAAAGTCTGACAAGATGGCGACCGTAGGCAAGAACGATTGGATCAAGTTGAGAGAACGGACCTCAGCGGAGAGGCTACGTCCATTTTTTATACAGTATGTGGACAAACTACATATACTTTTACAAACACATACATATTGAAAAATATTATTTCACTTTTTTTATCACGTTAAAAAGATGGTATTATGCCATAAACAACTAAAATTATGTTAGAAATTAAATTAAATTCCTATTCTATAGCAATTTTTGTAAAAGAGTTGCGGATACAATTTTAAGCATTTTCAATTACTTTATCCAAAATTCAAGTACTTTTCAAACATTGGAAACATTATAATTTAAGCATTTTCAAGGATTTCAAGCACCTGTACGAACCCTGAAATATGATCAAGCAGCACGTTACTCGCTTTTCTTGCAATTTCATCGAATCTATCACGTGCGGTGTGATCACAGCTTAAAAGTGTAGTAGAAGCTACGGTGGCCTTCAGGTACGGTCACTATGACTTTTCAATTCTGTTTTTCGTTTTTTAGGCAACAAAGGTTCCTTCTCCCGTTGTGTGGCATGAGTATGATCTTGCAATATAAACAAAAGTGCAATGCAGGCTTTTGAAATATGCCAGGGCAGTGACAAGCAAGTCTCGCTGATCTCCTTCTCCAATCTTCCACAGTCAAACTGGCTCTGAGCAAAAAGGCAAAAACATGTTTAGCCTTACCGGTGCCGCATAGTGCTTTATGTTCCTCGCTAACATTCATAGTTTTTTATAGACCAAAAGGACATGGAAAACCTCCACAGTGTTTACCTGTCCTACGCTGGAGATCAAAATTAGAGAACAAGTTATTAATACTTGACATAGTCTGAAATATTGTTATTTTTTACTGTTCAGAATTTGATAGAATATCCACTGTGGCTATACAACTGCTGTATTTGCATGTTTTTTTAAAGGCACTTCAACAGAAACCTTTATTTCGTGGGAAAAAAACAGTGATCAAAATTAGAGAACACTTTCAGATTCCTCACAGCTATTAGTGTTAATCTGCACCTGGTGACAATTCACTTTATTTGTTGGACACACCCTATTTATCTGCAGCTCTCCTGGTTACTTTGTAAGATGGCGAGCTGCTCTAAGGAGACTGAAACCCTGAGACAGCAGATTGTCCAGATAAAGGCCAAAGGGATGAACCTCATCAGAGATAAGTTGGGCGTTCAGTCTGTGATTTCAAGAATACTGAAACTTTAAAAGACACAGATTCTTTTTAAGTTCCTCAAAAAGGCCGGCCGGGAATCAGTTCAACTCTGCAGCTGGAGTTGGTCTCCAGTTCAGTTCTGAACAGGACAAGGATCTGTCTCTGCACACAGTGTCTCGTCGTTTAAGGCTTTTTGGACTGAAATCCCACTCTGTAGTGACCAAACCTCTCATCAGCAGAAGAATAAAAAGGCTAGACTTGTCTTTGCTGAGGAGAATGTTTTGTGGACAGAGGAGAATTGGTCCAGAGTAAGTTCAGTGATGAGAGGACGTTCAATTTATTTGGGTCTGATGGAAACATTATGTTGGGCGTAGGACTGGGGAATGACTGAACCCAAAGTGTGTAAAGAAGTCCGTTACATCTGGAGGAGGAAGTGTGATGGTTTGGGGGATGTTTTCTGCTGCAGGAGTTGGGCCTCTTGTACAGCTAAATGGCAGGGTAAATGCAAATGTTTATGTGAACCTCCTTCAGCAACATGCAATACCTGTAATGCAACTGTCTCCCAATCAGCTGCAATTTTCATGCAAGTCAATGTCCCCTGTCATACTGAACACAGGTGAAGCAGTTCCTTGAAGCTAAGAATATTGAAACAATAAAATGGCCAGAACAGAGTCCAGATCTAAACCCCATAGAGAATCTCTGGAAAATCCTTGGTGACAAAGTAATGTGTAAGAAACCCACTCCAGTTAGTGAACTGTGGAAGAGACTGAGTCAGAATTAACCAAGATCAAACCAGAGCAGTGTGAGAAACTAGTGATGTCCTGTGGGTGCAGATGTGCTGAAGTAATTCAAAGCTGTGGCCTCTACACTTCCTGTTCATTTTTGAATCCCAGAGAAGAAAACATTGTTGAAATCTTCGCTTCTGACCCAATGGTTACTGTCCCCTCATCTTGAGCACAGTTTTTTTTTCACAAAATAAAGGCTTTTGTTGAAGTGCCTTGGGTATTTAAAAAAAAACATGCTGGTACAGCAGTGGTATAGGAACAGCGGATATTCTATCAAATTATGAACAATAAAAAATAACATTTCAGAATAAATCAAGAATTAATACTTTGTTCACTAATTTTGATCTCAAGTGTATGTAAATACAGATAAGACTTTATTCACTCAGGAGGACAAGTCAGATTGTTGGCAGACGTAATTGTACCCCAATGAAGACTTATTTATGAATGTGTATGCCATATGTTTATACTCCACATTTTTCTTACAATGGCCTTTTTTAAAAGCCACTTTTGTCCGTGATTTGTTACAGACTTGAGAATTAATGTTCACACCAATCTTATTTAATGGTTGGCTTTATAATTGTTATAATTATTACATTCGAACAAGAGGATGATGGTAAATATACATGTTTGAGAAAAACTACTGTGATAATGATTTTTATAAATCATGCGTCTCTCAATTTAATTCTAAGAAATAGACATAGCCAATGGGAAATAACATGCAATTCTTGTCTAGTATTTTGGATAAAATCGTTTTGTTTTTTTAAATCACAGTTGCAATATTGGGGGGGGTCACATTTACATTATTTACCCAAATCGGTCAGCCCTTACGCAGTTGTTCCCAAAGTGGTGAACCTCGTCCCATCCTTGCTTGTGAATGACTGAGCCTTTCAGGGATGCTCCTTTTCTACCAAATCATGACACTCAATGAACCTGTTCACCTGTGGAATGTTCCAAACAGGCGATTTTTGAGCATTCCTCAAAGTCTTTTGTTGACCCTGTCCCAGCTTTTTTGGAACGTGTTTCAGGCATCAAATTTAAAATGAATTAATATTTGCAAAAAGACAATCAAGTTTATCAGTTTGTTTCAAATCTCCCCCCACCCCCCAACAACACGTACATTTAGACGAACCTGTGCAAAGATCTTGACCATTTTGGAGTGGTGTGATGGACGTATCTCAAGGAACTCCCTCCACCACTGTTTGGCATAAACCAAGAAGAGTCTCTCCTTCTCTGCCGTCCTCTGCCTCTCCAGTGATTGCTGAATAAGAAACACAGCTTCTACATATAGAGCTTTGTTTCTTTTAGCATGCTCTGGGTATGAGACTCTGAGTGCTGACCTGTGTACTGATGATGTCAGTGCTCAGAGTCTCTGTTAGAGAAGGGTAGAGCTCCAGGCTGACAGTCAAAACACCAGCTGGGACTTTACATTCACTTCCTGGAAACAGACATGCATGTTACTGAAAGTTGGTGCCACATCACTGAGAGTTGGGAAGAGACTAAACTGCAAGTTCTTCAAAAACCTTATATTTCTAGCATATGTTTACTAATTTACTCTTGTACAAAGATAACTGTTAATACTGTACAACATCGGTTTCCAGCCTGGGGGCTAGGACCCCTACATCCATGGATTCAAAAGATCAATATGAAAAATTGTATTTGTTACTCAATTCCAGAGTGCTTCGATAATATTTCTCTGATCTTTATTGCAGAATGTTGCATCTTATAGCCTCTAACATTATTCATGTTTTTCAAATGAAGAAATCTGCTTCGGTTCAAGACATCACCAGCCAAAAAGGTCAGGAGCCAATGTTTTACAGATTCAACTGTAAAAAAAAAAATTATTTATAGTGTTATACAGGTGTGGTTTCTAAAATGCAACTTACATGATGGATGTGTGAATAAACCCATTGGTTACCAAAATCTTCTAATTACATGCCTAACTGGCAATGACTTTAGGACTCTTTTGAGTAAGTGTGCAATATGATTACAGCTGGTTACATTGTATTTACCACTGTGATTGTGTTAGTGTATAATACTCTACTGCTACTACAGCTAATGAAGAGCATACTGTCATTTATCCAAAAGATCTAAGTTGGCACAACTGCCTTCAGGCACATAAGCAATAGAAACAGGTAGCTTTGTGTGTCCCTTCCAGGAGAAAAGGCTTTGTTTGATACGTGATTTAGGTAAGAAAATACTTAATTTCATATTTCCACTTGTATGTGCATGTCACAATAAACTGCTAATACTTTACCAATGAACTGCATCAATTGTTCTTCACTCTTAGCCTTAAAGAAAAAAAAGGAAATACAGTAATAATTCAGTATAACACTATCACTCTTGTATTCACTCACCAACTCCCATCAGCTCCACAGCAAAGCAGGTCTTTCCACTGGGCGAGCTGAGGACTGTCCTCCAATCCAGGAAGTAGGACGAGACCAGGGTTGTCTCACTGGAGGTGTCTGTCTTGATCAGCACCAAGTGAACCGGATCACACAAAGACAACATTGTGGTCGCATCAGCCATTTTACTGCCTTCTCCTGAAGTTTGAAAAGTAGTTACAGAATTACAAACTCAGCACATGAAGCAACAGCATGTGATAACAACTGACACCAGCAGTGATATTTACATGTACCTGTGCCATCTCTGTGGATCTCTAAGAGGAAACCCTCCTTCAGGTCAGGTTCACAGGCACATGGCACTGGCTTTGAGTGAAACCTCTGGTTGCGGAAGTGGAGGTAGAACATAAATGTAGAACACACCTGACCAGGTAAAGGCTCTGGCTCCTGGAGGTGCTCCAGAAAGGCCTTACCACCAAGCACTTGGAGATACAGGTACCGCCTGGATGGGTCAATATTGGCTGAGAGAATGAAAAGAACGTCTGCACTTAACATTTAATTCAATTCAATAGGGCATTAATGGCATGGAAAAAAAGAGTTCACTTAACATTTGCCATTTCAAACATGTACACATATAATTACAAAACTATGAATATTAACTAAACAAGTGTGTACAGTCTGTGTGTGTGTCTGTGTGTGTGTGTGTGTGTGTGTGTGTGTGTGTGTGTGTGTGTGTGTGTGTGTGTGTGTGTGTGTGTGTGTGTGTGTGTGTGTGTGTGTGTGTGTGTTATTTGGGAGAAGTACAGTGTCTATAGAAAGTAATGACACCCTTTTGAAATAGTCTCGTTTTTGTTTTACAGCCTGAAATGATAATACATATACAATGATATCATACCCGTGTGATGATTTTTTTTTTTTTTTTTCAAAATATCTGAAAATGAATAAAAAATGAAAACCTAGAATAGCAGGGTTGTAAAGGTGATGAGTCCCCAGATGTAATACTTTGTGGAGGCACCTTTTGCTTTAATTACAGCCATCAGACTCATTGGATATGTCTCTACCAGCTTTGTGCACCTAGATTGAAAATATTTCCCCATTCTTCCTACAGAACTGTTGGAGTTGAGTCAGATTCTGTGGTAAGCAGCGATGGACTGCACTCTTCATGTCCAGCCACAGATGTTCTGTAGGATTCAGGTCAGGGCTCAGACTGGGCCACTCTAGGACATTCACCTTCCTGTCCTTTATCCACTGTGTTGTTTTTATGGAGGTGTGTTTTGGGTCGTTGTCATGCTGGAAGGTGAACCACCTGCCCATTTTCAAGTGTCTAACAGAGGGACGAGGACCATTTTCCCTTCAATCCTGACCAACTGCCCAGTCCCTGCTGAAGAGAAACAAGCCCACAACATAAGGCTGCCACCACCATGCTTCACTGTAGGGATGGTGTGTTCTGGGTGGTGTGCTGTGTTTGGTGTATGCCAAACATAGAACTTAGAGTTCAGCCCAAAAAGTTCAGTTTTGGTCTATTATTATTTCAGAAGAGACTTCTTTCTCTCCACCCTGCCATACATACAGAATTTGTGGAATTGTTGTCACATGCACAGATCGACCAACCTCTGCCATTAAGACTCCTTCAAGGTCACCATTGGCCTCTTGGTAGTTTCCCTGATCAATTTCTTCCTGGCTCGGTCTTCCAGTTTGGAGGGGCGGCCCGATCTAGGCCAGGTCTGGGTGGAGCCATATGCCTTCCACTTCTGGACAATACTCTGAACGGTCCTCAGAGGGATAGTTAAAGCCTTTGAAATCTTTTTATATCCTTCTACGGACTTGTGCCTATCCATCAATTCTTTGTGTTACCATGCACTACTAGGAGCGGAATCCTCAAGGAACAGCTGGTTTTATTCTGAAGTAATATCAAAGGAACAGCTGATTTTATTCTGAAGTAATCAAAGTCACCACAGGTGATGTCAGGTGATGTGCAATCTGGAAAAATATGTTTTTTTATGCATTATCATTTCAGGAAAACAAAAAAAGGGTATGTCAAAAGGGTATCCAAACTTTCAAACTTCCAAATTCTGTCCCCACCTGTTGGGTGTTCCAACACGTAGAGACAGAGAGACATTTCAGTATAAAAAGGATAACTTGAGTGGAAGAAAAGAGGCCATGCTATTATGTGGTTTATTTGGGCTAGTAAATGATACTTCTTACTTTTTTTTAGCTGAGTAATGTTCTTGTCAATAAAATGAGTTGCAGGCTTTGGAGGGGATCCTGTTTCTCCATCTGTGAGTTCTTCCTACCAAGACAGACCAACATAACAAAAGAACCAAACACCAGCTGATGAATGAATTCATATTGACTACGTACAATTATCTACAGCTGGGATCACATTAGCACAAACACTGAATTTATTATTATAAGTTATTCACATTCACTTAGGAAGAGCCAGCCACAACAGTGACGCATGAAATGTTTTCACCTTGTCTGTGAATGTGTGTGTGTTTGTCACTGTGATAGATAACATCACAACCGTACAAGGTACAGTCACAAAACTTGAAACGCAAAATGAAGGCTGACTTTGAAAATGGATGTACGCCACTGGACCGATTTGGCATTGCGGCATCACAAGATGGTTTCTAGATTCAATTTTGAATCAAATTCCTTGTGAACTGCTGTCGGCCTAATCATAAAGTGTGTAAATCTGAAAATTGTGTGTTACTGTACAGCAAGTGTCGGCCAACCTGGGTAAAGTGTAGGTCCTTCATCACGTCATCTATGATGCCCCTGCGCTGCAGAGCATGTAGGAAATCTGCCTCAGACAGAGATGGATGTGCTGAAGCTTGGTAATCCCTTACAGTCTCAGCCAGCACCTCTCGAATCTTCCCATGGATGTCCATCTGATCACCAATAAAAACAGAAGGATAACATCACTCCCACACACTTGACCAAAACAAGAGGCACAGAGCTGTTCTTTGAGGTATCCCAACATCTTGTAAAGACGGACTCCTTGTCAGTTAAGGTTAATTGTGTATCTTTGGTTTTCCTCACCCCAAAGTAAATTCATGAAGACTGGACTCCCACTGACATCACATGCTGCAGTGCTTAAAGTCTTGAAAATGTCACCTATGTTATTATCAGTAGAGCCCTAAGAAAACATTGTTTAAATATTCTCTTCTGACATAATCGTTACTGTTCGTAGTGGTGAATATCTCATCTCATCTTCAACCGCTTACCTGGGGTCGGATCGGGTCGCGGGGGCAGCAGCTTTAGCAGAGGACCCCAAACTTCCCTTTCCCGGACCACATGAACCAGCTGTAACTGGGGGATCCCGAGGCCTCCTCCCAGTTGGACGTGCCTGGAACACCTCCCTAGGGAGGCGCCCAGGGGGCATCCTTACAAGATGCCCGAACCACCTCAACTGGCTCCCTTCAACGCGAAGGAGCAGCGGCTCTACTCCGAGTTCCTCACGGATGAATTAACTTCTCACCTTATCTCTAAGGGAGACTCCAGCCACCCTCCTAAGTAAACTAATTTCGGCCGCTTGTACCCGCGACCTCGTTCTTTCGCTCATGATAGTGTTGAATATCGTAAAAAATATTATTTATAAATATGAACTTTTGTCAAAGAGCAAGTACATAACACATTCATTTGCTAACGTTTTGTTTGAATGGAATTTCACTAACAGCCTCCCTCCAGTAACTGTGTGAACTAACGTTAGTGAATAACAGGGCATACAAAGGGACACAAACGTACAGACGGAGCAGCTCAGTGACGCTAGTTTGCTCACCTTAAGCAGATGGTTGTGAATGATTTGCTTCAGCTCGGAAGTTTTCTCTGGAGGCAGAGTCATTACTGTTGATGAGCAAAGCTAATGTGAACTAGCTACGTTAGTATTAGGGTGGCGTCGGGGCAATAAACGTGTGTTTGAGCAATATTCCCTTGTTAACATGTGTCGTATATAATATAATCACATTTCTATACCAGGCTGTGGAGCAACAGGAGCCATAACTGCCAGTCTAAACCATGGACATCGGTATAGGTTTAAACTGTGGCGGAAAAGCAAGCGGGATTTCCGGCTCCTCTGATGCCTGACAGCCTCCTGTGGTCAAAACTCTCGTTGTATTCAACTATTCTGTTAGAACCAAACACACGTCGAGTGGGATATCCCTGACGAGATGCTTAATGTTAGGGGAAGTTTGATTCATTTCTATTTCATTTTGGTTGAAGAAGTATTTGGCATTTGATTCAGGAAAAGTAGTGGTTGCCCTATTGTCTTGTCATCTACGACAACAAGGTAAGGACCCTTTTGTAGTCCACATTGTAGCGGGTATTTAAAGGGGAAGTACGCATGGACATTTTCAAAATGCCAACATCAATGCATCAATTTACCGCTCTTTGAAGGGCCGTTAAAAAAAAACTGGCTCACTTATATATATATTTTTATAAGCCTCTAGATTATTTTTTTCCGGGAAATAATCACAGGGAGGAATGACAGGGTAATATTTGGATCAAAATCATTCAAACTTAGACATCCCACCAATATATATATTCTATTTGTGTGCTATCTGAGTTTGAATTATTCTGAAATACTGATTGTGATTTAATTTGGCATGTGTGGACTCGATTTAAATGTCTGAGTCATTGTAAACATTCCACAAGGTGGCGCCATATCCCTTTGCTTTGACAGTGAGCTCACTCTTTTGGACTTACCCTTTGTAAAAAATGTGTGGGTGTAAATGAAGCTACCTTACTTTGTTATTCATGCAACACCTATAATAATAATAAAACGTTGTGGCACAATAAATAAATAAACTAAACAAGCCTCAATGAACTTCCATGCAAAACATCTTTTAGTGCAAGAACATTTAACAACAGAACATCTCAAACAGAATCTTTTATGTGGCCTAAAATTAAAGGTGCTGGAAAAATATATTTGCATATCAGCATGTGCCTGTTCTCTGTCTCACACAGTGGAGTAGAACAGGAGGTGCTTGGGTGTGCATCTGTGTGAAACACAGTGATTAAAAAAATGTAATAATAAAACAATGGCTTGCAACTGCAACTGGATTCCCAGCCGGTCACTAAATTTGGTTTGTTTGTGAACGTCACAACTTTAATACGTCATTCCTAAAACGGTTCAAAAATATAATTAAACATGAACTCGTCTCTCCCATATTAAAACACTAGAGTACTCAAACTCAAATTTGTGATGGCATCAAGTATGAAGTCTGAAACTGCTCTAGTCTATAAACAATGAATAGTCTATGGAAAGATGTTATAGATAAGTCTAACAAAAGGGTATTGTTAATTTTTGTTTCAGAACTGAGAAGACTACAACAGAACAAAGCTCATTTGGTTAAACAAAAGAAAACATTCTGTGGGTCCATAAAATCCTCCTATTCGACCCTTTTGAGACGTACTTCTCTGGGGCCTCAATACATAAACTTCTGTCTCTTTAAGAGCAAACTGCCCAAAGACACAGGGATTCTACTAGAGAACAGATTTGCTCCACTTTCACAAGACCCCGACTCCCCAAAAGAAGGCTCATCTCCCAGGACTAGAGAAAGGTATGAGGCTAAACCATATGTTAAAGGGCTACAGAAAGAGCTAACCACTGGGCCTCTGATAGTGGGTGACGGAGCTGTGAATGAGATAAATGCTTTTGAAGCAAGTACCTTTGTACCAAGGTACTCTGTTTTCCCAATGACGTGGTGTTTGATGTCTCAAAGAAGATCCTTAAGATTGCTGCTGAGCATCCGACACTGAAGTCTCTCATCATCCACACAGGAGCCCTTGATGTTGTGAAGCAACAATCGGAGGTATTCAAACAAGACCTCATTGATCTAATAAACAAAGTTCAGTCTTTAAATACTAAAGTGTTTTTCAGTGGACCACTACCAACAGTTCTGCTAGGAGATGAGATATTCAGCAGGCTGATGATGCTAAACAGATGGCTCAAAGACACGTGTACTGCTCAATCAATGAACTTTATTGACATTTCAACCTCTTTAAGGCATGACCCGACCCCGGGATAAGCGGTTGAAAATGAATGAATGAATGAATGAAGTCTGGAGTACATCTGCTAAGTTCCAACATTTTTTATTTTTTGCGTGAGGCACCAGCAGTCCCTGTCAAGGACAAGAGACAAGAAAATCCAAAACAAAAGATAGGACGGCGACTCTGGTGAGGGCGCTGAGATAAAAATTGACCATGGAGGACAGCGGACTCAGAAAGAACCTGCAACGTCACCATCTTCACCCCAACAAGTGGATTATCCCCAAAAAGGGGAGTCTCCCAAAGCCCCAACAGGAGACTCCAAACCCCCCAGACCCTATCCAATCCCCTACTCTCTCCACTTAGAATAGAATAGAATAGAAATACTTAATTGATCCCAAGCTGGGGAATTTCAGTGCACAGACACATCAAAGCATTAATATAAAAATACAATATAAAAGATACCTAAAAAATAAAATGTATAAATAAGCGGACTGATTGCAGTGCAATTGTAAACATATAATAATCTAAGATGCAGTGGACAGATTATGAGAAAAACATAAGGTGCTTCTGATTGTATTGTTCTGAACAGTGGAACTGTTATTGTACAGTGTGATGCATGTGGCAGGAAAGATTTCCTGTATCTATCCCTTCGACAGTGGAATTGGAGCAGCTTGTGTGAGAAGGTGCTGTGCTGTCTGACCACTGTGTGATGGAGAGGCTCGCTGATCATTGTCTATGAATGATCACAGTTTGTTCAACGTTCTCCTCTCCACCACAGACTCAAAAGACTCCAGCCTGAGACCAAGTACAGAGCCAGCCTTCTGGATGATTTTATCAAGTCTGTTGGTGTCACTGGCTCTGATGCAGCCACCCCAACACACAGCAGCAAAGAAAATGGCGCTAGCGGCAACTGACTGGTAGAAGCTCTGCTCGTCCCCTTCTTGTACACAGCCTCTGTGTTAGATTTCCAGTCCAGTCTGTTGTCGATCACCACTCCCAAGTATTTGTAGTCCTCCACCTCCTCCACCACCTCCCCCCTCATCCTAAGTGGCTGTGAAGGCATCCTCTCCTTCCTGCCTGAAGTCGACCACCATCTCTCTGGTCTTGTTGCCGTTCAGCCTCAGGTGATTCTGTTCGGACCACTCTACAAAGTTGTCTACTAGTGTCCTGTACCCACCCTCATCCTCTCCCCTTACACACCCGACAACAGCTTAGTCGTCAGAAAACTTCTGCAGGTAACATGACTCAGTGTTGTACTGAAAGTCAGTGGTGTAAAAGGTGAATAGGAAAGGAGAAAGCACAGTTCCCTGTGGAGCTCCTGTATCACTGACCACCACGTCAGACAGGTCTCTGCCCAGACGCACAAACTGTGGCCTGCCAGTCAAGTAGTCAGTAATCCAGGAGATCATCGAGTCGTACACCCACCACCCGCAGCTCTCACCCATGAACAGAGGCTGAATGGTGTTGAAAGCACTGGAGAAATCAAAGAACGTGATTCTCACAGTGCCTCCCCCACCATCCAGATGCATATGGGCTGGTTGCAGCAGGTAGATGACAGCGTCATTGACTCCTAAATGGGGCTGATAGGCAAATTGCAGAGAGTCCAGAAACGTCCTCAGCTGGGCCAAGACCAGTCTCTCCAGGACCTTCATCACATGAGATGTCAGGGCGACTGGTCTGTAGTCTGCGGCACCATATGCGTCCATGGCATTAGCATATAATAAATCAAATGTTTTATTGTCTCTGGTGGGGCAGTCAACATACTGATGGAAATTATTTAAGATGTTGTTTAGTTAGGCATGATAAAAATCACCTTTAATAGCCATGAAAGCATCTGGATGTTCGGTTTGCAGTTTTGCTGTCAGCTGCCACTACCGGCAAGGTTCTCTGTTTCAAAAAGTAAAAAAAGTAACAGAAGAACCCAGAGAACAGTAACAAAACTTAGGCCAGCCATTGTCTCAACGTTTATGTATTGAATGTGATAATTCGACAAAAAGACTGAACCAACAAATAACAAAGTTTAAAAAACACGACAGGAGCTGCTGTTACAAGCTGTCGCTCCATTTCTGGATTTCCCCGACGGGTTGTAGAGCCTTGTTAACACTGGAATCCAACTAACACCATGCCAGGATCAAATTTTTTACCCCCAATAACCTCCCACACCGTCCACCCCCTCCCACTCCACCACCTCGGAAACAACCCTCATCCAAAAGTCACCAAGCCCAGTTGAGGAACTGCTGGATAATTTCAACTGCAAAATCTCAAATGTCATGGATACCATTGCCCCGATTAAAATTAAGATGATCATGACCAGACAGAGAACACCATGGAGGAAAACTATGATGGTAAAGGCTCTGAAAACAGAATGCAGGAAATAAGAGCATAAATGAGAAAAACTAAACTTCAAATTCACCATAACCTCTACAAACAAAGTCTTTGTAATTTTAAACATGGGTTGTTCAAGGCTAGACAGCCATGCTTTTCTGAAATTATTAATAAGAACATAAATTACACTCGCACTCTATTTACTATGGTTGATAAGCTTACAACCCCCCCCCCCCCCCCAAAAAAAAAGAGATAGTTTCAGAACTCTCCTCCACAGAAAAGGGCAATGAATACTTTTTCGATGAGAAAATCAAATCTATAAGGCTAAATACCCACACAAATCAGCAAAATAATACAATGATGCCATCCCTAGAATCACCTAGGAATAAATCAACTGTAATGTCAGAGTTTAATACACTTGACCAAAAAACGGTAGAAGAAACAGTTCATCATCTTAAGCCACCTGAGTTTTCTAAAACTATTGTAAGCTCTGTCTAGGGGGACCCCGAATAGTCGACTATTTGACGACTCGCTCTGAGAAGCCTGATTTGACTGCCAATCTCATAGTCCAATCGCTGTAAAATGTGGTTATGAAACAATCGGTTCTTCCATTCTGGCTCTGGCGGTGCTGAATGTCTGATTTTACATATAGATGCTTGGTTTCTCCCAATAAATCATGATGAATAGCTCATGTGTGTATACATATAAGCCTATTAATAAATACTGTTGCTAAAATTGTGAAAATAACTCTGTGCTTTTAATCTATCTCCTTAGAAGGCTCCTCAATAGTGTGCATTCGCGAAAGTTGCATGCTGCCTTCCTGTTGCTGCTCCAGCCTTTGAGTTCACCTTTTTAAACTTTTTAACTTTTATTCTCTTTTTGTTCATTCTGTTTCTTCACCCTATCTTCTTTGAAGTTCTGCCCTCTACAATGAGATGACTTTGGCTAGTTTTCGTGTTTCTTTAAAAACACACCGGGGATGCAGAGGTTGGAAGCATCATTTGGGCAATAGAGGAGGGTCGAGACGGGACGGGCCTATGGAGAGGAGAAGATTTAAGCCTTGTCTCCCCTCTGTTGTTATGAGAGATGAACGGTCTCTCTACAACAAAATGGATGAACTGACGGAGCCACCAGGAGTACCGTGAGTGCAGTCTGATGTGTTTCACGGAGACATGACTGTCTGGACCTGATGTATGCTAACATTAAGGATGTATACATCTCCTCTTCTCTCCCCCCTCTGGGCAGGTCAGATCATAACCTGGTTCACCTCAAATCCTGCTATGTTCCTCTGGTGAAGAGGAAGCCTACGACCATAAGGACTCTGAGGAGGTGGTCTGAGGAGGCTTATGAGACACTGCAGGGCTGCTTTGAAGTGACTGACTGGCCTGCACTTTGTGAGCCGCACGGGGAGGACATCGATGGGCTCACTGAGTGCATCACGGCCTACATCAATTTCTGTGTGGACTGTAATGACTAAGCTTGAACTGTAACTTGCTACGTTAATAACGAACCTTGGATCACCAAGGAAATTAAGGCCATGAAAAGAAGAGAGTGTTCAGAGATGGCGACCGTGATGAGGTGAGGAGAGTGGAGGGGGTACTCAAACTTAAAATCAAGGAGGTTCAAGACAATTATAGGAGAAAGCTGGAGAATAAACAACAGTGAAACAACATGAGGGATGTGTGGAGTGGCATGAGAACCATCACCAGGTTCCAGAAGACTGGTAGCACAGGGCTGGAGGACCGTGTGGACCAGGCCAATGAACTGAACCTATTTTTAATAGGTTTGATACTGCGGCCCATCCCCCAGATGACTCTGCTGCTGGTGCCCCCTCAACTACTGCCACTTTACCTCCCCCTACTCCTCCTCCTTACAGATCCCTTACCTTTCCCTCACCACCTAATTTCACACCTACCTATTCCACCATTCCCCCTGCTCTACATCATGTCCTCAACAACCTGATGCCCTCAGCCCTCCCCCAACGGTCACCTCTACAGTGTCCTACACGCCTGATCTGGTGAGAAGACAGCTGACAAGACTCCTCTCTGGCAAAGCTGCAGGCCCCGATGGTGTATTTCCTAGGGTGCCCCCTAGCTGTGTGGAGTGCTGAATCAAGTCCTCAGCCTGAGCCTCCACCTCCACAGGGTCCCTGTGCTGTGGAAGACATCTTGCCTCGTGCCTCTGACAAAGACGCCGTGTCCCAGTGGCCCTCAAGACCACGGGCCGATGGCCCTGCCATCCCACATCATGAAAACCATGGAGAGACTCGTCCTGGAGCAGGTAAGGCCTATGGTCAGGCCCTTCACTGATCCACTACAGTTCACTTACCAGCCCTGTCTGGGAGTTGAGGACTGCATCACCTACCTGCTGAACATAGGCCAAAGTCATCTGGACAAGCCTGCGAGCACTGTGAGAGTCATGTTCTTAGACTTCCCCAGTGCATTCAACACCATCCGCCCAGCTCTACTGGGTGAGAAGATGGCTGCGATGCAGGTGGAGGCCCCCATAGGGTTCTGGATTGTGGAGTACCTGATGGGCAGACCACGGTATGTACGCCTACAGAACTTTGTGTCTGACAGGGTGGTCAGCAACACTGGGGCCCCAAAGGGGACTGTTCTCTCTCCCTTTCTCTTCACACTCTTCACCTCAGACTTCAACTATTGAGTCCTGCCACCTTCAGAAGTTTTCTGATGACTCAGCAATAGTTGGCTGCATTGGAAAGGGGATAAAAATAAATACAGGATTATTGTGGGCAACTTTGTCACTTGGAGTGAGCTCAATCATCTGCAGATCAATGTGACTAAAACAAAGGAGCTCATAGTGGATCTGAGGAGGGTGAAAACACCTGTGTCTCCATCCAGGGGGTCCCTGCAGACATTGTAGAGGAGTATAAGTACCTGGGGGTGTATAATAAGTTGAACTGGACTAGAAGCGCAGAGGCTGTCTACGAAAAGGGCCAAAATCGGCTCTTCTTCCTGAGGACGCTGATGTCCTTTAACATCTGCTGGACGATGCTGAGGATGTTTTATGAGTCTGTTGCGGTCAGTGCAATCTTCTTCGCTGTTACATGCTGGGGCAGTGGGCTGAAGGTTGCAGACACCAACAGACTAAACAAACTGTTCAGGAGGGCCAGTGATGTCGTGGTGGAGGAGCAGGACACCCTGACAACCGTGGCAGAGAGGAGGATGCTGTCCAGGCTCTGGTGTAGCAGAGAGGAGGATGCTGTCCAGGCTCTGGTCTATCCTGGACCATGTCTCCCACCCTCTCTACGACACACTGGCCCAGCAGAGGAGCACCTTCAGCAGAAGACTCAGATGCACAGAGCGCCACAGGAAATCTTTCCTGCCTGTGGTCATTAAACTATACAATGCATCCCTCGGAGAGCCTGTCCCCCCTCTCTGTAATACAGACTCAATCATAAACAATCTGTTCTTTGCACATTATTACAGTACCTTCATCCGTATATATTACTATTGTAAATTAGATATTTTCTATATACAGTATATATATATATATAAATAGATAGATACAAAAACAATTTCCCCCTGGAATTATTAAAGTATTTCTGATTCTGATTCTGATAGTGTGCAGGAATAACCCCCTCCCCCTCTTAGACTAAGTTGTTCTATCAAGGATCTGGCACCGTCAGAGAGTATTTTGGCTGGGCTTTAAATCTATCTGGGGGCCAGAAATACAACAGTCCGCTACTGTTTACTCATCAGCATAATTTCATTTTAATATTTCCCCATTTGTTGTTTTTTATTATAGACGTTCAATCCGACACAGTCTGACACAGCGCTGTGAAAGTGAAACTACAGTTCTAAATATACCGTCAGCTATAGTCAAAGAAAGATACAAACAACACATTTATGTTTCAACAACAAATACTTTTAATAAGATGCTCCTATCAGAAATCAAAAATCACATCCCTCAGTAACCCTCTGCCTGACACGCGTGACCATGCAGCGCTGGACTCACGTGCACCTGCTGTCTGCTTCATATCCATCGCTCGCCACCCGGGAACAGAGGGTTTTTCATGAGCAAATAAAACCAACTGATTCGATGATTAGTTGACTATAGGCAAGATGTAACGAATCAGATTAGACTATGAACAATTTTAGTCCGGGACACCCCCAGCAAACAATAAATTGCTCACTTCAATCCGGCACGTTTCCTAAACCCCTAAAAGTAGCTGCCATCGAGCCACTCTAAAAAAGAGAATGTTGGATACCCCCATTTTAACGAATTACAGACCCGTCTCAAATCTTCCCTTTATAGCCAATACTGTTGAGAAAGCGGTTTTTAATCAACTCAGCAAGTGGCTCTTGTGGTTGCTATGGCGCCGTACTAGGTGGCAGCCTGTAACAGCAGCAGACCTGAGGTCCTGAAGGAGCAGCGGAGGAGACGCCGTGGCTGCAGAGCTGGAGTGAAACGGACAGTGAAGAGGAGGAGACACAGACCGGCTGTACCGGCGATCGTCATGGGAAACGTGAGGTCTCTAGGGAACAAGACGGACGAGCTCGCCGCGCTGATAAAGGCTCAGAGGGAATATCGTGCGTGCAGTGTGTTGTGTTTCACGGAGACATGGCTTCACTCACACATCCCGGACCACAGCGTGGCGATTCCCGGTTTCAGCACTGTTCGGGCGGACAGGGACGTGACAAGCAGCGGAAAGAAAAAAGGTATATATGTTATTATTGTTTATAGTTTATAGTGCACTGTATATATACACTATGTATGTATTGGATTCTATTTATGTTATGTATTCTATTTATGTGTTTTCTTTGCTGACCCACTACTCCTGTTACAAAATAATTTCCCAGTCTGGGATAATTAAAGTAATTCTATTCTATTCTAATCTATTCTATTCAAATTCTTGAACTCTAGTGTTAAATTACATAAGGTTAAACACTGACTCAAGGTGTCAGATCTGGTCCTGTTGGATCTTAGTGCTGCCTTTGACACTGTGGATCACAGTATACTGCTGAAGTGGCTATGACATGGGGAGTTCCTCAGGGGTTAGTCCTTGGAAATATTCTACTTTTTACTCCACTACATTTATCTGATTACTTCAGTTACTATTTGCTTTACCAGGCTTACATCAATTAATCAAAAACTGGACTCAGAAAAATGAACGTAACATAAATGCAGAGTTGCATGATTTTTCTTAAAATGCCTTATCACCTTATCCTCTTTACACAGATATGGCTGCAGAGTAAACACAAGCTTCACAGTGACAGAAACTAAAACTTCTATGTCCGTTCTCTGGTGAACTGGTGGTTTTCTGTGTCAACCTTTCTTTTTTTCAGAGTAGAAAGAGAAATTGCAACCAGACAGAAACGATTGAGAACAACAACAGAGCGTAGCTGAGACAGTAGCGCTGAGATGGATACGAGAAAGGACAACGGTCATGAATTACTTTTTCATAAAGGCTTCTACTCAAAGGGCAAGGAAATATTCCCTTACGCAAAAATTGGATGAACCAAAATTTCCTTCACTTAAATCAAGAAAAAACTGAAATCATTGTTTTTGGCAATAAAGAGAAGAGGGTTGCTGTCAGTAAACACCTTCAGTTACTGTCTTTAGAAACTTAAGACCAAGTCTAAAAAATATCTACTGAATCAGGTCAGATAGTGAAAACAACAACGGTGAGACACACCTAACACCTCTGTTTGTTCCCGCCAGTGTTCCTCCCAGGTGCTCCCATCCCGGAGTAACTAGGACCCTCTCTCTCCTTCACCATCACTTCTGGTGAAAGACAAAGACCAAAGATACCCGAGAGTTTGTCCAGGCCTGCAACGTCTGCGCTAGAGGCAAGGCCTCTCATTGTCCTCCAGCGGGCCTTCTCCGTCCTCTTCCGGTGCCCGGTGACCATGGTCGCACATCGCATTGGACTTTGTTACCGGTCTGCTGGTCTCCCAAGGTAAAGACACTATTATGACTATCGTTGACCGTTTTCAAAGATGGTTAATTTTGTTCCCCTGCTGAAGCTGCCGTCAGCGATGGAGACAGCATCCCTTTTGTTGGATCATGTATTCCGTCTCCATGGGATCCCTCTGGACATTGTCTCGGACAGCCGCCCCAGTTCACTTCCTGGGTCTGGAAAGCCTTCTGCCAGGCTTTGGGAGCCAGTGTCAGCTTGTCCTCGGGTTACCACCCTCAGTTAAACGGACAGACGGAGAGGGCCAATCAGGATCTGGAGACCGCTCTTTGTTGTGTCTGTGCCCCCAATCCCTCATTGTCGTCGCCTCAACAGTCCTGGGTGGAATACTCCCACAATTCTCTCACCTGCTCCGCCACAGGTATATCACCCTTGGAGGCCTCATTAGGGTACTTACCTCCTCTTTTTCCTGCCCAGGAGGCAGAGATCGCTGTTCCCTCAGTTCAACATCACCTCGGGAGGGTCCGTCGGATCTGGCGAGAGGTCTGAGGGGTACTTTTCCGCACGGCAGAGCAGAATCGTAGGATGGCGGATCGCTGTCGCATCCCTGCTCCTAAGTACAGACCGGGTCAGAGGGTCTGGCTAAACTCTCGTGACATTCCCACTTTCAGGATCCCTGTCCTGTCAGGCCCTTCCCTCTTCATTTTGTGTGAGTTTGTCGCCCTCTGTCTGTTTCTCCCTGCTTGTGTCTTTCCCTTTGTGTTTGTCTGTCAGGGCTGGTAGGCGTGGTTCTGCCCAGCTGTGGCTCATCCCCTCATCAGTGCCTACTGGATAAATAGCCGGATGTGGCTCACATTCGGCGCCAGACCTCTGTTCGCATTTACGTGGTATTGTGTCTCTCTTGGTTAGCTACCATTACTCATGCTCGTTTTCTCTAACCGTGTTTCCTTATTCATCGTTAATTGTTTCTTTGTTTTCGTTTCCCGAGTACCTGTTGGTCCACCACCCATTCTTGTTTTTCCTTGATATGAAATGCTCTATATAAATAAAGGTGCCTTGCCTTGTCTACGGGCTCAACAAACCACCAACTCATTTAAGAAGGGCCTGAAAACCTTTCTTTTTAAAAAAAAAAATTAAAAAGAAGCTTTCACTTTACTTTGTATTTTCGTGCTGTTGTTGTACTGTGTAGCACTTTGTGATTATTAGTCATGAAAAGTGCTATACAAATAAAATGTATTAGAAGAAACTGTATGATGACATTTTCAACTTCCATATTAATGGGTATATATTGACTGCACAGAAGATAATTTTTAATTATTAAAATTAACTTTAATTCAAATTAATTAGGCCTAATTTAAATCATAATTCCCTTTAATTAAATTGAGTAATAAACAAATACATTCTAATTTTGTCCTGTGGCGATAGAAAACATTTTTTTTAAAAGATGGGGTTTCCTCTCTTCCACCACACCATTAGTCCCTCCAACTCCTCGTAGCTAAAATTAAATAGTGTCTTATTATAGTTTGCCAGTAGAAGGTGAAAGCCATTGACATTATGGCTTGTCCATCTCAAGTAGCCCACCATATTCTAACCAGAGATAGGCATGCAGGACAGTCAGAGTGCTGACTGAATAATCAGATTTACAGTTATGGTTTGAATTTCTTAAGTTTAGATGAGATAGGAGGTCTGAAATAGATAGTTCACAAACTGCTTCTGTAACAGGTAGACAGGAATTTTCCTATCTTTCTGAGAGTAGCTCGTATTTACAAATGACTGAACTTGCCAAGGCCACGGAAATACTGTACAGCTCTGTATATCTTGGAATTCTTAATGTATGTGGTGCTCTCCTTTAATAGCCATTATGTCACTATTTTTTTCATACAAAATCAACCAGTTTTAATTAAGATGTTTTTTTTTCTTTGAACTCTGATTGTTATGTTTATAGAACCTAACAGGGGGAAAAAAGTCTGCATTCAGTTTTTTTTTTGTGGATAGGACATAAAACAAATACAGCACTTCCTTCTCCATACACATCAACATAATTTGACAGACAAGAGGAAATGAAATTACTACAGTAGTCAATACCAGCAAGGGCTCTTATTGAAATATTAAATCAGTTCCTAGAATCCATGGTGAGAGGCATCTAGTCCAGTCAGGTTAGAATGAAATTATGGCTATAACACAGCACAGAAGTGCAGGGATGGGGGAGCTGTGTGTGGAGCTGCTGTACTGACATTGAGCTAAAGAAAGAAACAGGCAGACAAACAGGCTTTGGTAAAAAAAAAAAAAAAAAAAGATGAATGTTTTATTTTAAGAAGTATTTCATGTTTGTTTGCTTTTTTCAAAACGCCAACTGTTATGTTCACACTGCAGCTCATCAGTGTACAAAACTCCCCTGAAATCTTATGTGGAAAACAAGAAAAAATGGAATGTGGGTTAAAGGAGAACTGAGTCAAAGTCCTGTCCAACAGTGGTATCAGCAACACACCCCTTCATCTCAGGAGTCAGTAGGTGCTAATGACACATTTGGTGTAACTGACCGACACCTCCAGTTACTACAAACCGGCCAATGCAGTGTTAACATGTTACTCACATAAACCTATTCTGTACCGATCATGCTAGGAAACTTTGGATCACACATTTTTCCATTAAATTCACTTCAAGGCACATTAAAAGCTATCTCAACCAGCACACAAATAGGTACGAACGAGTATGCTATCACGCTCTCCTAACCAGAATTTAATCCAAGGTAACTTCTAAATAGCACTATTATAGCTTTAGATTGGTCCCAGTCAATTTAAAACCAATTTGGTGAATCTATGGGTCCAAATTAAGAAGTCACTTGCAATGCAAGTTTACTATGACTATCATTTTGTAATGCAGTTGTCAGTTATGTCAGAGGGCGAACAGAAAATACATTCCACATAATGAAGTACAATATTTCATCATTTAACAGCTTGCCTGGCTGTTACCTTCAAAAAACGGACAACTTTGCTTTGGCTTCCTCGAAAAAAAACAGTGGGACACCCTGAAAATACACACACATGAAGCCATTCAGTGAGTAAATACCGTAGGTAAATACACACACTAAGCGGTAAAGGACAGCTTGTATGACCCATGTAACAACCAAAACCTATGAAAAAAGGTGCTCATATAACAGAAAATTAAAAAAAGGTTTGAAGTTCAAGCAGTTTGAAACATCAGCAAGGCAGCTCCCCATCAAGTGTCCAGTCACACAAAAATATATATCTGGCCTTATTGGGGTGCCCTGCTAATTTTGAATGGAAGAACAAGTGTTGCTCTGGAAAACCTCTAAATGCATGCATGATATGCAAATTTCATTACAGAAATTTTTTTTTTTCACATGGCTGACCTCGAGGCTCTGGAGACTTCCTATATCTATGGAACGTCAACACAAGTCATTTTGAAATGCAAAACATGTCCATAGATGATCAACACACATCTGACCATTACAAATAAAGAATGCAAAAACAAACCTGTCAGATTTTTTGATTGATGATTTTTTTTTTTTTTTTTTGCTTTGTACTGCACCTTTAGTGAGTTTCTTTCAAAGCCATTTGCTATGATACAGTACATTCATCAACAGTGACAAGAAGGAAAGGAAATGAAATCATCCTGCTGGCACCAAGATCCTGAGATGTTACTATTTTTGTTAAGATCTTACATGAAAAATATACACACAATCATTTGATCTAGCGCTCTTGCATTTTGACCTTAAATAAATACCCTCAGTTATGCACATATTACCATCTACATCTACTTACAGAAGTACCTAATCCCAGGTACTGGTGCAAAATATGAGTCCGTTTTAAGTAACCCAGAGTGTTCACTGGGAGTATATCCAGCACACCAGCAGGCCAACAGCCAAAGCTGCCCCAGCACCCACGTTGAGCAGGATGGGTCTCCAGTACAGCCACTGGTCTCGTTTCCTCTCTGAGTCTGTCAGTCTCTGTTTCATCTGCTGGACCTTCTGTGAGGTGCTGGCAATCCTCTCCTCACGGTGTCGCTTTCTGACACTGAAATAAGAGTCACTTCACAGTAAGTAGTCAGCAAACAACATTGTGGAAATCCCATCCATCCCATCCATCTCATGCACAGTGCCAGAAAATTAAGGATAACAAACTAGACTTCCGGTGGTGCAAGTGTGAAGATTGCCGCATAAAAATTCAGCTCCCGACTGAACTACCACAAACCCCCCTATAATCCAGGAGGTTTACCCTGAAAGTGTTTATTAACACATTATAATGCCACGGGGAGCAGAAAAGGCCCTTAGTATGGTGTTAAGAAGTAAAAAGAAGATCCGTACAACCCAGCCCGCCCACTCTGCATCTGCAAATCGGCTTGCCGCTCCCTCACTGAGAGGAACACGGAGTCATTTGACTAAGTCACAACTGTTTGATGTCCTAGCTCCTAAATGGTGGAACGAGCTCCCCATCAACATTCGGAAGGCAGAAAATCTACACAACTTCTGCCGCAGGCTAAAAAGGCATCTCTTTCAACTGCACCTTGGCTAAGGACATTATTTATTTAAAAAAACAACAAAAAAAACACTTATATGTAGCACTCTATAGATCGGCTTATTTGGAGCTACCGCACTGACTTTATAACTAGCTCTTCTGGTTTAGTACCCTAATTGTTGAAAGCACTTATTCAAAGATGCTTTGGACAAAAGCGTCAGCTAAATGTAATGTAATGTAACACAGACACAGAAGATGCAGGCTGCAGCAACGAAGCTATGCTAGGAGAAACACTTACGTTAGCCTCCATTCACGATGCCGTAAATGAAACCATGGCCAAGGCAATGTCTGAACCGAAACACAATATATCTAAACAACTGTCAAACTTCCAGGGCAAGGTGATATTAAAAATCAAGCTGGCGAAATGAGACATTAACGAGAAGATGAAGGAAACTGCCAGTGAAATAGAAGCCACGTGGCAGAGACTTGAAAAAGACGAGCAGCGCATGTGGAAACATTTGATGAGGACGTGGATGCGGTCTTAACCTGGGTGCAGAAAACCCAGCTTAAACTGAAATCTTAGCTCACCAAACTGTAAGGACACTTGCAGCTCTATGGTATCAAGAAAGGATAGGAAAGGGAATGGGGGAATGGTTCGCTTTGTGGAGAATCTTAGAAAAACTGAACTGGGACAGACCATCGGTCTGAACGAACTTGGTACTGTACGTGCGCATAGAGCATTCAGACCCAAACCCTCTGGGACGGCCACCTCAAGATCAACGGTTGTGAGAAGAGAAGAGAAGTTTATCAATGTGTGTGTGTGTGTGTGTAAAAAAGCATCACCGTGGACGAGAAATGGATGTTTTTGGACCACGGCTTCACAGCAGGTGTGTTGGAAAAGAGGAATGAATATCTGCAAATTAAGAGGGCGCTGAAAGAAGAAGGAATCAGATTCCACACACCGATGGGAAAAATGCACGTTTTTCAGGACTCTGGGATGGTCACATATGACAGCACAGACCAAGCTGCTGGAGATGTACGCACAACATGACTGTCATAAAGCTGCCTTAAAAATGTAGTACCGCAACAAGTTGTTTACATCCATGGAAAAGAATACGATGCAGTTATCTCGATTCTGATTGGTCAAAAGACTCAAGACGTCGCATCAAAGATGTTTTATTGAGAGGACCATCACGTCAGACTTCTCTGTCTCCAGTTTGTGGGACATTAACCTATGTCCGATTATTGTGCTAAAATTTTATTGTATTGTGTGGACCATTTCACCCCATACTGTATATATTTTTCATATGAAATGTTTAATTAAAGGTTGTTTCATAAATGTGTGATTGACTGATTGTCTTTAAAACAGTTCAGTTATTACGATGAAGATTTCCATTTCCCTGGCACAAAAGGGGGAATAACCCCCCCCCCCCCAAAAAAAAAAAAAAAAACCCAAAACAAAACAAAAACATTGGTATCAGTTATGATGCTGTTTAAAACATAGACCAGAGGTGCCCAATTCCAGTCCTGGAGGGCCACTTCCCTGCATGTTTTATGTTTCTCCCTGCTCTAACACACCTGAGTCTAACGATTTAACCCCTGATAAGCTTCAGCTGCTTGTTAATGAGAATCAGGTGTGTTGGAGCAGAGAGAAACCTAAAACATGCAGGACAGTTGTCCTCCAGGAGCATGGGCTGGGCACCCCTGATCTAGACTGTATAGTCTATGTGTTAAACAGTATCATCCTGGAATTTCACAATCAGTGCATCCCTGCCTGACACGATTAACTTGAAAAAGTCCGGTATTGCTACTTACTGCCCAGAGGTCTCCGCCATGTTATGGTCTTGGCTGTCTGGCTCTCCTGCCAGCAAGTAATCTCCTGAGGTGGCCTGTGTCTCCAGACAGGGTCCTGGCTGACCGTTGGGCCTGCTGTCGTTGAGGTGAGGTCTAGGTGGAGGTGGAGGTGGTGGAGGGGGTAGATCTGCCTCCAAACTTTCTCTGGACATCACACTCTGTTCGTTTTGCTACAGGAGATGAGACACGAAGGCACAACACAGGGAAAATAAAGTTTTCTCTCAACTTATGACACAGAGACAGTTCAACTTTGGCAAGCTGAGGAATAAGTTTGGGCTGTCCAACTGACTTTGAAAGTAGTCCATATACTGTAAAGAATCCATTGGTACCAAATGTAACTATTATATGCTAAATAATGCTTCAAAGTTAAGCTAAATTTTGGCAAGGGAATAACAGGAATGAAGGGGGCCCCATGACCTCTGACTTCAAGAATGAAAATGGGTTCCATGTATTCCCATGACTCTCCTCTTCACAGACATGTCCACTTTATGATAATCCCATGCAGTTTAGGTAATATCCATGCAGTTTTTGTATGCAGTATAAATGTGTTGTTTTGTAATATTTCTGTATACTGGGGTCCATAAACAAAATGTCATAAATTGTGTCTGACTGTAAAGCTGAGACTTGTGGATTCAATGAGTCCAACGGTATTCATGTGTAATGATGATCATGAAACTTTATAACCACAACCCAGAGAGCTGAGCAGTTTACACAACACAAGTGCTCGCCATCCAATCCAAGTGTTGCAGAAATCTCCAAATGTTAAAAGTTTTTGATCCCAAATCACAGCATGGACTTTTCTACAGTCAGTGCGTTTACATGCAGTTTAAAAAGCTGATTATATGCGGGTTAAGGACATACTCCGGTTTCTCAAACACCATGTAAACACCGTACACTGGGTAAAATCAAGGGTTACTGATGTGCATGTAAATGCACTGACAGTTCTTCAAGGTCTTGGTGTCTTAATGTGGGATTTTGGACCATTTTTTAAAATCAATCCTTGAATTGTAAAAAAAAATATATATATTTAATTTAAGCACCAAATGGTATCAACTTAGTATAAACCCAAAAATAGCTGCAAGAACTTATGAGACAGTAGTGAGCATGAGAATGGGCATCATAAATAAATAGCATAATGTTCTGAACCCATATACACATTCAGATTTCAGACTAGAAGAACTGGACATAGGGCTGAGCTGCAGCTACTGTTGACCTGCTATCTCTCCCTGAACATCCCATCCCTCTCTACGCACAGATGTCAGAGTTTCACTGGCACTTGAAGCTTTCCAACAAGGAATACATCTTATAACAGCCCAAGCATCAGCCTGAGACATTTACAAGCACAGTCTTACTCCCCATTCCTGGACTACCTGGGCTGCTGATTTGACTGTCAGGAGGAGCTTGGCTCCCTCGATGACAGCCATGTAGGAGAAGCGGAGCTGGTCAGGGGTCTGGATTAGGCCCATGCGGTACTCCCTCATGTCCAGAAGCACCTTCTGTATGTCCACTGATGCTGGATTCTTCCTCCTGTCCATCTGCAAAACAGATTGACATGTTTTGAATACAGATGAAAAGGCTCTGCAGTTCTCAGTTAACCCAGGCCACTGTCATGTTTGCAATCATGTGTGGAAATTAAAAGTTCAGGGTTCCTGCTTGGGGTTTTCACGAGTCCTCAGGGATCATGAACCTCGAGACACAAGACTGAAACCAAGGGAAGGGCAGAAACAGTCCACGCAAGTACGTGAATGCAAATGACAACATCTGGCAAGAAACGCGCAAGCCTGGTGAACTTTCTTAATGTAATCTTAACATATGTATACATATTTTCATTCTATTTTAGTCATTATTTAAATTCAGTGTTACTGTCCATTGTTATTATTTATATTTATATATATCGTTTGTTTTTTTCTATTCAAAAACAGAGCAATTGTAACAAACCAAATGTCCTCCTGGGGATAAAAAAAGTACCTAATTCTATTCTGCTTACAGTGAAGTTGCCCTTTGACCTTTTGGATGTTAAATGCGATGACTTCATCATTTTACACTGTTAGACTTTTGTGTGAAATGCTGTTATAATTAGCAATGGAATTCTTGAGTTATGGCCAAAATTGTTTTGTGAGGTGACCTTTGACCTCCAAAATCTAATCAGATAATCCTTGAGTCCAAGTGGATGTTCGTGCCAAATTTAAAGAAAATCTCTACAGGGGCATTTTAGTGTGTCTGCCTGGAATACTCTGTTGCTTCGTACTTCTCTGCTGTGAGTGCTGTCCTGCACACAGAGTATGTCAGGAACACAGCTGACAAGCTCGCAGTTGGATTTGGTGGAGACAGGCTCAAACATACGCTCTGCTGACGACTGCAGACATGTACCAGTCGCACGGACGTGCAAGTGGTTCCAGGAAAGTGGCATCGTGTGTCCATGACTATAAACACAATATCAGCCGTCTTTCCATGGCTGCGCCAAATGAGCTCCGTCAGTGTTGGTGTGTTTTTTGCTTTTCTTTCATTATGCTGGCTAAATAGCGAAAGAACACATCTTAACGTCTGTTTACACAGGGGCTGCATATTATGGGTGGGTTTTAGAGAAATACTGAGGGCTGTTGGCTCAATAACAGAACGGAACATTTTTTTGTTCTCCAAGCTGGCGGCACAGGGCCATCAAGGCCAGCTGGTTCAAAGATAGCCCTAGCTCACAGTGGAGTGGTAGTGCAGGGAATAAAGCAAGAAATTATTTGTGAGCCTGAAAAGTTGTGCAGGAGGAAATGTGTACAATCTATTGAATTAGCCCTGCAACGCTGCATTAAAAACCAACATCATTCTGTAAAGGATAAGTTAAAACTCTACCCTGCAAAGGTAAAGTCATATATCAACAACAGCCAGAAACACTGCTGCTTCTCTGGACTTGAGCTCATCTTAGATGGACTGACCCAAAGTGGAAAAGTGTGCTGTGCATCATGGGTAACTCTGAGAAGGCACCACTCAAGCTCAAAGTACAGGTTTTGGAGCAACATATTTACATTTCACACAACCTCCCAACTTCATTGGAATGGGGGTTTGTAGAAACACAACAAAAAACGAATTTCTAATATTTCATAAAAAAAAGCAAAAAGTACCTTTTGCAGAGATAACACTGGACTTTTACTCAAAGTTGAAATAGTCATCTATTTAATTGTCTTAAGTTCCTATCCATCACAGAGTGAGTAACAACAATGGTGATTGATCATGTGACCCACTAATGAAAGCACTTGTTGCCTTTCTGCTGAGTATGACGATATCTCTGTCTGTGGAGACATTCCCTCTCTAGATGTAAATACGCCGCCATGTTAGTGACGCTTCTGACAGCTGTTGGTCTGTCGGCCCAGATCTTCACTAACGTTATGCTGCATTCACTTGTAATCGGAAATCGTGAACTTCCAACTTCTGAGTCAGGCTTGTAGTAAAAACAGAAGTGTAATAGGTGTGTGTGTGTGTGTGTGTGTGTGTGTGTGTGTGTGTGTGTGTGTGTGTGTGTGTGTGTGTGTGTGTGTGTGTGTGTGTGTGTGTGTGTGTGTGTGTGTGTGTGTGTCGATTTAAGAGGGTAACATATAGAGGACGGACTGGAAGTAGAGAGGTGAATGTGTTTCAATAAAGTTTACAAATGAATAAAAAATAAATTAATAGTCAACACACAAAGTAAACATTACAAGATGTAGGCTCTGAAAGAAAGGGTCACCTGCAGTTACATCTTACTGCCACAGAGGTCGCTAGAAACAAGATATCTCAATTCTTATGGAGTACAACTTTAAGTGGTATTTTGAAAGCAGGTCTGGATTATCTGGTTTCAGATGATCCAGACCTGCATGGGAAGTTAAGGCCCTGTTTAGACGCAGATGATCTAGAAAGGAAACGCAAAAGTGGGGTCGCGTTCTCACTTTTTATTCCGCCTTTAGACGAGTGTCTTTGGGGGGAAATCTGCATGCATACGGTGACGCAAAAGTGTGTGAAATTCAATACTGTATGCACGTCAGGTGGCTAGGTGGTGCTGTGAAGCACTGCCACACATGAAGCCAACATGCCACAACTGTCCCTTTGCATGCAAGTAAGCATAGTCATAACATGTACAGCTCATCTTACATTCTTGCTCAAGCTTAAGTCTTTTGAGTAATGTTTTAAATTGTTTGCAACTTCAACATTAGGCAACGTTTCCCTTTAACAGTGACTGCATTTGGTGACATCCCCCCTCCCTGCTCTCACCAGGACCAGGCAGGTGTCCACCAATGCTAGGGTGCCTGAGCGTCCAATCCCAGCACTGCAGTGGACCACTGAGGGCCCGTGCTCCGGCCCCAACGATCCAGACTCTCGAACCCTGAAGAGGAAGTTGAGGAAAGAGGCCGGAGATTCTGGGACACCAAAGTCAGGCCACGTGGTGTAGTGAAAGTGGTAGATCTCCCTCGACTCCCCTGTCTACAAGAGAAAACGTTAAGTCTGCCATGAATGGACCATTGTATAGACAGAGTTCAGCATTATTGGGCTGACTTTGTCAATAAGAAAACACCCCACAACTCCTGAAATCACAGCATTCATCATCTCCATATAGGCAGACTTGGATGCTGGATTAACAATCGCCCAAGATAAAACGAGTTAAGACAGGTTCGGCAATGTTCAGAGGCAGTAACTCCCCTGAAATGAAGTCTGGATAAAGTAACACATGCAAGGCAAGGGAGGAGGGATTCTTTCATACAGTAATGGTCCTGGACTGCAATTTTCCTGAACTAGACACAAAGCAGTTTTCGCCTCAACAAAACATCATCTGTAAAATGACTCTACTCCTCATTTAAAAAAGGTATTATCTAATGGTCGGCCTCTCATGCTCACCGTTGTGTTTTGCAGTTCTAGCACTCGGATTGTGTAATAGGATTGGTCCTCCTCTGAAAGTAGCCTGACAACAAACCCTGTGTCTGTGAAAGACATCTGTAGTTCCTCTGTGGTGGGCCAGTACTGTGCACACTTTTCCTGTTAAGACAAAAGGGAATTCATTAGTCTTGGATAGGTTACCACATGCTCCCATGCTTCTGAAGGATGAGCTAGCTGAAGTCAGACACTAAAAGTGCACACTGATTGAGGATCCATCACTGGGTGTTCATAGACTTTACTGCAAGAGATTCCATGACTGCAGGGCTGTGCACGCTTACCTTGGTGCGATCTGCAGACAGAGGGCAGGAAATTCGCTACACTGAAGCAACAGTGTCTATGATCAGAAACAATTTCACAAACTCTGAAAATGCCTATCGTTTGTGTTGTTTACAGTTGCTCAAATCAATCAAACCGAGAAACCCCAAAGAGTTTTCATCGAATATCAGAATTTGTACTTCATAAAAGGGGGAAAATGCAAGAAATTGAGTCAGATAATGTTTGTGTGTGCAGTGACTACTCTGTCACAGGTAATGTAACTTATGGGCTATGTAAAAAGCTACTGAGGGCCGATGAATTATAGTGGGGAAGTGTTCTTGTTGAATGTTTGTAAAAAAGCAATATATATAAATGTAAAATACATATAACATTTAAATTCTGTTCTATATAAGAATGACCAAGTCAAACTAACAGACACTGTATGCAAAGCACTGTGACAGCTAGAAAATGAATGGTCAGCAGGTCATGAAGTATACTCACAGATCCCTTTTCAATGACTCTGTTGAGCATTATAACAGCTTTGGAACACTGCTCCCAAATCATCAGCCAGAAATGACCACAGGTATTCCTCAAAGGCCCCTGAGGGAGCAAAACAAAGATATGTAGGTACATAGAAATACATCTAGTCATTATCAAAAGCACACAGAGTGAAATTCAGCCAATTCTACTTCATATGGTCCACATATTCAATGTACACTCATGCACTGACATTGACATTGCTTTTACTATGCCGTACCTGAGAAAGAATGTAAGCTCTTTGGGCTTCTTCCACCATGACTAAACTTGCATTGATGTAGTCATTTTCAGAGCTTTCAAGTTTTACCCGACTGTGATCATCTGGAACCAGATGAAGGACCAAGGAGCAAGTACAAATCACAAGGATGTAATTTGCAACAATACACATTTTCATGAATAACCTTATTTGTCATAAGACTCACATGGGCTGACGTCTCTGTAGCGGTTCAAATTCCGATTCACTGGAAGTTTTGCCACTTTGTAAGGATATTCACTGGCTTGGTTGCGGATCTCCTGTCAAAGACAGCAACACAAGTAGGAAGTTAGGAGTATCACATTAAGTTGTTTAAGAATCTGAATTGTGAAAGAAACAGCGATAGAGACACTCTGTGAGACAAACTGGAGCACATGTATGATATGACGCACATCCTGCCTCACTAAAGTGGTGACCAGTGATACTAAGTGACAACATTAACGTAAATACCACAGAGATGAAAAAAAAAAAAGTACTTCACATGTCATGTTTATTTTCATTGGTATTTTCATCTCCAACTGACATACACTGCTTTGTTCTGATCTTCTGTCAAATGACTGGACATTTTTGTCTCCACCCCATACACACAATGAAAACTATAAACTTCTAAGACTCTGCTGGACACTATGGGTTTGCTATCCGTTTCTTAGGTAACTGATAAACAGGAACGATCTTACTGATAAAAAATAAAAGCAACAAAAAAAAGAAAACGACGTACAACCAGACTTTGACAGGCGCCTGAATACTTTTTTTAAAATGTATTTTTATTTAGCCTTTATTTAATCAGGTTAGTCCCATTGACATCACAGATCTCTTTTAAAAGAGAGACCTGGTCAGGACAGCAGCAATACAGTTACAGTATAAAAATCAGACAACAAATAAGCCAAATAAAAACACAAAAACCTACTCATAGAAAACACTTGCATACAGAGAGCCTGGACTCCAGAGCTTTCACCAGATCTTTAAAATCAGTCAAGGGTACAAGATTTTGAAGATGTAGTTCAGTTTGAAGATTGTTTCACGTAACAGGTGCTTAAAACCTAAATGCTTTATTTCCTAATTCTTTTCTTACTTTTGGAACAACCAGTTGCAAAATGTCCATTGAGTGAAGATTGAAACCTCCATGTTTCCAAATTTAAAAGTGAAGATAATAAGGAGGACTTTTACTCAGAATGGTCTTATAGATGAACATATACCAGTGACTGAGGCGACGTACATATAACGATAAGCAGCTTACTTTAGTGTAGAGAACACAGTGATGAGTGAGAGAACCACAGTTTGTTATAAATCTCAGTGCCCCCATGATACACACTATCCAACATGTGAAGACAAGTAGCAGATGCATTCATATACAGCACATCTCTGTAGTCAATAACAGGTAAAAAGGTCGATTCCACCACTTTCTGTTTCACATAACAAGAAAAACAAGACTTGTTTATACAATAAAATCCCAATAAGAGATTCAGCTTTTTAACAACATACTGAATATGCTTTTAACTGTGGAGTGAACATCAGAACAATAACCCCACTTCTCAGGATATAATAATTAGCAGCAGAGGTCTAATTCCTTTACTTTGGACTCTTTTTCTCCATCAACTACAATTTACATCTTCCCTGCATATTTGTATCGAGCTATAGCTATCTTAAAACTTGAACGTTTATGATGTAACACCAGTGTTTGAGGTTTGACTGAGTGTTTCTCTGTAAATTCCAATAAGGGCAACAGTCCTGGAAAACATCCTGAATAAACGTTAACGTTACACGTACTGCTCCAGGCAGCAGCTAACGTTATTACAGGGTCACAGCCGAACAAGTTCAACCTGAACAGAAATATGAGGCAGCTGGTGGCGAAACACATGCGCTTTTCTCTGGAAGTCCTGATGAGTTCTCAGAAAGTGCAGCTGACGTCTGCTAGCGTCACCCAGAATTAACATTAGCTAACTGAGCTCAACTATGAAGACTGTGCCGCTGCTGCACGCTTTCAAGCTAAACGCTCTCCAGCTACGGAAGTCCGCAACTACTAGCGCGGACTGCTAGTTTCTCATTCGTCTACACTATAGTACATAGTACTGTACATAACCTCTACACAATGCGATGATGTCCATACGCTAACATATTTAAACGAGTCACACAAAAGGCAAACGTATCCAAATACTGGGAAAGGTACCTAACGGGCTGCCTATCAAATTAGCTAGCCAAGTAAGTTAGCAGCCGATCGTCATAGAAACACGAGAGGCCCAGTGTCCTGACTTACATTGTAAAGGTTTTGCCATCTTCCGGACGAATCAATGTCTTCAAATTCTTGCTCCATTGTATCGGTGATCACAGAGTGTTCTCAGCACTGCACACTAGTTACTCCTCTCTGTCAGCCATCTAAACAGCAGTGTGTGTGTGTGTGTGTGTATGTAACCCTGGGGATCCCTGCGGGGAGTCTGTCTGCTGCTCTACACCATAGCTCTACACAATACTGCATGCACGCTCACTGACTTGGGTTGCCAGTTACGTGTTTTTGTCAGCCTACCAAAGATATAACTCGACACATATTACCGTGTGTGGATGTTTTATATCTGCGTATATATATGTAACCTTACAGTAAACTGAATTAGAATTTCGAAATTAAACTTTAGTTAGTTAAAACCCATATTTTTTTTATCTTTCGTATTTTTTCTTATACATAATGCTAGCTTACAGTAATACATGAATTATCATACCATACACATACATAAACATTTTACAAACGTTTATGTCACACATCTTTACTGTAAAAGTGTTCAACATGAGTGTTATGTTGGCACATTTCTACTAAACCTGGCAACCCTGATGGCCACAGAATGGGCTACAACCCCTGCTGGACAGCTGAGTAATAATGTAGGTCTAGACCTTTTCAGCGGAATTCCATTTTTAGTCCTTGTGAACTTCCTATCAGTTGATGTCACATACACTGCAACAGGAAATAAACGGGGACACATTTAGAATGTTAATGGTCTAAATGATGTTACTTACTACTACTAGTGATTTTTATTTTTATTCAAGTTATCGTTTGCTGATTGGTTCTACATGACAAGTAAATAAAATCTATTCCATAAATTACCTCAAACATGATTTTTATCAGATGGTTTGATTGCGCCCTCTGTGGTCAACTTCGCTGCGCACACTGACACTGCGCTCATTACGAGGACCCGCCAAACACACACGCGCGCGCACACACACACACACACACACACACACACACACACGCGCACACGCACACACGCACACACACGACACATGGCCTGCTAGGCAACCAGTGCTAGTGTTGCTGGTACACTGTAGCTAGGTGTAATCATGTTTGTAGCGCGTAGTATAGCAGCGGATCATAAAGATCTCATTCACGATGTGTCGTATGATTTTCACGGCCGGAGAATGGCAACGTGCTCCAGTGACCAAAGTGTCAAGGTAACTTAACATGAAGTAACGTCAGTCTTCTGTTTGCTAGCTAAAGTTAGCCTTATCTGTCACAGCTAACGTTAGCGTATAACATCACCATCAACACCCTTAACTTAACGTTAGCTCCCTGCGTGGACTTGTTTTTCACCGGTTATTACAGACGCAAGAATGGCTCATTTGCTAATTCTGACTCATTGAATTTAACGTTAGCTAAGTTAGTTTGCTAGCCATGGTGTCTGGCTGGTTTCACAAAGATGGACTGGGCTAACATCACCCCATGGCCCCACAGTTAGCGCGGGGGCCAATGGCTCACTTTTTAGGCTTAACATAGTCCAAATGTCCAGACTAATCTAGCAGCAAAATGACTGTAAGACTTACCTAATACTAAAGACCAGTCTAAAGTCTCTGTGAAACCGGCCCCTGGTACTAAGTAACATTACCGTAAATTGAGCTGTATGGTGTAAGTAAGCTAGTTTGAATGTAAACACGGCAGTTGGATTAAAGCAAGAGCATACATTTGAAATACCCCCTGCGTGTATGGTGCACCTGCTATTTGGAAAGGGTTATCCAACATAAGATTAGTGAAGAACTTAACGTTGTCTTTGAGTGTTTTATGTTTCTAGCTTAACAAGTGTTTGCGCACAGAGACATTCGTATCAGCAGTATTTCTTATTGTTTCAAATCGTCTTTCTCTCAGGTTTGGGACAAAAGTGAGAATGGAGAGTGGTACTGCACGGCCAGTTGGAAGGTAAGTCACCTGCTGCTGTGTGGTTCATTTCCTGGTAGAATATCAGCCAGCCTAGTTGCAAATAGAAATATTACATTTACTATTTATGTCACGTCCTATGCTGCCTCTTGTGAACTCATACTTCCACTGATATGGATACAGCTTGAAATGGGGTTTATTGATTTGTCAAAAGCTCTTTTCTCTTCTCTGCAGACACACAGTGGATCAGTGTGGAGAGTGACCTGGGCTCATCCTGAATTTGGCCAGGTTCTGGCCTCCTGCTCCTTCGACAGGACAGCTGCTGTCTGGGAGGAAATTGTAGGGGAGTCCAATGACAAGCAAAGAGGACTGAGCCACTGGGTTAGTGCAACTCTAGTATTCATTTAAACTAGCAGAGCAGAGACATTTCTTTCTTAATCATAGCTCTTTAGTTCAGTAGCTCCTGCAGCATTCAGTATACCTGTGTTCAACACTGTGTGGTTATGAATACGACAGTGAACCCTACCAAGATGACACGCTAATTCAGTTCTGCTGTTGTTTCTCTGTTGAACATTGCTGGTCATTGCTAATAGTCACTTTTTCCAGAGTCTTCTGTCTGATATAATATCTGACCCAATTATTTGTTCTGTTTTAGATAAAGAGAACAACACTAGTGGACAGTAGAACCTCAGTGACCGATGTGAAGTTTGCCCCCAAACACATGGGCCTGATGCTGACCACCTGCTCTGCGGACGGAGTGGTGAGGATCTATGAGGCTCCTGATGTGATGAACCTCAGCCAGTGGTCCCTGCAGCACGAGATCTCTTGCAAGCTCAGCTGCAGCTGCATCTCTTGGAACCCCTCAAGGTTTGACCACAGTTTTTACTTACTCACTAACTATTCTATGGTAGATTTACATTTCTTCATTTCCACTCCTATTTGTACTGTGTCTCGCTTTGCAAAAAAACATAGTTATAGCAAAGATTAGATGAAAATTAATCTGCACTTATCTTGATAAATTGATTAAATGAGCTGTGTTTAGGGAAACTATTGGCAGAAATGGAATATAATATTTAAAAGATATGTTTTCATCAGTCCTAATCACTAGAAACCAAGAATTGTAGTGTTTTCATTAGCTTATGGCGTTTTTCCACCGATTCGCTCATTTTTGGTTTTCCATGAGCAAATGCGACTAGTACCTGGTACCTAGTGCTTTCTTTAGTACTACGGTTGGGGTTGCAAACAAGCTAAGCCAATACTAAGGTTGAGCTAAGACTCAATTCATGTCTGTCTAGGAGACCAGAGAGAAGTTTTTTAAGTGCTCATTGGGGATGGGTATCGTAAAGATCTGAACCATACTGCTGCTTTTACCAATACTGCCACTCCCCAGGTCATAGTGGCGCTAGATGCAGAGGAAGCCTTCGACCGGGTAGAGTGGGGCTTTCTATTTTTCACTTTGGAGGAATTTGGCTTTGATTCTAATTTTATTTCTTGGGTTAAGCTTCTGTATGTAACTTCCTCTGCCTTTGTAAACACTAACTGTGTCCATTCAGCATATTTTCCTCTCAAACGTGGCTCCCGGCAGCACTGTCCGCTCTCACCCTTGATGTTCAACAAAGTCATCGAGCCATTAGCCATATGGCTTAGAAACCAGAATGAGTTTGAAGGCATCACTCATTTCGGTCTAGTCCAAAAAACTTTCCTTATATTCTGATGACCTCCTCTTATTTATTTCAAACCCCACAACGTCCCTCCCCCCAGTTTTATCAATCCTGGATCAGTTTGGGCACCTATCGGGGTATAAGTTCAATATTCAGAAAAGTGAGTTATTTTTTGTCAACAACTCGGCAAGATCACTCCCACGATCCACATGCCCCTTTAAAACAGCTGATAAGGGGTTCAAATATTTGGGGGTGTTTATCATCAGCTCCTTCAGGATGTAAGTCAGAGTAGATGGGCGGGCCTCCCCCTGTCCCTTGCAGGCCGGCTTAATCTTATTAAGATGGTAATTTTACCAAAGTTTCTGTATCTTGGATACATGAAATGTTTACAATGTCTAAGGTTAGAGAAGTTAAGGTTTTTTACAGAGGGGATCTATGACAGCATTCCACCAAACCTGGGTCCCACTGCTGGCTCTTATTAGTAATAGTTTTACTGTTACTCCTGATGATGCTGAGGACACTTCCTAGTGCCTGGAAGGAATTATTTTATTTATTTTTGCTATTAGTTGTATTTATTTATTTATTTTTAATTTTTTAATTTTTTATTATTATTCTTTTTTACGGTGCCTTTCTACTTTATGTTATATTGTTTAGTTGTTTGGTTGGTTGATGTGGCCGTGTCTGACATGGGTTGTTGGGAGGGATGGCGGGTCTTTTTCACTTTTCACTTAAATGCAGACACACTGTACGGCTGTTATAATTTTTCTTGCGTATTTGTCTGCAAAATGTATTTAAAAAAAAAAAATCTAAATGTATTTACATGTTTGCTCTTATTCAGTTTAACGTGCAATAATAAGCCCTCTCAGTCAGTTTCACTCATATGTGTTCTCAAAACTCTTGCTCGCTGTGCTGCAGACCGCCGCATGCATGCTCTCAATCTCTCCCTTCTGTGCGCGCTATACAGTATATATCATATTTATTTGTACGTTAGTTAGCTTGCAAACTATCTTGTATGTTGCCAATGCTTGCTAATTCATGTCAATAACAGTAGCTAACATACAAACCTTAATAAAAGGTTAGTAAATATGATATATAATCAAAGCAATACATACTAGTTACATGTGGCCCTGATGGGACATTTTGGTGTTGTTGTTCAAACGACATTGTCCATGTAGGCCAGGACTGCTAGACAAGAGAGAGGGGGGAGTTAACTAACATCCCAACAGCTGATGTCTCAAGATACATGTAGACATAACGTTAATCCAAACAACGTGACACAACAGCACTATAATACACCGTATTATTAATGTATCCGAGTTTCCTCTTGAGTGCTTTTATTTTGAAGGGGGCTGAGTGGAAGTGTTGGCGATTTTAGTGTATCTGACTTAAGAAATAAATTTCACCGTCCTGTTCAGTGAATGGAGTTTCCCTATCTTTTCTTTCTTATTCTACCCAAGTATAGGGAACTATAACCCATGGTCACAATAGTAAATAATAAAAAATAATAATCCAGCTTTAGTTGAACAACTCCACTGCACTCCACTGTGTTCTGTTGATGTTTCTGAATGCTTCCGGGATGTACTCTGTAATACTTCTACTAGCGTGCTGATTAGAGACGAAACAGCCAATCTGCATTGAGATTTTCTAGGTCTCTGATTGGTTGGCATTGTGGCACAATTGTAACGCTTTGGCAAGTTGAGCGAGCGTAAAGGTAAATTTGAGTGTGCACAGAAGGGAGAGATTGAGAGCAGCAAGCATGAGTTTTGAGAGAGCATATGAGTGAAACTGAGTGAAAAAGGGCACATTATAATAAATAAAACAAAGATGCAATTATAAGATAACCAATGCAGACTGGAGAGGGCGGGGGCTTTTTCCTCCTAAAGTCCACCACCATCTCTTTCGATGGTGGTTGACTTTAGGAGGAAGCCTCCCTCCCTCCCTTATTGGTCATCATGTCCTGGTGAGGACGGACAATCAACGACGGTAGCTTATATCAATTGCACATGCTGGCACGCAGACTGATCCTGTGGAGTTGCGTACGTCTCCTCTTCCAGAGATCGACGCACGTCCCAGGAGCTCTGAACACTGGTGCGGAACTGTTGTCCAGAGGTGCGCCAGTATATGGGGAGTGGACTCTGCAACCGGAGATTGTGGAACAGATATGGGCCTGTTATGGGCTGGCCACGGTGGATCTGTTCGCGTCGATAGGGAACGCGCAATACGCGCTGTTTCTCTCTCTGCGCAGCATGGATGCTCCCCTCGCCGTAGATGCACTAGCGCGAGCTTCTTAATGCGTTCCCCTGGCCTTAATACCCGCCAATCTATCCAGAATGAGGGACCACGGCCGCACACTGATTCTGAGAGGTCACATTGACCTCCGATACATTGAATGGCGGAGATTTATCGGTAACTGTGCGCGCAGCTCTTGCAGGGGTATCCAGAACGCCTGGAACTGTGGTTTGTTGTTTTGACGGCACTGTCTTTGCACACTGCTTTCATATTGCTCCTGTCTTATCTTTGACTCTGTTGCTGTTTAGCCTCTTACATATTGATATGGAGACATCTGGTCGCGCATGTGCGACTAGATGTAAAATTCAGCTGCACACTCCCATTTTTGTCGCAAAATGCGACCATGTAGTCTGGAGCCCTGGTTATGTAAATAGCCTAACGTTCTCATACCCCAGTTAACGGACCTAGATAACTCCTTCAGTACCCCGATTATTCATGCATGTAAACAGCGCTTTGGGTTACTATTGGGTTTTGCGTCTGCGCATTCTCGGTCGGTTATAACTCCCCCTCCCCGCTCCGTGGCAGTGACTTTGGACCCAGAAATAGAATAAACAAGGAAGCGCGCCAAAAACAACGTGAAAAAATTAACTGAGTGAGGACGCCGTGGTAACAAACATCACAACCAAGAAGACCCTCCACTGAAACACTGCAGCCTGTGCATGTCAGAGTCACTTAAGGCTGTAACTGCGTGTGTGCGTGTGTGTGTGCGTGCGTGTGTGTGCGTGCGTGCGTGCGTGCATGCGTGCTTGAGAGTGAGACAGCTGTTTTCTGGCGATTTAATGAAGAGAGAAACAGTCTATGGCAGCACTAATAACCCACAGAGAGACTCCTATCAGTTTCAGGCTTCGGCTCACTTCATCTTCACACATCCCTTTTCTATCATCACATGATGCATACCGCCATATCGCATAGCCCTTATTAAGTAGATGAAAGTCTGATGGATTACGGATAAACCGAAAAACACGTGTTGCATTACAGTGTCAGTCTTTACTGTCATTTGCTGTCATTTAGGTCGCCTTTCTAAGAATTGCATTGTAATCTTGTAATCTCTTCTCCCCGCCACCCAGCTCTCGGGCCCACCCACCAATGTTTGCAGTGGGGAGTGATGACAGTAATGTAACGTACGGTGGAAAAGTTCAGATCTATGAGTACAATGAAAACACAAGGTATGTATTCCTGAAGTGTTGTGTATGTCACTTTAATAAAAATACCAATACATATTACAAAATTCCAAGTAGTTGAAAGAAGTCCTTATAATTGTTAGTTTTGTTTTAACCAATGTTTTAAAGGAAATATGCTAAAGCAGAGACGCTGATGACCGTCACTGATGCAGTCCATGACATTGCGTTTGCTCCAAACCTTGGGAGATCTTTCCACGTGCTCGCCATTGCCACGAAAGATGTCAGAATCTTTAAGCTTGTTCCTATGAGGTGACTGGTTCCTTTTTTACTCTTTTTTTGTCACCGTTGTCATATAAAGTTTTCTTAGTACACAGAGAGCAGTGTAGTCACTGAAGTCCTGCATTTCACATGTTCATGAATTCATATTCATCCAACTTTTTAACAGATGCACTCCTAAAACTGCAGTTGTTTTTAAATGACCGAACTAAGAACCTACCACTTTGTGTATAATTTTCTGTGATTGAATCCATCTGACAGGAAGGAGAGCACTTCTACAGGACCCACCAAGTTGGAGGTTCAGATTGTGGCTCAGTTTGACAACCATAACTCCCAGGTGTGGCGTGTGAGCTGGAACATCACCAGTACCCTGCTGGCTTCATCTGGTGATGATGGCTGTGTGCGCCTCTGGAAAGGTGGGAGATTATTGTTAGCTTATTAACTCCATTCATGGCTTCCACTTTTTCTATAGTCAGGGTGGGGTGCAGGGGATGTTCAGAGGGGACAGCAGGTCAACAGTAGATGTCACATAGAAGTGGTGTACATCATTTGGAAAATGGAACCTGAATATTAATTTGAGTTGCTGCTCAGTACTGTCAAGTTGTTCCAGTCATAAATCAGAAATACATAAAATAATAATCATGGTGTCTTCACGCCGTCTCTAAGGGCGCACTCACACTGTCCTTCTGTACCGCGCCCCGGGCTTTAGGGTACCCCCCCCCCCCTCCCCCCGCTGCAAAGCCTGTTTGTACTCACACTGCCTGGGCCTCGCGCAAATGCTTCTTGCCTGTCCATCATCACGCCGTAACACGTCACACGCATTGATTGACGTCATTGTGATGCGTCACTTTGTTTACAAGTCTTTCCATAGACCTCTGAGTTTTTGTGCGTCTTGTCCGACTGTTTTTGAATATTTCCATCCGCCCAAATCTGCAGTAAACACTCCACCTCCGCATCACACCAACGTGACCCTTTCGCCGCCATTGTTGTTAAATGTCCGCGCATGGTCCGTCTTTTTTGTCCGAAACAGGCGCACATAAAATGACCTGAGAGCCGCTGTAGGTGTCGTGCTCGTACACGTGCGCACGCTCGTGCTCGTACATGTGCAAACACGCTTTACAAAAGCCCACCTCTCTCAAACAGGCCGTGGACGGCCAGCTGGCCGCAGCTACGCGCAGAGCGGTTGTACTCACACTGGTCAAACGAGCTAGGCTTTACCCCTAAAACCTATTTTGGCCCGGTGCGGAAGGACAGTGTGAGCGCCTTAAAACGGAGCCAGTGGGCCAGTGCAAGTCCAGGGGTTAATGGCTGTACTGGAAGCTCTTCTTTGTGTAACATGTTGAAAATGCTAGTTTGAGTGAACAGCTCTCACCAGATGCACTGTTGACATCACATGCCATTGTGAGTCAGCAGTAATGAAATGTTACTGGTCAACAAGACGCAGGCAGAGACGTAGCGTGTTCGTTCGTCTGTTCATTCCCAAAGCACGACAAACGTTCCACAAAGGCTTGATATACAAAAGAGTAATCCAAAAATGGTGGGTGTTAAAAAAATTAGTGGTTGGTAGAATTTGGTAATAAACTTTTTTTGAATGAAATGAAAAGGTCAAACACTGGATACTGTCATTTTCAAATCATCTGTTGGTTCCTGTGGTTTAAAAAAAAAAAAAAAAAAGTTTTTGAGAAACTATGCTGGCTGTATGTCCAGATGTCCACTAGATGCGGTCACATCAGGTGGTGGTGGTACTGATTTTACCTCCTGCGTCCCTCCGCAGCTAACTACATGGACAACTGGAAGTGCACAGGCATATTGAAAGGAGACGGCAGCCCGCTCACAGGCTCATCTGGTCAGCCCACAGCCATGAGCACCGTTGTGGCCTCCTCTGTTCAGACCTCCCAGAATGCCCTGAACGGGATGTCTGCAGGAAGGTAGGTGGTGTGGTGCATTTGACGCCACTCACCCAGCCCAACCCGAGTCAGAACTGACAACTTATCATGCCTCACACTGACTGGGACTGCAGCTGCTCACTGACAAACTTCCTGGGCCCACACTGACCAAATGTTGCACTCATGCAAAGAGCTTGGCTTCCAGCATACATCGAACCTGCGGAGTTAGATGTGTTGTGGTGTGTTCTTTTTCCTTTTGATTTGTGCAGATGCATGCATAGTTTCATGTTCCCACTTTTTCCACTTTGCATTGTTAGTGTAGTTAAAGTAAAATAAACCTGTTTATGTATATTCTTGATATGTGACGATTATTTCAAATGATTTGGGCTATATGCAGCGGAACCATTCTGGTGTTCGGTAACATTACTTGATTTGATTAGCTTCAGTTTACTACAGCTCGACATCCAACACCTTTTGTTTTTCCAGTGATTTTTCCCTTCGTGTCACTTTTCACGTTGAAAGTATCCTTGAGCAGGTATTGCCACACTCTTTGCAGAGCAGGACAGCTTAAATGAACCTTACTAACCAGCTGTAATAACATCAGAAAAGAGAATGAACATGCAGTATGGGGATGAATACAGCCACTTTATATGTATTGCTTTTAAGCAAGACAATGTAACTTTTGAAAGAAGAGATAACCCAATCCTCTTTTTACAAATGAGATGTTGGATTCATAAGCAATAAAAGTCAGGTCTCTTCACTCAGGTTTTGTTGTTCCAGCCTTACTTGGTCTGGTATGATGAGTACTGTCCTACACTTACACTATAGCTACGTTCACACTGCAGGTGTTAATGCACAATTCCAATTTTTTCTTCAAATCAAATTTTTTGATTGTCTGTTCACATTGCGTCCTTAAATGTGGCCTGTCTACAGATTGCTGTGTGAACAGCTCACACTCCTGAAGTGACCCACATGCACAGTTGATCATTGATGACATCACAACGGTGTTTACAGAAGCCAACATGGCAACGGCCACCGGTATTGTAGGACTTTATGGCTTAATGCTAAAAACAGTGTGTGGCAGCAGCTGGCAAATTTAATAAAAACTTCACTTTTGTCCTCCATGTTTGTTTTGATTCTGTTCCTGGTCCCTGTGGCACACTTTTTTTTTCTTCAATCAACTTAATTTGTCATTCATTTACAAAACAGTGCAGCGTGGGTCAGCATTACTGATTTGGTAGCACATTTAAAAGTGGCCTGATTCTGATTGGAAAATGTCAGATTCAATTTGCTGTTCACACTGTCAAAAGCAAATCAGATATAGGTCACATATGAGAGGACAAATCAGATTCAGATCACTTGGAACTGCAGCGTGAACGCAGCCTATGTGTGGTCATATACTATTATCCTGTACTTATTGCAAAGGCTTGCTTTATAATTTGGATTATAAATGAGCAGCTATTACCATGTTATATGAAAGCGGTTAAAAATGCCAGTTGAGGTTTTATCAGAGTTGGTATGTGGCTGTATTTATGTTCAACTTAACCTCTAACGTAAAGCAACTACAAGGAAATTTAATTTAGTGTTGTTTTTCCTGGTCCCTGTGGCCAAGAGTGGTACTGCCTTGTGTTGTAAAGATCTTAATCACTCATGAATTAAATAGACATATTACAGACCTGTCTTGGAGGAAGAGGGCTAATTCAGATTTGAATTCCTTTCAAATCCTGCAATTCTCTCCATCTGTTGAATGACCAACCAAGGTTCAATTGAGTTCTGTTCAATTTGATTTATAGTGTCAAAAATAACAAAGGTTATCACACTTTCCATACAGAGGTCTAGACCACACACTTTAGGATTTATTTATGATTTACAGAGACCCAACTGTTCCCCCATTAGCAAACACCGACAGCAACATTGGCAACTCAAACCTTCCTTTTAACATGCTGAAACGTCAGACACACTATAGGCTTGCCCCTGCTCTATCACTACCGTTTAGTTATTTTTTGTTTTTCAGTCCACTCTTCTTTTTCTCTTTCCTGATCCTTGGATATCTGTCCTGGTGACAGGCATTAAGAAAGATGTGATGGTCTTGTTTGCTTATGTGGGGCACATATAGGCATTAGTATTAAACTGAGACTGTTTAATGACCAGTTTTAAAACTCCTTGTAGTTCCTTTAACGAACCTTCAGTATTTACCATTTTTGCAGTTTTTGACCCTTGATTCCCCCCTAACCTGAGTAACATGACATCTATGTACTGTATGACATTCTGTCTTATATTAAAGGTTGAATATTTAGAATCTTTATTAAAAGCTACATATATTATTTTTAAATAATACACCATTTTGAGGAGTACAGAATGAAAGTATTGCTTTTCCATAAAAAATAATTGTAATATTTAGACAGGTTTGACAATGACTTTCTGTCACGTTCTGTTTCCATTGTACCAGCCAATAGCAGCATTGCGGGTTGCCAGGGTTGTCTATTGTTAGGCTACTGAAACAAGGAATCATGTTGAGTTGAGAGCTAGCTAATGGATTCCACACCACTCAAAGAACGTTAAATACTGTTGTCAAATAAATTGATTAGTTCAAGTTAGTGGTTACCCTGAATGATTCATCACTGACATGGAACAGGCTGATCTCTTGACACACTCGTTAACGAACCTGGCAACCCGACTGCTGGAATTATCTTTCGTTGTTGCGACTATGATCTTGAGACACTAGATGGCGTGTTCTGCTCATTCTCCATATTCAACCTTTAACTTTGCAACAAAAGTGTTTTTACAAAACCAAATTGCATTTTTTAAAATAACTTTGCATAAAAGTTTTCTTGCATTCCAATTCCTTGTTTACAAAATGTGTGAGAACTGGGGTTGTTGAAGTAATATGGTATTGTACTGCTTGTCGCATGCAGGGTTGGCAAGAGAGCTCCCTTTGCCCCACCCCTGCGGCAGCTGACCTCTCCAAAGATATACCAGCATCCTGCATTTTACTAATGTCTCCTCTGCTCCGGCTACCAGTTGCCCTTGTGTTAATGCATTTGGAATGTGTGTGTCATGTCCTATCTGAATACTTAGGTGTTACTGGTTAAAGGATGCATGGTTCTGTTCTTCACAGCATTCACTTTGTTTCGATTCCAATATGTTATTTGCCAGGGTTTCATTTTGTTTAATAATATTGTGCATTCACTTTTAAAAAAATAAGCCTCTGTCACTATTCTGTCATCCGTCCTGCCATTCTACTCTTTGTTTGTTTGTTTGTTACTAGAGCATACATACATCCTTTCTCCTTTTAATCTCTCATTTATATGTCCTCTGATGTGTTTCCCCTGTCCATATATTTGTCGTCTTCGTCTCCATTCATTTTTCTGTTGCTTCAGGTATTTCTTTCCACCACTGGATCCTCCAAGAGCGGGGACTAGGTATGGTCACCTGCTGCCTCCCTCCTCTCTAATTGAACATTGTGATGTTGAGCCCACTCAGCCTCAGCAGCAGGCTCTTCCACGCAAACTCTCCTCAAGGGCCTTGCTGTCCTTACCAGAGGCCGAAGGGCAGTGATTTTGGGGTGTTTTAGTTCAAATAAGAGGGAATATGGTTGGGGGACAGGCATGAACTACACAATTGCCATTCATTTCTAATAAAGACCTCCATTTATGTCTATTTTCTGATTTTAAATGTTTTGTTATTTTTCCTGTGCGTGAATTAGAAAAGGTATTGGAAAGTGTCATGAAGTTTTTGTGATTTTTTTAATTTGATTCAATTTTTTATGGCATTTTGATAACCATTTAAATAATCTAATGCATATGTAAGTCTGTGAATAATAAACTAAACATTTCCCATATTGAGTTTTGTATTAGCAATACTTAAAGTTGACTCAATTTGCAATTAAAAGCACACATTTTGTTTTTGGGGTCATGAAACAATGTTGCGATGGCTTGTATTTCTATTATTTTTTTCTGGATACTCATGACCTCAACCATCAGTGCCTGCAGAGGAAATGTTATCACACTGCACTCATGGAGGTGTAAAACTGCATATTGTGGAAGTCAGAATAAAGACCACAAGATATTAAAAGAATGGTCTTTATTTAAAACTATTTTTCCTTCACACAAACAAACTGATGGCATTCATGAATGACTGACTACCATGTGGGACATGGAAATAGCATGTGATTCATAACATTTTATTTGCTTTGAATTCATCTCATCTCCAACTCATTATCCGGGGTCTGTATTTCTGAATGTTGAGTTGGGTGAGATAATCAGTTATTTTTGACACTTTTGAAAATGAGATTCTGAAACTATAGAACTGGTATGGTTATCTCACTGTCAACAGGGAAATATGAAGCAGTTCTGTCCAGGTTCAGTTCATATTTCAGGTGGGATTTGCCCTACTAAAGTGTGATGAAGTAACTGATCCCTATAAATGCTGAACCTGCCTTCTGAGGGCAGATACAAGAGATTTCCCTGTGGGGATTACTTAATGAACACCTTGTGTAGATATGAAGAATTTCTACTTTCAGTTTTACTCTAAAATTAATGTAATAAATTATGTGATCGGTTTTGACAAAAAGGATCACATTTCATTCCATGGCTCACTCAATAGATGCTTCAAAAACTGGAATGCATGGGATGCAGCTGTCTGCTAAGCTAAGGCATTCTTTCAGCTGCTTGGCAGAACACTTGATACAACACACTCCACACATGGCCACTTACTATCATACTGCAGCCTACAGCTTAGCTTTGTGTCCTTACGTATGGTAGACAGATAAAACGTTTTGGAGCTCATTTTCAAATAACTTAGCTCTGGATGTTTAATTCTATAAACGTGCACAGTCTAGTTGTTGTGCACGTTTATAAAATGGATAGTGCCGTTACAGTATCGGCGGAGCCTAAAAATAGTCCCTTCTTCCATTTATCTTGTATGGACAAACAGCCGATTGATGCATCAATGGGCTTTTCCAAACTATCACAAGTGTCTAAGTCCAACAGAGTGACATGAATCCCATCCTATCATGATTGACAATTTCCCCCCTACCACTTTTGTTGCCCAATCAAAGGGGTTTGAATAGGTTAAGTCCCGCCCAGATGACATGACGCTCACGCGGGCTTCCTGTGGTTTCTGGGCGCTGCTTGGTCCTCGAACTGTTCGGTTTGTTTGTTGTGACTACTTTTACGAAATAATGAAAGACTTGTTTGGGACGTTACTTTTGGAACTTTACTTCAACTTGCAACGCGTCTGCACCAGTTTATGAAGAAAAGTTGTAGAAGAACCGCGGTCTCTCGGCCCCTCTTTTGGAGTATTGAATGTGAGTAGTCCAACTAACGTTAACGTTAACTTAGGTTATGATTTAACAGGGACGTACATTATCGCAGAAATTGACTTTAAAGATTTGGGTTAGGGTAGCATTCAGGTTTTACTAGTAAACGTATATTTTTTGTCTGTTTATTGTGTAATAAAAGAAGATAGTGGAGTTAACTCAAATTTGGAACGTGTTGGGGATTTTGACAAACCCACTTGTTTTTAGAAAGCATATCACTAGCTAGCGTCAAAAGTTAGCTAACATAGTATCATTAAAGTTAGCTGGATAATCCCTATTTCCTTAGTGGATGGATAGGCCAAACCGCGAAACGACACGAATGAACATGTTTTCTTCACTGGTTTTCACAGTTGTAAGGTGGTATGCACATGTATATTATTTCTTAATATACATATAGTCAGAATGGTAATATTCCTGAAACTGCACCGTAAAGTATGCACAAGTTATTGGGCATTTCATGTTCTCAAAGTAATACTAACCTGCACTTTTTTCCTAGACATTTCAAATGGTCTTCACCTGAACTGAAGTCAAGCCACATTTGGCTGTCACTCTGCTCCATTCAAAAACATGGCAGACAGTTTTTACAAGTTGGAAGATGAAGCCTTCCCCAGTTTCCTCTGCAAGTCTCTGGACAGCACCACATTTGGGAATGTGACATTGGGTTCAGGCCCAGGACTTCCAGTGGCTGCCTCTACAGTAGCTAAAATTAAATCCGGGTTTGACAACAGGTGGGAGCATGCTGCTGCTTTGGACAGATGTGAATTGTTGTGGAAACATGCAATATTCTCTGAATCCTCACAAAGCTACTTCTCTAGTGTAGGAATGGACGCTGAAATGATTCCAAATCCCGTTTTGGAGGTTTATGAATTATAAATGCTACTGGAAATTCAAAAATGGATAGGAATACATCATAAAAAAAGACACTGACCCATGCCTGCCAGATATGGAACTGCATTTTGATATGTTTGTTAATAAGAAGTTGCTCCAGCCCTTTTTGGTTTCTGAGAGAAGTAACAGGAACAACACTGAGGCTGTGCATAGTGAGTCAGTAGTCAGTTGCTAAATTCAATTTTGGAGCACTAACCATGATGCAGAGTGGTTTAGTACAATGATCAGTTGTTTCATTAAAGCAATGTTATGTACCCTGGCTTTATAGAGGAGATCCTGTTGAGACGTCCTATCTGGAGGGCAGAGAGCTTCAGCAGACCAACTCACAGGGATCTGTTGTAGAACAGCCAAAGTTTGCCCTCAGCTTCAAAGATGACTTGTGAGTATATATGTATATGTAGTTCCCACTGCTGACACTGTTTTGCAATGTCGTCTGTGAAGAAAAAGGCTTTAGGCCTTTATTATCTTCTTTTTCCTGGAACTGTTTTGGAATTCTAGAGACTGTTGTACTTGTTGACTAATATTTGCATTAATTAAAGTGGACGTATTATTTAAAGAACAGAAGATTGTCACCTAAAAGAATAAGCCATGTTGTAAAATACAATCTAAATTGAGCTCAATGTACATTTATCTTTTTGTGAGTCAGCCCATGTAGTTTAGATTATTTCATGGAGTAGTTATAGTATATTCGGCAAGGAGTAATTCAGCTGCATTTTAATACGTAAATATATATTATATTATTATGTATTATTATGAAGCAGCGGCTTCAAGCTTTTTACATCGAGTACCACTCATCTCATCTCATCTTCAACCGCTTATCCAGGGTCGGGTCGCAGGGGCAGCAGCTTTAGCAGGGGACCCCAAACTTCCCTTTCCCGGGCCACATTAACCAGCTCTAACTGGGGGATCCTGAGGCGTTCCCAGGCCAGTGTGGAGATTTAATCTCTCCACCTAGTCCTGGGTCTTCCCCGAGGCCTCCTCCCAGCTGGACGTGCCTGGAACACCTCCCTAGGAAGGCGCCAGGGGGGCATCCTTACTAGATGCCTGAACCACATCAACTGGCTCCTTTCAACGCAAAGGAGCAGCGGCTCTACTCCGAGTTCCTCACGGATGGCTGAACTTCTCACCCAATCTTTAAGGGAGACTCCAGCCACCCTCCTGAGAAAACCCATTCCGGCCCCTTGTACCCGTGACCTCGTTCTTTTGGTCATGACCCAGCTTTCATGACCATAGGTGAGGGTAGGAACGAAGATTGACCGGCAGTTCGAGGCTCAGCTCTCTTTTCGTCACAACAGTGCGGTAGAGCGACTGCAACACCGTCCCCGCTGCTCCGATTATCCGGCCGAACTCACGCTCCATCGTCCCCTCACTCGTGAACATGATCCCGAGGTACTTGAACACTTCACTTGGGGTAAGGACTAATTGCCCACCTGGAGAAAGCAATCCACCGGTTTCCTGCTGAGAGCCATGACGAACCCTCCTTTGCAGCACCGTGGAGTAGACCTTACCAGGGAGGCTGAGAAGTGTGATACCCATGTAATTGGCACATACCCTTTGGTCCCCCTTTTTAAACAGAGGAACCACCACGCCGGTCTGCCACTCCCTTGGCACTGTCCCAGACTTCCACGCACTGTAGAAGAGACGTGTCAACCAAGACAGCCCCTCCAAACCCAGAGCTTTCAGCATTTCTGGACGAATCTCATCAATCCCTGGGGCTTTGCCACTGTGGAGTTGTTTGACTACCTCAGTGACTTCCGCCAGAGATATTGACAATGATTCCCCATCAGCCTCCAGCTCTGCCTCTACAAAAGAGGGCGCGTTGGTCGGATTAAGGAGTTCCTCAAAGTGCTCCTTCCACCACCCGATTACCTCATCAGCTGAGGTCACCAGCTTCCCGTCCTTACTGTAAACAGCTTGGACGGTTCCCTGTTTCCCCCTCCTGAGATGTTGAATGGTTTTCCAGAAGCACCTTGTTGCTGCCCGAAAGTCCTTCTCCATGACTTCTCCAAACTCCTCCCACACCCGCTGCTTTGCCTCTGACACAGCAGAGGCTGCAGCCCTGATGGTTCGTCGGTAACTTGCAACTCCCTTTCTGGGATAACATATCCCGGAAGACCTCCTTCTTCAGTCGGACACCTTCCCTGACCACTGGTGTCCACCGCGGTGTTCGAGGGTTACCACCCCTTGAGGCGCCTAAGACCTTGAGGCCACAGCTCACTGCTGGAAGCTTTGAACATATCCCATTCCAGTTCAATGCCCCCAACCTCCACAGGGATGCCAGAAAAGCTTTGCCGAGTTGTGAGTTGAAAATCTCTCGGACAGGAGCCTCCTCCAGACGTTCCCAGTTCACCCGCACTACTCGTTTGGGCTTACCTGGTCTCTCCTCACCCAACTCATCACAAGATGGTGATCAGTTGACAGCTCTGCCCCTCTCTTCACCGAGTGTCCAAAACATACGGCGTCAGATCAGATGATACGATCACAAAATCGATCATCAACCTTTGGCCTAGGGTGCTCTGGTACCACGTACACTTATGAGCATCCTTATGTTCGAACATGGTGTTAGTTATAGACAATCCGTGACTAGCACAGAAGTCTAATAACAGACGACAGCTCGGATTTAGACCAGGGAGCTGGTTCCTCCCAATCACGCATCTCCAGGTGTCTCCATCATTGCCCATGTGAGCGTTGAAGTCTCCCAGCTGAACTATGGAGTCCTCTACTGGAGCCCCATGCAGGACTCCATTCAGGGTCTCCAAGAAGGCCGAATACTCTGAATTGCTGTTCAGTGCATATGCACAAACAACAGTCAGAGTTTTCCCCCCTACCACCTGCAGGCGTAAGGAGGCGACCCTCTTTTCCACCGGGGTGAGCTCCAACACCACGGCACTCAGCCGGGGGTTTGTGAGTATCCTCACACCCGCCCGGCGCCTCACACCCTGGGCAACTCCAGAGAAGAACAGGGTCCAACCCCTATCCAGGAGTACGGTTCCAGAACCGAGACTGTGTGTGGAGGTAAGCCTCACCAGATGTAACTGGTACCGCTCCACCTCCCGCACAAGTTCCGGCTCCTTCCCCGACAGAGAGGTGACATTCCACGTCCCCAGAGCCAGCCTTTGCTGCCCGTGTCTGGTCCATCGAGGCCCCTCACCTTCACTGCTATCTGTGCAGCAGCGCACCCGACTCCAGCGGTTCCTGCGTGTGGTGGGCCCACATGATGGAGAGGAGTGATGTGCCACGTCACTTTTTCGGGCTGTGCCAGGCCGGGCTCCGTGCCAAACCCGGCCACCAGGCGCTTGCCGGCGAGCCCTCCGTCTGGGCCTGGCTCCAGACGGGGGCCCCAAGGCTTTCTCCGGGCAGGGTCTCTCTACCTCTTCCTTGTTTGTGCATAGAGTCTTTGTGAACCATTCTTAGTCTGGCCCCTCGCCTGAGACCACTCTGCCATTGGAGACCTTACCAGGAGCACTAGGCTCCAGACAACAAAGCCCTCAGGTTCACAGGGACACACAAACCTCTCCACCACGATAAGGTGATTATCGTATTGAGAGGTATTGAGTACCAACTCAGAGAAAATTGGCCTCTCCAAGTGCCACAACTATGACTTATATTAAATACCGTAGCACCTACCCTGTTCAACTAAGGACAGTTTACCCAGGTGCTGCTTTATTTCTAATCAGGAGATTATATATTGTTGACTGCTGTACAAAGTAGTAGCACTGGAACTGGCATTTTAAAGTCCACACAACTTTCATACACCACAAAGTCCAGCCCCTCATCTGGTGTGACTTAAGTAGGGAGTAGTACTTGCCCAAGGATGATTGTCCACTTCAGTTTCAACAGAGCTGCTTGAAACATGCTTCTCCTGATCCCCACTTCCCATCCTAATAGTCCCCGGTTGGAGCATTGATTTCAGTTTTTTGAAACATTAATTTTACTTCTGCTTACTATCTCGTCATCACAGTTTAGCTCGTAGCTAATCGTTGACGTATGCGCATGCTATTAATTTATTATTAGTTTTTTGAATATTTTGAGGATTCCTCTGTGTACCACTAGAGGGAGCACCACAGATTGAGAAACAGTGCTATAAAGGGATGGACATTCATAAAGTATTAACTATAGTAATTTATAGTACACCTTGTTTTTCCATGTAATTCATATGTGGTCATCATTTACATCCCTGCCTGCATTACAGGGACAATGCGGATGACTTCATCGCAGCCCACCGTCTTTCAGACATGCTTGTAAGGATTAATTTGGATGAGAGCGCATCCCAAAATCAGGGCTCCATGCTGGGGCTTCCTCACACACAGATGGACTCAGTCCAAGGCCGGCCCACAGAACATGGAACAGGTAAATGCTGTTGCACATAACTTTTTTGGTATAACACTGTGCTAATACTGCCCACCCACAGGGTCAGTAATTATTCTTTCTTGATTGGAAAAGTCACATCATGGCTTCACCTAATACTACATGTACATATAGTTTAGCTTTCTTACTGTACGCATAGAAAAGAACCAATTCTCATTATTAGAAGAAGACATATTTTCTTTCAATGGCACTAATAATAATAATGACACTATTTTTCTTGTCGTCTGACAGATCTTTCGACAGGGCTTCTGACCCAGTTTGGATATAAAGATGATACAGATGCAAAGGTACCAATTTTCAATCAATCAATCAAACTTTATTAATCCCTGAGGGGAAATTCTTTTACAGAGGAGGGTATGAAGGGGGGTACATCACATGAGGGTGAAGGGGGGGGGGGGGGTAAAAAAGCACTTCCAACACTGCGCTCCTCTGGGAAGCACAGTGCAGGAATTGGAAAAATTTTAGTAGCTATTGTTGTATTTATCAGTTGTACATTTTATCTGTAATGGCTTTTTTTGCAATATCATAAACATGTGGACGCTTTTCATTTACATATCAAAAAATGAAAGCCATATGACCCGTTTTGAGACTTTTGACGATAGAAAGACGTTTGTCTTTATATTTAAGCAGCTTCACCATTTGAATACATTTTTCACAACATGATAAAAAAAAAAGTATCTTTCCACCCTACTTCCTTACATTATACACACAAGTTAAATCCTTTATTTAAATAAAGGTTGCAGTTTGACATTTTAAACAATGATTTCGGTGCATAAATGCCTTTTCATCTTCAACAAAACGCTGATCAAGCATGGAAGACCACAAGACACATGGAAATTGAAATGGAGCATTTCTTTATTGAATATCTAATTGTACTTTTAAAACAGGAATAAAGGAATTGGCCTTCAAATCTATTCAAAACCTACTTTTGAAGAGCGAAATGAAAGATCAGTAGACGTGACCTGGAAGTTTGTCACTTGTACTACAAAAAAAGGCCTAGAGGATATGTCTGTTCTAAATGGCCGACCAATAGATTAGATTGATAGATAGCATTTATCTTTGCATGTATTTGATGCAGTACAAATCTTAATATGATTTAATCCAAGCAATTATTGTGTGTTCATAGTTATTACTGTTTTGCCTTTCCTTGCGTGGAGTGAATGCAGATCAAGCTGATGTTTACCATCTTCACCAGTTGATGGCAGTATGGGTATGTTTACCAAGCCCCCACCACAGCGACTTCCTGGTTCGCCCAAAACTACAGTCTGTATGTTTGGGTCATATCTCTATGACAACACTGAGGGGGGTGAATTTTTTTTGTACCAGGCTAGTTTTTATTTTATTGGAGGTTAAAGTTCATGAATAATAAGGGGCGTGGTCTCTTGAGTTAGCAGTTAGCCTCTGGCCCTCACTTCTCCTCAGAGGCTAGTTGTCAGTTGTGTGTACCTCAACCAGACTGACATATGTCCCTCCCCTCGTCACATCAATGCCCTTTTTTGGTAAGAGGAAATGAGTCAAAGTCCAACAAGATGGTGACTCCCAGAGGCAAGTACGTTTGGATCAAGTTGAGAGAACAGACCCCGACAGAGAGGCTACATCCATTTTTTTTATACAGTCAATGGTATTTACATGAAAGATATATTTGTTTGTATATTTGTTAGAACTGGCTCACATGGCTACAATTATCCATCTTGACATCTGCCTTCTATTTATCAGCTATTTAGTACAGGCATGTCCTCTAGGCTTTTATTTTGTAATACAAGTCACACACTTCCAGGTCACCTGTCTTTCGTTCCTTAATTTCGTTCTTCAAAAGTTATCATGACATAACAAAATAAGGTTGTTTATTTGAATTTGTTTTTCTCATTTCTCGTTTTTGACTTGGACCACAAAACAGAAAAACAGCGTTTTTTTCGGTTATAGTTAAAAAAAACAACAACAACAACCCAAAACCAAGAAAACCACGGTATTTTGGATTTCACGTTCATTGGTTTAAAAGAAGAAACAACCGGACAAAACCAGGAGGGTCCGTGTATCTTTTGGTCTTTGGATTTTCAATTCACAAACGGATATTAAAAAACAAAAAAGTAGTGGTTATTTGATTTTCGTTTTAAAATACTGAAATCAAAATTGAAATACAAGGTTTTATTTGATTTTTGTTTTCTAGTCATAACAAAAACTAAAATCACTAGAAGACAAAAAAGAAAAAAAACAACTTTTTTTTAATATTCTTCGACAGTAAGCTTCCATTTTCTGGTGCATTGTGGGAGAGGGAGTTATTCTTCTTCTTTGATATTTTAACTTGTGACAACACATTGTTAAAGTCCGGAGGGGTTTGACTGTTGGGAGTTGTGATTTTGTTCATAAGTGCTGAATACTATCATTATGACCTATTGTTGTTGAACTAGCTACTGTAAACATTCAGGTAACGTTAGTGACTGAGTACCATTATTATTATTATTATCATTATTATTATTATTATTATTATATTAATAAAATACAGAACGACAACCTATACGATATTTTATTGATATATCTAACGTTAATTATAGCTCTTAGTATAAGGCTACAGAAGCTGTATCGTTGCCTTAGCCTATATTAGCTTAGCTATAATCTTCCAAACAACAATAAACCATGAAATCCGGCATTTCAAACTGGAGCCCTGTAGGGGCAAAATCACATCACACTAACCAGTTTCAGGGGTCGTATCCCCAAAAGAGCCAGATCCCAACATAAGTGAATTTCTATAGAACAGGTCTATAGCTTGTCCTTTTAATTAAACAAACTAAAAAGTCTTATGTTGTTTATCTTATTTACATGATGGCATGCAATTTATGGTTGCACGTTTAGAATTCCCCTCTGCTCTCTGTATCGTGCACGGAATTCCGCCCCAATGCAGACAAAAATATCGGCTTTTTTGAAAGAAATGTTTCAATGTTTAGTTCAACCCAACCTAGGGGAAACACAGCTTGAGATCAAAATTAGAGAACAAATTATACATACTTTACTAATTCTGAAATACTGGTTTTATTGTTGATAATTTGATAGAATATCAGCTGTGACTATACCACTGCTGTACCACAATGGGTTTTTTTAAATAACCAAGGCACTTGACAGTAACCATTCAGTTTTCGCCACAGACCAGGTAACAATGTTCTCGATTTCTGATTGCAAGTGAACACAGCAACTGTTAGTGATGAGTTTGGCTAGCAGACCAACCGCTGTCAGCAGCGTCTTTTTAGAGTTCCTCTTTTTAATAATGGATTAATGAATGAAAACCAATTTCTTATTCCTGTTTTAAATGTACAACTTGAAATTCCATAAAGAAATGTTCTATTTCAATTTCCATGTCCTTTGTGGTCCTCCATAATCAGGTACCTAAGAGCGTGATCACACTGTCCTTTTGGCCGCGGCCAAAACCGGTTTTTCAGCTAAAGTCTAGTACCTTTAAGTAGTGTGAGCGCACCCGCTCCGCGCTCAACTGCGGCCAGCTGGCCCTCCACGGCCCGCTTGAAATAGGTGGGCTTTAGCGGAGCCGTTTGCACATGTACGAGCACGAGCGTGCGCACGTGTGCGAGCACGAGCCCTACGGCAGTAGCGTTATGTCCGCCTGTTCGGACATGTAAATAGAAGGACGGACCATGCGCGGACATTTAACAACAACAACAATGGCGGTGAAAGGTTCACGTTGGTGTGATGGGGAGGTGGAGTGTTTACTGCAGATTTGGTCGGATGAAAATATTCAAAAACAGTCGACAAGACGCACAAAAACTCTGAGGTCTATGGAAAGATTTGTAAACAAAGCCACACACACGCGATCAATGCGTGTGACGTGTTACGGCGTGATGACATATGGACAGCAAGAAGCATTGGCCGAGGCCCAGGTAGTGTGAGTACAAACGGGGCTGGGGCGCGGGGGGGAGAGGGAGGGGGGACAAGTACCCTAAAGTCCGGGTCTCGGTCCGGGAGGATAGTGTGATCACGCCCTAAAAATATGTTCCCTTCTCTTGTGCAATTCATACAGGCTCAGCCCTTACCAGCTACAACTGAGGAGGACAATGTGCAGAGTGAGGGTGTGGACAGTGACCGTTTCAGTGGCAGTAACTCAAGCTTCCTGGCAAATGAGAAGCTCATGTCTGTGGACAGCATGGGAAGCGATATCACAGGTTCATCCATTCGTGATATTTTAATTGCAGAAAAAATTGCTGACATTTTGTCAAAGCTTGAGTCATGTTGTGGGTGTGTTTGATTTCCAGATGATGACATTGATTCAAACAACCTTCCTGATGATGAGCTGGAGCTGTATTTCAATAAACTGGTGCCCCCTGTCATGCAGAGAGGCAGAGTGGAGGGCCAGGAGATTCCTGCAACAGTAAGACTCTTCTTCCCAGTGAAACACTTTCTACAGTGGAGATCAAAATTAGAGAACAAAGTATACGTAAATTCTTGGTTTATTCTGAAATACTGTTTTTTTTGTTTATATCCACTGTGGCTATACCACTGCTGTACTAGCGTGTTTTTTTAAATAACCAAGGCACTGCAACAAAAACCTTTTATTTAGTGGAAAAAAAAGCAGTGAGCAAAATCGGAAAACACTTTTGGATCCCTCCCAGTTATTAGTGTTAATCTGGCACCTGGTGACAGTTCACTTCATTGTTGGACACACCCTATTTATCTGCAGCTCTCCTGGTTACTTTGTAAGATGGCGAGCTGCTCTAAGGAGACTGAAGCCCTGAAACAGCAGGTTGTCCAGATGAAGGCCAAAGGGATGACCCTCTCAGCCATCAGAGAGAGGTTGGGCGTTCAGTCTGTGATTTCAAGAATATGGAAACTTTAATGGACACAGATTCTTTTAAGTTCCTCAAAAAGGCCGGTCGTGCACATAAAACAAGTGCACTAGAGGACAGGATTATGAGAAGACTCTCAATGGGGAATCGGTTCAACTCTGGAGTTGGTCTCCAGTTCAGTTCTCAACAGGGCAAGGATCTGTCTCTGCACACAGTGTCTCGTTGTTTAAGACTTTTTGGACTGAAAGCCCACTCTGCAGTGACCAAACCTCTCATCAGCAGAAAGAATAAACTAGATTTGTCTTTGCTGAGGAGAATGTTGTGTGGACAGAGGAGAACTGGGCCAGAGTGACTTCAATGAGGAGAGTACCTTCAATTTATTTGGGTCTGATGGAAACATTATTTTGGGTGTAGGACTGGGGAAAGACAACCCAAAGTGTGTAAAAAAAAAAAAGTCCATTATATTTGGAGGAGGAAGAGTTATGGTTTGGGGGATGTTTTCTGCAGCAGGAGTTGGGCCTCTTGTACAGCTACATGGCAGGGTGAATGCAAATGTGTATGTGAACCTCCTTCAGCAACATGCAATACCTTCACTAATTTGACATGTAAATAGCCATGTTCAAATATGCAATTTTACAGATTCTTAGAAGTGTGTAAATAATTGTACTTGCACTTTGGTGGTGATCACCCAGTAAAATAACCACGAAGACCGGAAACTGCGGCAGAGCAGATCTGTCCAGATAGGGATAATACCATAGACTATATTAAATACATGTAGCTTCTCGTCGAGGTCCACTCTCTCAACTTGATCCCATCATACTCTCCTACGGGAGTCGCCATCGTCATCTCAACTTTAACTCTGCCTCATTTCCTCTTACCAAAAAAGGGCATTGATTATAATATTCCATTTCTTTGTATTTTTGTTGTATCTTTCTGTATCTTGTGTACCTTTTCTTCAGGAGGACTTCCAGATGCCTGATGTGCGTTTGGCTGCTACAGGTATGGACTCCTGTCCTGCCAGTGATGAGGACACTGAAGATGAGCTGGAGTCTGCCAGAAGGAACAGCAATGCTACCAGGACACGACTGCTGCCCAGCACCTCCAGACAACTGGTCAGAAATAGAAAACAGTATTGTTATCAGATTTATAAACTCTCAAATATAATTATACATATCTGTCTCCAAAATCAAGTATTGAGTAGCTCTGTTATTGGTACTGTAGTACAAAAGGGTGTTGCCTAATGCAATTTCTGTTTTTATGTGTTTATGTACATGTGCGTACAGGTTGGAGAGAGTAATCGTCTCAGTTTCAGGCCGGGCTTAGAGGGAGGCAGTTCTGATGACGATGCTTCCAGTGGCCGTGGTGGTCCATCTCTATCTGGGATTGAACACAGACGATCTGCTGAGGGACAAGTCATCAATCCTCCGGTCACAGGTACAATTTATGCATCTTAAATCATTGTCCTGCACTGCCTTATGTATTCCGTTTTTGTTTTTGGATCTCTGGCTGGTTTTCCTGCGGTGTTGCTATCTCAAAGTAAATGCATATAAAGGCTTGACATGCATCCAACAAGGACCTGTTTCTGTGTAGTGAAGAAGGAACGCCAGTCCGGCTCCTTAAATGTAAAGGTGACAACCTGTTTGTTTTGTGTCATTGTGTAACTCCAGGAGATGGAGGAGGTGGGGATGGGAGCAGTGGGAGTGAGGAAAGTGGAAATGACGGTGGAGTTTCGACTATCCCTCTCCCAACAACTGTTGTCCAGACCACTTATGATGTCTTGCGTGGGCTTGGGATTGTAGGGAGCAGTGCTGTTGGTAAGGATGAGGATGGCAATCTCATTCTGCCAGGACATGGAAGAAACAATCTTTCCAGACATACTGAGGTAAGAATGAAACTCACTTCTGGCACTTTGAGACAGAGAGGTGTAACATTGGCTGCATTCCATGTAGCAGCAACGTGGCTCATTGGTGCACGTAGAAACGGAGGTATCATTAATGTTATCAGACAACTGTGCTTTATTCCCATACTCAGCCCAGATTTCACCTTGCTCCACTCACATTGCTCACCGCTCGCTCATAAAAGAAAGAAAGCTCCTTCCATGTCACCCCTGCACACAGATCCTTGCCCCTCCGCTGGCAAAATGTCCGCCATGGAACTCATGGTGTGAGTAGTACTGGAGCGTAATTGCCAATGCTCCAATGTTTGAAAATAATCCACTCTATGCTCCATCCAAAATTCTCCGGCTCATGCTCCCCACTCACTCACGCTCTGCTCACATGCTCTGGTTGGCACACTGTTATATTCTATAGTTTTTTAAAGATCTGCTGCCTGATTTACACACTCTTCTGCAGATGGGTGACCGTGTAGGTCCTGTAGGAATAGGAGAGGCCAGCTCTTCTTTTGGGGCATCAGGGGGAACTCAGAGGCTTTCTCCCGTCAACTGGAGCATGGTCCTGGACCGACAGGAGGCACTGGTCAGTACAGATGCATGACATCTCCAATGTAACTGTAGCAGCCCGAGGTGGGCATTTTAATCAGGCTATTCTGTGGATATACTTATTGTATATTATTGCATGGTATTGCTTTCTTTTTTCTTACTTTAAATTAATGGTGATGGTGCTTGGCTTCTATTTTAAGTTGGGTTGTGGGAAACATGGAATCATGTAGTATCAAGTTTTTTTTTTACAGTGTTTATTTTGTGTACAATTTATTTTTGATACTGGCAAGTTTCTGAGGAAATAAAATGGCAGGGGGGTACGATACCTGTCCAAAATATCTCGATACCACAGTGGAAACTAAAACATCATCAAGTATAGTAATGGAATAAAATATTAGATGACAGGACGTGGAACTCAAAACGATTTTATTTATTTTTATTAATTAAACTTAAAAAGTCAAAATAATATTTTGTAAAAGCTGCTGAGCTTTATAGCAACTTAACATGTTCAGTTCATCAAATAAGATAATCCTTTATTCGTCCCGCCAAGGGGAAATTTACCATTTGCACTTCATGTTGATAAAGTTCAAATCCTGCAAACTACAGTAGCGCACCAACGTACAACACAAATGAGCCAGACCTGGTGGAGGTCTGTGCTCTAATCAGACTATTTCCTACTCATATAAATTACAATAGATATTATAAATTATTGACAAAAATGTACATGCTATGATTATATTACCAGTACTGATAATAAAATAGACAATTTTTAACTGGTGCTCTTGATCAGCATACCTGTGAACATCCGTGCATGTTACGGTAAAGTTTATGTCTCCAGTGTGAACCGTACAGAGATGTGTGAACCACATCGGACAGTTAAACAGTTAGCCTTACCCCTGACTGCCTCATGCAACTCTATTTTGTGACAAGTGAACTTTTTTCACCATCAAATACTCATTTGACTTCACATTACATCTGGGGGATATTTATGTTATCTATCTCTAACCTGCAGCTCTCTGAACTCTTTGAACAAGTCCTCATGTCTGTCAGTGAGATGTTTCTCCAAGTTGGAAGTGTTGGCTCCCTTTGTCTGTAACGATTTAAAGCTTAATTTACAGATGGGCTTTGTGGTTTCTGTTGGCTTGACTGTCTGCTACATTTTCGCTCCGTGCGTTATTACTGTTATTTACTTTTGTTTTTAACGGCAGCGTACCGCGGTACGTTTTTTCGTATCGTTTAACTGTGCAACACTGTGGGAGAAAACGGGTTGGAGTAACACAGCGAATATCACTTTTTTTTTTTTTTTTTTGAAAGATGTTAGTTAAGGCGGCAGGGGTGTGATTGTTTAGGTGGCCACCTAAGCTGTAAAGTGCTGCGGGAAACCATGCTCCTCTCAGCTGGCAGCAGGGGTAGTTACAGAGCTGCAATAGCCCTCAACCTACGTCTGTGTGAAAGTTGTGTTGCTTTCGTCAACGAACATGTTGACGAAATATCTTAGTCAACGAACCTCTATCAAGTGATGAAAACTAGACGAGACGAAACGAAAATGCTGGGCATGTGACGATGACAAAGACTAAATATATAATTGAATTTTTGGTTGACGAATCAAAACGAGACAAAATATCTCTTCATTTTCGTTGACGAAAACGAGACGTTGTTTCGTCTCGTTTAGTCACGTTATTATTATTTTTTTGAAGCTTCTCTCCCAGTCTCGCGTCTGGGCAACGTCACTTCCTCAATCCCCACACGCGCATTATTTAGATTCTGAAGCTGCCGCTGCTGTGGGTTAGCGTTAACGTTAGAGTTAGGGTTAGCGACAACTAAAGAAACATGAGAACAAAGTGTGGCACCAGCCGGGTGTTGTCTTTGGGAGGAAAAGAAGAAACACTTTCATTACATAGACGTGGAAAGGAAAACGGAATGTGTGACCACAAAATCACAGGAAAAAACACCACAGATCTTAAGAGACACCTCAGGGCATCCCATAATGACATTTAGGTATGTCAAAACATAAAGTAACGATACTTTCTGTTTAAGAAAGCTCATGCGACATGAGGCTATGGTTAATGTGTCGGGTTTAACGCTAGCTTTGGCGTTAGCCACTGGAGGTGTGCGTGCGTGCGTGCGTGCGTGCGTGCGTGCGTGCGTGCGTGCGTGCGTGCGTGCGTGCGTGTGTGTGTGTGTGTGTGAGAGAGAGAGAGAGTATAAAGTGTGTTTTTAGTTCCTACCTGACTGACTCACTCTATACGTGCACTAAACTTCCCTTTGTTGGCCAAATACTTTTTATTAGTTTTGTATTTCACAGAGCAAATCACACTGAACTGAATTTGGAATCAACATAAATTGGATTACTTATTCTAGACCTGTACATGCATGTAAACTAAAGATATCTGCATGGGTTTGGCTAAAATAAAATGTTGGTTTTGTCAATACTACTAGGTACATTTATTATATTGATTATATATAATTGCATCACTAAAAAGAGACTAATATACAAGTTTCTTTGACTAAAACTAGACTAAAATGCTCAGACTTTTAGTCGACTAAAACTAGACTAAAATGCTCAGACTTTTAGTCGACTAAAACTAGACTAGACTAAAAGTAAAACAGGCCGCCAAAAACAACACTAATGACGGAATGACACACAGTAGTGATGACGAGGGTCAAAAAGTAACAAAGCCGCGTTCGAGGTAGCCTTAGTTATTAAGAACTTACAGAAACATTGCCTGCAATGATCCACCTTTAACGGTGCGGATCGGCACACACATACACGCACGCACGCACGCACGCACGCACGCACACAACTCTCTTGCTTCTAGAATGCCGCCTGCTTAGTGAAACCAAAACTAGGTTTCCTTGGTTCTCTGTGAATAATTAATACCGGCACAACAACCTTCCTAAAGGAATCTCTGTGTGAAGGGCTACTGACTGAGAATTGAGAAATACAAAAACGTTTTAGTGAAAGTTAGCATAAATAGATAAATGTTACCTTTTGTGTTTATTGTAATCAGTTGATAGAACTTTTTCAAATATAAAAAGTCCATCATTTTATACACACTTAACTCTGCTTTCATGCCATCATTTGTCAAACTACCTTTATTAGCACACAGCAGATAGGAGTAGACCCCATAATTAGCACCGCATGTATCATTCATTCATCTTCAACCGCTTGTCCCTGTCGGGGTCGCGGGGGGCTGGAGCGGATCCCAGCTGACATCGGGCGTGAGGCGGGGTACACCCTGGACAGGAAGCCAGTCTACCACAGGGAACATAGAGACTAACAGAGACAGACAACCATTCACACCTACGGGCAATGTAGAGTCTTCGATTAACCTAACACGAGCATGTCTTTGGACTGTGGGAGGAAACCAGAGAACCCGGAGAAAACCCATTCAGACACGGGGAGAACATGCATGTATCATATAACACAGTAATAAATAATAAAATAAAATGTTAATAAATATGACTGAGGCTCTATTTGTCAACATAGTTGTGATTTGTATGCTAGGATGCCATGGAGAACACAGAGTCTGGGCCCAGTGTTGACCGACTTTTGGACTCAGCCTACCCGAGGACTGGAGCTGGACTCAGGAGACCTCAGGACTCAGCAAACCTAACTTTCTCCCACCTTCAAGGCACCCAGGGGAGCTTCCACCTCCCCCAGGTACAATACAAACAAAAGGGGCTGAGGGGCAATAGGTGAAAGTCAGGGTTTCCATGTATCTTTCATGCAACTAGACATGATTGCTTTCTGAGTGTGGCAGCTCCACTGTAAAGTCTTTACTGTTGGCGATAGAACAGAATATTACACATATAACACATTTTGAAAAAAAATGGGGAGTTCAGATAAGACAGATAGTATCCCAAAAAAATACATTTATATGCAGCCTATATACTTTGTCCAACCCACCATTAGATGCCGCTGCCAGAATGCAATGAGGATGATGATGGAGTAGATGAGCCTGATGGTGCCAGGCCTTCCTTGGGCTTAAGAGGAGGGCCCTGTGGAGATGTGACTGTTGCAGAGGCCTCTGACAGTACCAGTGAGGATGACAAAAATCTCCTTTCCACCTCTCTGGAAGCCAAGTATTTTTCCCAGAGCTTCCACCAGGAACAAGATTCAGATGATGGATGGACCCACTGCCCAGACAACCTGGAGTTGGAGTTTCAACAAGGTTAGCTTCATTGTTGATGTTTAGTTCAGACATTTACCGAATTGATAGTAGGTCCTCAAACGTCATTCATTTTGGTGTAGGGCTATGCGATATGATGATATGCATTGTATGATGATATGCATTGTACGGCGATAAAGCAAAATATGAAATGTTTTTCTCACTGTGTCATAAATCATGCACTTTTCAGGCTGAGGGATGTGTGAAGATGAACTACTGTAGCACACATACACACGTCTACACACACCAGACGGATGACACACAAGCTCGGTTACAGCCTTAAGTGACTCTGAAATGCACAGGCTGCAGTGTTTCAGTTGAATTAATACATTAGCGGCTATTTACGGCTGTATATTCGGTAATAACCAACAGCGAACATCTGCTCATAACATGATGATATCAACAACACTACTGACGCTCATCCTGCCGAAAAATGGCATCCTTTGCAATGCTTATTATAGACGTTCAATCTGACAGTCTGACACAGCGCTGTGAAAGTGTGAAACTACAGGTCTAAATATACCGTCAGCTATTGTCAAAGAAAGATACAAACAAATTACATTTATGTTTTAACAACAATACTTATATCATTATCGGGGGTCATATGAGATTTTTGTCCTATCACGCAGCACTAGCATGGTGTAATGTGTTAATAGAAGTGCTTGTCTCTCCAGGTGCCACTCATAGTGTGGTGTACCAGAATGAAGGAGGACAGTGGGTGACGGATCTGGCATATTACTCCTCCTTTGAGAAAGAGGTTGACGGGAAGACCTCAGAGAATGTTGGCCAGTTTCAGGCAGAGGACTTTGTTCCTGCCAGTATGTAGCAAGTCCACAACTCTATTTTAACTCTATACGATTTCTCTAATTTAATGTTTTATTTTGTGCAGAATACCGTGAAAAAATGCTTTCATCTCTGCAGGTGAGGCTATGGAAAAGATAGTTAAGGATCAAGGGGAATTTGAGAAGGAGCACCAATTCATGCAGGTATACAACAGCCCCACTTTTTTTCCTTCACATCTTTATTTTTGTTTCTAAACAGACAACTGACAGCTTTCAGTTCTGACTGGCTATCACATTGCAAGACATCACAGAATATCTGTTGAACGTACATATTTTACCACACACTAAAAATAACCAAAACCTGGATTATATTGTTTGTCATCAAATGAAAGTCACTGGCATATTGCAAGAGCAGACGCTAACAGCCCCCTGAAACTCTACTGCCTCTTGTGGTTTATTGTGAATATTGCTATTCACACAGGAGGAAAAGATTGAACCAGCCACTAGCAGCTTTCTCAGTGACTCATCTTGGAAAAACCCCGCCAACAGCCACATCCTGATGAGGGCATCCCAGGTCTCCTCAGAGTTTAACCAGGGGGACCAAAGCTACCTGCGACTGACTTTTGGGCAGTTTTTTGGACAGCGCTCCGAAGCCCTGGGCTGTCTGGGCAACACTGATGATGTGGATAGTGTTAAACGAGTAAGTTAAATTTCTTTAAATTACCTGACCATCTCGCGATGAGATCATACCAGCCGCATCGCCAACTCAGCCTAGGAGAGTGAAGTGGTGGGGTAATGGCCCCTTATCTACTTTCTAATCCCCTACTTATGCTGCCATTGCTCGAACCAAACATATCTTAGAACTCGTTTTGACCTCAACTGGTAAAGACTTCAACCTGTAAAGTTTTGTGACTGTATATAGTAGGGCTGAACGATTCATTGCATTTGCGATATGATAAAGCACAATTTTCTAACCGCAAGGGGCACAATTATACCAGTCACATGATACGCAAGCAAGTGGAGCACTCGGTTCCAAGAACAAGCATCAGTCACGCTGCACTTTAACCTGCTGCACAATGGCCTCAAGCTCGACAGAACAGTCAGAAACTGATCCAAACCAATCCTTTTTATTTATAAAGCACAAATAAAAATAATAACATATACACAAAGGTTTCTAAAGTACAGATACAGAAGAAGAACAGCAGGTCGGTTGTGTGGAACTACTTGTTTTAAAGAGGATGATGCTGTGCAGCTTTAGGTAGGGTTAATATGTGCCGTTGCTACTTCATGGGGCAACTCTACAATTGGGGGTCGCAATTAGATTATTTCCCCGAATCGTTCAGCCCTAGTATATTGCATTGTTGTAAGGCTATTGCCAAATCGAAAAAGGACCTAAACTTTAAGTTATACAATGCCTGACATTTATTGACAGAAAAATTAAACCGTGATATTTCAGGTATAATTGTAGAAATGCAATGAACAAAAAGAAGATGGAACAGCTGTTAAGAATTCATCCATACATAAGCTGTTGAAGGGATATGCATCAACAATGACATGCAGCTGGTGTCTTTTTTGTTTTCATTGACAGGAGACTAGGCTGGGCTGAAGTAGACTGTGTTTCAGCCGCTTGGTCTAAAGTTGTTTTCCTTAGCTTTAAGTCCTTTTGACTGAAACATTTATTAAAGTGAAATATGTCTTTGTTTCTCCAGCCTTCCTTTGGCTACATTATTACCTCTCCAGAGAAAAGGGAACCGTTTCCTCTAATTCAACCCTCAGAGTTCTCAGCTAGAGACGACTCTCCTCACAATGACACCATGGAACTCGAAGCAGACAAAACACTCAACCCAGGTGTGTTCATAGTTTTGCTGAGCCAGAAGAATCGGTTTCTAGGCTCATACAGTAGTACGGGAACTTTTCTGCTTTGCTATTTTAAAAATGATATACACTACGGACTCATGATCATCTCCTTGCAGAGGACCTGGATAAAACTCTTGGAGCACAAGGTGAAAGGATGTCACCGAAAGGTGATACGGATCCAGAACCGTGTAAACAGGAGGTACAGGGACTTTTTGGATACGTCGATATTTGAATATGTCTGTACAGGATTACAAGCACAATGACCGCTTTCTGACATATCACTTCTCCTCTTTAGGACCACACTGTTAGAGCTGCACTACCTGACCACAGTGGGGGCTCTGGCTCTGACTCAAGCTTGGGGAACCAAAGCGGTGTGTCCCCCAACAATACCAGCAGCCATCTGATGCTGAGTATCAGCACAATAGCTTCAGCCATTGCTGATGCATCCATCAGCACTGACCCGTCACAGCTAGCTGCCATGATCATGGAGCTGTCTAAGAGGGGTAGGGCGAGGAATCAACCTGAGTATGCAGGACCTGTTGGACCTGCTGACAACTGCGCAGAGGAACCAAACACAGCCGCACATGTAAGGATTTACAATATTTATTTTCAAATATTACTCTTATATTTAATTGTATGTTTTTTGATTTGGTCATTACCTTGCACTGCAAAGTGCTCAAAGTCTTGAGTTTATGTTTTGTTTTCTGGGGTTTGAACATAAAGTGTAATAAAATAAGTGCTGCAATCCCAACATTTTATATGTTTAATATAACATATTGATCCATTATCTTTTTTTTTATTTATTAAAAAGACCACTAGAACAAAGAATTCCTTTTATATAACTCTACATCTTTGAACTTTACAATGAAAATTTCACTTATTTTTGGTGACCCAAGTTAAACACTTAAATTAGGAAATGTATTTGTGTTGCAGGGATTGACAACAAAAAATAGCCTGAACTTCCCATGTTTAAATCAGTGAAAATTCAAAATAACAAAACAAGGGCCGCCAAGTAGGTCACCTAGTAGAGCGGGTGTCCCATATACAGAGATGCTTAGTCCTCACTTCAATTACATTTTTGACACCAACCCATGGGCCTTTGCCCCCCCCCCTCCCTTCCATGATTTCATATCAACCTTCAGCAGAACTAACAAAAAAAAGCCAAAAAACGAGTCTTTGAAAAAAAAACAATGTTTTGCCCTCAACATAGATCCTCCCTGAGCGAAATCAGAGCAGCATGCTGGACACACTACAGAGAAGTGTTGGAGAGCTGAGTGCCTTCGACATGGAGAAATACCTGAAACAGACTGATGTGTCAGGCAGCACTGATGCCTCAGTGGCACACACTATCTTTGACCTGACCGGCTGGGCTGACAACCTCAGCAGTTCTCAGAGGAACCCTCAGGCAGAATATCCTGAGGAACAGGGAAGCTCACCTCAGCAAGTGGATAGTGAGACTAAACAAAAGCCTACAAGAACAAAAACTGAGAAAGACAGACAAGGAGAGACAACATTAAATACTAGCTCGTCCGCAGTGCTCCTGCAGGCCCCCTCAAAAAGAAGCTCTATTCCTCGTCCTTGTACATCTTTCAGCTCTGCCAGGACGTCTGTGGGCTCAGGAAAGCCTTCCACTGCCATGCCTCCTGCAGAAAAAATGACAGCATGTGATAACTCGCCGTCTTCCTCTACTAAGTCTTATAGTTCCTCAGACAGGACCCTCACAGCAAATGAAGTAAAACCAGGAGAACTGAACCCACGTGCATCAAACAATATTAGGTTGTCCATAGAAACGTCACAAAAAAGTGATGAAGACTTTGCTGCCTTACCTGGCTCTCCAAGGACCCCACCAGGCCCGGGTAAAGGGCAGCCAAGCCTGCCTTGTTTTAGAGGTTCCTCTCCTCCACCACAGAGGGTAAGGAGTGCTGGCCAGCAGCAGCAGGATAGACCAAGTAATTCTTCGGAAAAGAAACCACCACACAGAAATGTTATGGTCACTCCAGTACCTCGTAGCTCTGCAGAGAGGCATGTTGGCATCTCCTGCCAGAACACCCAGCCTCCACTAGACTCGGCATCTGGTGAGTAAAAAATAAGTCTGGACAGTATTCACTGTTATTCAACTGTAGAGATCCATATTTTGCATGATTAGAAAGTATTGCTACAGTGAGAATATTGAGTTGACCATGATCACACCATGATGACAATGTGTATGTTACCAATTACCTTGTTCTTCAGAACTGCTCCATGGTTTTTCTGAGCCCTGTGTGGAGGAGACGCAGTATAACTTCAGACCGTCCACCTCTCCACTTACCCACTCCTCTCCAAGTCAGATCTCCATTCCCAGTGCTGATGGGTATTGTATTACATGTTTCCATTGATTAGTATTAATATTGAGTATTTCATATTAAGTTTAGTAACAGTGATGGTCTTAGGTATCTGACGCATTAAAACTCACACATGCACACAGCGGCGGACAGCAGAGAGGCTGTGGTGGAGATAGTGATCCAGATGAAGTGAAGGTTACATTTTACTGGAGTTGTCAACAACTCAAGGAAAGGTTGAGGAGCATTATTTTCACTTGCTTGCTTTGTTGTTGGCGTGTTGTTATTTCACACAACCACAGCTAATAAATTGTTAGGAACAAGTTACAACCAAAGCTGTATATACAGTATGTACTGTTTCTTAGTTTTCCACAAACTTTTTTTGTAAACTTAGCTACTGGCTGAGACATCAGGCCTCCTCTCTACCAGCAGAAACTGCAGGTACTCACAGCAGCAGAGGACAGGAGGAAGAACTGATACTGACTGATGACTGTTCTGCATTCTTTCTAAACTTTTGAGCTGTTTCCTGTGAGATATTATTGAGTTCATATAGTGACTTAACTGTAGCTGCTCTAGAAACAATATTAAGTTATATTTCAAATGTAAATCATTTCTAATCCTCTTTTCATATTGAATTTATTTTTTAAATAATATTAAAACAAAAAGAATTCTTTAGAAATGAAAAAGAAACTAGTAAGATTATTGATAAAGAATAAACTTAGTATTGGTGAAGGCCACTAAACGAATATAACCATAATTATAATCCTCAAACACCATAAACACCACACGTTTTTATTGTGGACCCACTCAAATGACCTGGGGACTCCCTGCATTCATAGCCTATTAACTTAAAGCTGTGGTCTACATTCTAAAAATCAGTTGAGCCTCTGAGACAGATTTGAAAAAAGCACCCCCCCAACCAAACCCCTCCCCTCGGTGTTCTACGATCCTTTTCTGGCTTTGGTTAAACTCAACCCTATTTTTTCACCATCATTCATTACTTTGTTACAATTTTGTCTTATCTTTCCCAGTATGGTGTCACCTGTATCGTCCAGTGGTGGTCCAGCAGACAAACGCCCAGGTCTTGACCTCTCCCCTCAGTCTACCTGCTCTAGCCCTAGTCTCAGCAGGCTCACATACATCTCAATGAATGATGGCACTGTCATACCTACACCACAGAGGCAAAAGGTACAGTAGGGCAAAGTCAAGCATACCTAACCTTGGCTGCAACAACACTGAAAGTTCCATTCTTGTTGCACGATATATGGTATCTGATTGATGAAATGTTGGAACCTCTCTCCTCTTTGAAGTAAACTTCAAATGCTGCAGTGCACTGTCAACAGTAGGACCTTTTTTTGGCTAATCTATCAAACTTTCAGTTTGACCTACAAATATAAATGATGGTGTAATGTTTTTAATTAATCTAATGGTGTTAAACTAAGTATAACTATACCTTTGTAACCATATATCGTTTTAACAGCATGATTCATCTTTTTGTTTACAAGAGTCAAAAGGATGCTAACACCGGTGAATTAGCCGAGTCCTACTTTCTCACCGTATGTGTCCAGATAGGGAAAGACAAACTAGACAATCTAAGGAATATCAGGCTAACTTCAGAAAGAAGGCTAAATACCGCTCCAAAATCTGGCTACATTTTTGTTGAGGGACAGGGACTCTTTATAGACATGCCCACTTTCTGGAGCAAAAACATGCAGCTTCTCCTCATGCAGTATTAATGAGAGAGATCATTTGAATATTTCTATTCTATTTTAAGAAATCCACTGTGCAGTTGGTTTCTTATACAGTCTTGAATTGCATAACTTAGGACTGACTGGAAAGTCATAAGGGGGTTTCAGAGCAGTTTTTATACAACAAAGGTGCTCCCCTTCCAATTACTAAATTATGAAATTCTTGGAGAAATCTCTAAATGCCAAAATGCTTTCATCCCAAATCACAGTGGACTTTTATGTGGTGATCCTCAAGGTTCCATCATATACACTTTCACTATTCATTTTGCCTTTTTTAAAATTTCTAAATATTAACTAGAACAAATTGACACAGTGTTAGCTTCATCTCAAATGAATCTTCAGGTTCCACCTTTCAAATGGTGGACACCACACCTGTGTAGAATATACTGATGACCTGCTATCTACCCTGAACATCCCCTACCCCTTCTAAAAAAGGGGTTGGATGTTACAAGGTTTAACTTGTATTTTGAGGAGTACATGAATTCTCTGAGCCACTGTAAACTAAATGAAATGGATGATTTTATTTTTCTTTGTCAGTTGTATAATGGTGGAATAGTTGTCGTTATGTATTGTATTTATGTTCTTCTTGTTGCCGTTCACAGAATAACTGTAGCATGGCACTGAGCACCACCATCATCAGATTCAGTCCAACCCCACCTGTGGAACCAGATGCGCTACCAAAGCATGATATTCTTGGCCTGCCCAAAAACCTGGACCAGGTGCAACCAGAGCATTCTAAAAGTCTGGATCCACTACCAGCACAGCAGTGTAAAACCCCAGAGCCCTCACGTAGTGCTTCTGGACTGAGCTGTTCTCGCAGCCAGAGTGAATGTAACTACCATTGCCCCGGGGACAGAAGTGGTGACCTTTCAGCAGGTTGCAGGAACCACAAGCACCTCTCTGAGTCCAATGTCAGACAGCTCACTAAAGTCGACTCAGGCTATTGCAGTAATCTGAACATTCAGCAAAGTAGCAGCTCTGCAGCTCCTCAGAGCTCCCAGCAGTGGGGAGTTGCTGGCTCAGTGTCATCATCAGTGTATGCTAGTGGCACGCCTCCTTCCTACTCATCAGAGGGCCATCACTATGTGCCCATCCCCACCTTTAAGCCACAATGTGATGGCTTGATTGACCTTCCCCACCAAGGAGATATGCAGTCCCTCCTTACTGGACGCTCTCTCTTCAACTCACAGCTGGCTCAGCAGTATTTGGGACCTGTAGCTCCATTACATCCTGGTGCTTATCATGTGGGAGCAACAGGAAACAGTCTTTTTGGTGTGTCCTCTACAGGCATGTCCTTTCTCTCTGCTTTTATTAATAAAGGTGCTAAGTTATTCATTACAAAACCGTAAAATATTCTTCCTTTTTATTCCAGGCATACCCAACAGTGATCTCACATTGAGACACGTCCATCCCACAACAGGTCCTCTGGGGATTTCTGCGTCTGCTGGCTCCCATCACCACCCTAGACCCCATCAAGACCAACGAGACATGGGAATGATGGGAAAACCCTATAGTCAATATGGTCCAGAGCCCCTGATGGCAGGTGGCCTTGATGAACTGAGAGGTAGCAGTGGTCTTGGTGTTTATAACAGGCATGAAAACCGCACCTTTCTGCGAAATTCGCCATTTTGAAACCAAAATAGGTGACCTGAATCGTGTTGATCTGATGAGAAAATATTTTTGAAGGGGGGTATGTACGTGACATGGAGGTATACTGTTATGCTCTTGCACTTTGAGGCCTTTTGCTACTATTTATATTGGTAAAATAAAGACAATATATGCACTCCTATGTTGCTGTAGTGTTTTACAATATCCTTTAATGTGACGCTTATATTTTTCCGGCCCCTCATTTTGAATTGTTTTCGTCAACTGGCCCCAATTCCAAATGAATTGAATAGCCCTGCTCTAATATATATTCATACTTATTAATTGAATCAGTTTAACTCTGAATTTGTAATTGCTGTTATGAATTATGGTGTTTAAGTTTCATTGTCTTCACTTACAATACGTACATAACTTACTACTTCTTCTGCCATATGGGGCTGAAGCTCCATGTATCAACTATGCCTGTTTCACTGTCATCCTCAGGCCAAGTGGTGGTGCCAGAAGAACTGCGGTTCCCACACACCTGCTGTGTAGGCATCGCTTCACAGACCACCCTCAGCCTCTTCAACCCCTCTGAGAGATGGCAGCAGGTGTTAATCACTGTCACTAGCCTGGCTATTGATGGAGAGAAGGTGAGCAGAAAGACGAGTGGTGACTAATTCTTTACACTGTTAAAAAACTCTAAAGCCCAGTTCAGATCAAAGGTTTGCGATGACATTTAGAAACTTGCAACTACTGCAACGTGCAGGTTTGCGACGTTCTGAAACCTGCCAGTTCAGACCGGTGAGACGAGATGGTGTATCATCTCCTTAGCAACACCTCTCTGTACTCCTTATCTAACCTTCGACTTTTCAGGCTTTTTTTGTAGCTGGATATAATTTGTATCATTATAAAATATAAATGAAGACAGACATAGTGTGATAGAAACCGCTAGTAGAGATGAAAAGGCAAAAATAAGGTTTTATTTTTCTAATTCACTGCTTTCTCGATTATGGCGCTCCCTTTCCTTATTCATTACATTGCTCACTTGTCTCTCGCTCTCTCGTTGAGCCTCCGTCCATATCTGCCATTTCCACCAGCTGGCCGTATATACTGTAAGTGAATTGACCAGCAGACTTTGCTAAGATTAAATAGGCTGTTGAAACAGGTGACGTGTCTTGCTGGTGATTTGACAAGCTGAGTCTCAGGAGACAACATCAGTTGGTTTGAGCCCAGACGAGACGAGTCAGTTCACACCGCTGCAACTTTTACCTGCAAAGTTCTAAAATGGTTTCGTGTCATCGGGAATCTTTGGTCTGAACTGGGCTTAAAATGTCAGCAAGAGGTTGTTTGTATATAGTTGCATAAAATATCTGGCTCAACCAGCTGAGAGCATTAATTTAATTATCACTCTTTTTTCTTCGATGCCAATCCCTACAGGTGGATAGCTCACCATACCAGTGGCTTATAGTGAAGAACAAGACGATCATTGCCCCCAAGAGTACAGAGGAGCAGAAGGTCTTGTTCATCCCTCCAAAGGCTGGAGTCTACCAGTGTGTCTTCAGTGTTTGCTCTTGGCCTGCTTCCTTGGAGACTGAGGTTGCTGGCAGGGCTAACATCTTTGCTAAAAGCGTGGTGCTGGTTGCCATAGCAGAGAATCCTGCAATAGAGGTGAATCACACTCATGACTAAAAATAGTTTTGGGTTGACATTCATGAACAGACATGGTGTTTTAAGATAATGTCGGTGTTTGTGTGTACAGTTCAAATAATAATTAACACTGTTTTTTTGAAATGTTTGTGTTGGCGTCCACCCCCCCACCCCCAAAAAAAAAAGATGTAAACCTAGGGGAAAGTGAAGTTTCTTATTTTCACCAAATGTATGCATGTTACATGTTGTTGCTTCTCAGGTGGAGGTAAGCAAATCTGGCTGTCTGGATTTCGGAGACCTTCCAGGAGGCAGTGACAAATCTCTTCCTCTGAAACTGCTCAACAGGACTCATGCTACAGTGCCCATCCGTCTGGTCATCAGCGCAGTAAGTCAACAGCATTTTTCTACATATTCTTAGACCACTTACAAACTCATACAAACACGTAGTGGTACATTGACCACCAGTGGCACCTATGTGGTTTCTACATGTTACAACTGAGGAAACACAGGTGCATATTTAAATACAGCGTGTGAGGGATGAGGGATTCCTCATCTAATCTAATGACAGAGCAAATGTTTTGTTAGAGTAAATAAGTACAAACAAACACTCTTTGAGTGATCCCTTACTATAATAATTTATATTTTAAATGCTCAATTTGAATAATAGCATTTAAGACCAGCTGAAATAGATTTCATATTACATTCAGCTACAAACTTAACACATTTTATTTGATTTCAAGTTGAGCTATTTAAATAAATATATGCATATTTCAAATTCAGTTTACACTGACATATTTCTGCCCATAGCCATCTAAATACTGGATATAATTGGTCGTAAATCCAGCATAGATCTGGTTTTATACTGGATATAAAAACACAGCATTGAGCATAATAAATAGTATATGAGTGGTTCACATTTTACATCTCATTTGTCCAGAATGCTACAGCATGGCGATGCTTCACCTTTTCCAAGCACCCTGTTACCGTTACATCTGAGGCAACACAGCAGGCTGGACACATGACTCCGGTGTTGACTCCCTCGGTGATGAACCATGTGATGCATGCCAACTACGGAGAGGTTAGGACTGCCAAAACCATAACAACCTTATTCAGCAGTTGGTCACTTTACCTGTTTCATGCTGCAGGTTTTTGTTTCATGTTTTCTGTAAAGCTTGCTGATGTAATTGTTGTATTTTACCAAAATGAATCAATGTGTTTTGATTCCTTTCTGGAAATGAGGCCGAACATTAAAAAATGTTTCTCACAATTCAATTTTTTTATCTCATCTATCAAAAGAATAGACTTCACCCTCAAAAATTATTTGTATATCAATATTTCATAGCATTGCCATGAATATGTGAAGAAAACTTTGTTTATGCGGAAGTGTAAATTAATGTGTCAATAGATGTTTTGATGTAGCTCTGCTGTTGTTAAACTTTATGAATGCAAGTTGTCTCAAACTGATCCAGTGAAGGCTGCAGGTTTTCATTCCAACCAAGCAAAAACACACCTGATCCAACAAATCCAACTGTGTGAATGCGATTCAGTTGGTTGGATAAGTCTAGTCAGGTGGGTTCTTGCTTGGTTCAAATAAAAACCTGCAGCAACAGCGGCCCTTTACTGGATGACTTTAAGATACCCACCTGCTTTAAGCAGTGAAACTGACTTTATCAGTCGCATAATACATGTTTTTTCTTTTCAGAATCCACAGGGCTTCATGGTCTGGGTTCACTTTAAGGCCCCTCAGAAGTACTCAGTTTCTTCAGGTGATCAAATACTTGATGATTTTAACTGTTAACATTATCCATGCTAAAGACAGTAGAACGAGTCAACTACATAATGTCTGTTTCAGATATAATAATCCAGTTTTGCTTGGGGGAAATTAGTATATTTAAGATACATTTTCCTTGACTTCTTGAAAGAATATACTGCTCTTTTAAATACATGCATGTATTATAATAATCATAATTATTATTATTATTTTTATAAAAGCAATCAAAATGTTTAAGGTTTGTGTTAAAACTATAGTGTTTCATACTGGAATAAAGGCTATGCTGTATGTATCATACACAAGTATTTGTGGTGGAAAGGGGGTATTTCTTTTTTTATCCACTGGGGAGAGTTCAGTCTAGTCAGCTAATAAGTACATAAGGTAACTGTAATTAAATGCTGTACAGTGAGCCTTGTGGGCAATTTGTACAATGGGATGTGTGATTTGGTTCCATTTGGACCAGCTGACAGTTTGTAACTGACTTGACCATCAGCCTTTGCTACGAGCTGATTGGCTGTTGAAACAGGTAACGTGCCTACTGTTTTAAAACCAGCTGTTGAGTTGTCAGCTGACTTGAGATAAGTGGGCCCAGTACACACCTCTGTAACTTTTCCTGCAGCGTCCTAAAACCATCTCATCTTGTTGCAAAAAATTAATTTTCCAGAGTAAATAAAACAATGAAACAAAACACAGTTATTTTCTGCAAACCCTAACTCATTGTGCTTGTGCTTGTCAGGAGAGCTTGGTCCAGCTGATGAGTACATTGCTCGGGTGGACATTGAAGTGGACTCTCCCGGTCCTAGTCATGTGATCAGGAGTATTCCCCTCAGGGCCAGGTCTGGGACTGCAAGGGTCCATGCTCCTAAAGATTTGCAGGTAGTCAAACTTCCATATGGCTTTTTTTTTTAGACTGTTAGTGTAGCACTGAACACTACTACATTGCAAAGACAGTTTGTATGTTTTGTCTTTGTAAGTGGGTGAAACAAATTGGTCTAAGAAGTGCAAACAGGGACGATTCTGATCATCAGTCATCAGTGACCAAGTTGGACAATAAAGCTAATCAGTTAAATCAGGTTTCTGTTTTCAGAGCAGTTCTAACTCTTCCAAAGTAATTATGGTGATTATTTGAGCAGTTTACATAGCAGCAGGCAGTTGAAGAGTGAGTCATGAATTTGCAGGCTACTTTAACCCTTGGTCATTTTTAATGCACATGTGATGACACTTTGTCAATCTCTGTCATGTGGATGTTTGAAAGTTAACCTGATGGGATGCGGAAACCATATTATCTGATGTTCTATCTTCAGAGTAAAAACAGATTTTCTTTTGCATATAATGTCAAAAGACTTTGAGGAATTAAATTGCTAGATTAATCATGAAAATATTCAATTGTATTTCACACAAAGGTTGACATAAAACAACCTTTATTTATCATCAGATGTTCTCTTGGCCTCAGTCAACTGTTTTCTACTTTTGTCTAGACTGTAAGCCTGTCTGCTGCACTGGGTAAATCTAGTCAACAGACGCTGCCGTTAAAGAATGCAGGAAACATTGACATGCAGCTGAAACTCAAGGTAATTCTGACCTTTACTTTTCTTATTAAATCTGGGTTTTGGGTAAGCCTCTGTGACATTTTGGGCTCAGACTTTGGTACATTTGGAACTCATTGATTTATTGCACCTGTTTTTATTGTTTTCTTCAGTTGAATCTCCATTTTCTCTGTTTCTTCTCCATCTCTTCCTTCTTGTTGCCCTTCAATATTCAACCCACTGTTCCTTTGCCATCTTCTTCTAAATTATATTCCCTCCCATTGTCTGTCTTTCATTCCTGTTTATAGAGCAGTGATGCTGAGGGCAGTTTCTCTGTGACACCTGATGAACTGTCCCTGAGAATGGGTGAGGAGCAAGGCATTGTGGTCTCCTTCAAAGCACAGGGCAGCAAGACATTTCAAGAAAGGTATACAAACATTTCTTGCTTTTGCAGTAACTGACAGTCCTGAAGTCCTCTAAATGAGAAAACACAGTTCCTGTCAGCTATTCCATAATAGTATTAAGGTTATTACAGAAACCCAGATAACACCACTGCTGGAGAAACTTGAAACTTTAGCCATTTGTAAGTTTTCACAACAATATCTATTAGGTAATTTATATTTTGTGTCAATAATCTGAGAATCTGATCCCAAATTAGCTAGCTATTAGCAAATGAGGCATATGCTCTAGCACTGCTAGAGCAAATGCCTCTACCAAATATGGTCCGTTTCATACCACTTATACACATGAAATACAGTATTCCAGCCCTGATATTAACCCTGCATACATACATGCATATTTCTGTGCCTAAATATTTTTTTTAAATATATTTGCATTTTGATTTAATGCACTTCCTATAATTCGATGTACTGTTGATAAACATCAGACCTGGAGTATGTCCTTGAATATCCCACAAATATTGACCATGTTCAGTGGACATAATGATGCTAATTAACTTTGTGCTTGTTGTGTTGCAGCCTTCTCACTATTCTGGTGCTGCCATCAGGTCCTCAGTATGAGGTAACCCTCAAAGGACAAGTTGTCCCAGAGGACTCTGGAAAACCTGGCATTCCCTCTGCTACTGTCTTTGGTCCTGGTGTTGCCAATGATGTTCCCCCAATTCTGTCTAATAAACAGTTCGTAGCCTGGGGAGGGGTCACTCTGGGACGAGCTGTGTAAGCAACTTTTCAGTTTTTCATTAATTTCATTATTTCTTGGTTACAGAAAAAACACTTAATAGGTATCAAGTATTCATTGCAAAGTAATCAATCAAAAAAAAATATCAAGGCCCAGTGTTCCACCATATTCTATCAACATGTATAATGTTATTCATGAGAAGGGACAGAGGGTGTCTACAGGGAGTGTTGTTTCTCAGAAGCTATTTCAGCCATAGACTGTATAAAACATAGAAGTCGTCCCATAGCTTTTTGAAAAGCTACTGGCCCAATCTCAATCTCCACCGAAGCTCCTAAGAGGCTTCAAGTCCTAAACGCAGCGGACCAGGTTCGACTCCGACCTGTGGCCCTTGGCTGTATGCCCCCCCTCCCCCATTTCCTGTCAAAGTAATTAGAGCCCCAACCTGTATAGTTTTGGAAAGACTCTAAGCAGGTTTATTTCTGCTGTAAAATGGGGCATTTTGAGATGGGGGACTAAGAGGATTGAGCCAGCTTTAAATGGACATATGAGGAACTGTAGTTATTGAAACATTGGCTTTATTTTTCAGCCCCAGAGGTTGTCTCTTGATTTCAACATATTGCATAATTTATTTATACTTATTGAAGGGAGGTAAAAACAGACAGCAGTAAGAAGGCTAAATGCCTTATAGAATGAATGCATTATTTAAAGATTTAACTGCATCCAGGTTTGACTTGGCTATTCTGCTTGAATTAGGAACTCTATGACTCTCAATCTCAAATCAAAGCTTGTCAAAGAATTCCTGCACACTAACTGTTATCACATGACCAAGAGCTGCCATTCTTCTTCAGCCAACAGAAGCTGGTTCTAAGGAACAACTCGACCAACGCCACACAACAGCTACGGTTGCTTATTCGTGGTCAAGATCAGGACTGTTTTCAGGTGGATTATTAATTATATATAATAATTTAATAATATTAATATTGTAACATTCTGAAAACACCTCATTGCTCTTCCTTCTTCAGAGTATCCTCACATCCTGTTTTTAGTATATATTTTTTGTTAATCAGCAATCCACTGCAACTGTTTGTGACCAAAGGTGGTTTTATTTAATCAGATTTATCTTCGTACAACAGTTTGGATTGCACAGGTGCATGTAGCTAAAGCCACATAGAAATTAGGCCCAAGATTAATATGACATTAAATGAGAACACCACAGCTTTAGCATTATACTCCTGTAACATTGTTGGACTCATTATAGACAATAGGTGTTTTTTTGTACTATTCAGCTATGTGTACAATTGGTGGAGTCCAATTTTGTATTCCTTACTTTTGATCTCTTCTAATTTCTCATCCAATTAAACAGAAATGCAGTAAATCCATAATCATTTGGCTAATTACTTAAGTAATTATTTCACTGTCCCTCAGCTCCAGAGTATGTTCAGTCCTGAAGAGCGTCTGACACGACATGGGGAGCTGTCCATTCGTCCCAGAGAAGACGTGACTGTCCACTTGCTCTTTGCTCCCACCAGGGTGGCTTGCATGTTGGCCAAGCTGGAGATCAAACAGTCTGGAGTCCGGCCTTCACAGCCAGGGGTCAAATTCACTGTGAGGATGTGACCGTTTTAGTCCTGCCTTGCTCTCTGGCTTTTTTCATATATCACATGGCTTTTTATCTCACTTATCCTTTGTGCATTCTTACTCTTTTTTTCCTGCCTCAATTTCTTTCTTTTTTAATTTATTAAAGACAGACTAGGTCTATAGTTTAGTTTGGTTACTATATTTCCCATCTTCAGATTCCACTGTCGGGCTACGGTGGGACGAGCAACATCATCCTGGAGGACCAGAGAAAACAGGCAGACGGCTATGTGGCAACACTGACTGACATCACTGTTAGTCGTGTCAGCAAAGTGTGTCTGTGTGTAAGGAACACTGGCTCCAGGGCAGCTTTCATCAAAGCTGTGGCCTTCTCTGATGTACACACAAGATCAGTTATGGAACCCTCTGTCATCAGCCTCGCCCCTTCCCAATTTGTACTTAAGGAAAGAACACAAGAGGTAGGAGAGCTGATACAACTGATATTACCCACACTTAGTTCAGGAAAAAACATTCCTTCAACAAGATTTATTTAAATGCTAAACAAGACACTTCGATTAATGATTTTTGATTAATAATACAAAAAAAATAATAAAAGCATTTCATGGAATGAAGACAATCTTTGATTTAGCCTGCTATCACCAGACCAAATAGCAAATATAAATTTGTATGGAACCTCTCAGCTGATTTCTGATTTCCAGAGGGCATTATCAATTTGTTATCCACATGTGACAGCGCTGAGCGTCAAGTGACCAGGTCACAAAAAAACCACCTGAGTGATGGAAAAATTGATTGAACGGATTACAGCGCGGAGCTATGAGCTGGTATATTATGAGTCGGTATATTAAACATATGCCAAATCCTGTCCCGTTTGTTCAATTGTGACAGGATAGTAGCTTCAACATTAGGTTCCACATCAGCTACAGCCATCTGTGTCATTTTCAAAAATGCCTCCTCTTTTTGCAAATAGTGGGTACTTTTCTTTGAAAAAGAATATCTTGCCTGCCTCAACATATGCTGGAATGTGACCTTGGTCGTAATATATATATATATATATATATATATATATATATATATATATATATATATATATATATATATATATATATATGTGTGTGTGTGTGTTTTCAGGTGATCACTGTGCTAATGAAGTCAACATTAAGAGAACAAGCTCTTTGTCATTCAGCCAATGCACTGCTAGCTACTGTCTGTCTGTTCTCTGGAGATGAGGTCTCCAGGCAGCAGTATAGAAGGTGAGACCTTTCAACATACAGTTAAATCAGTTGGCTTTAATGCTATTAGAGTACTAATATTGGCATATATGGGAATTAGTGGTGGGTAGCTGATAATAAAATCTGAACTGAACCGAAGGAAAAGCTCTGACGTCAGCTCTGTTATGCCAAAGTAATATTTCTGATACTCCTGCCTACAGATGATTTGTATATTGGAGTATAGATTCAAATAAGCATACATGGTTTCTGACTCTTAAAAATGCTGATGGTTTATCTATCCAATTCCAGATGGTTCTGCTTTTGTGAGAAAGCTGTTTCGTCTCCCCAACAGTGTTTGTGTTTTCTCTCCTCAGATTGCTTCAGAGCAAACCAGAGGCTATGGGGAAGGCTCTGTCTGAAAACAGTCTGCTGAAAAACATCAACTTCAATGAGAAGTTCTTGGGAGAAGAAAATGTTACAGAGAGTAAGCTTAAATTATAATGCTCTATTTTAAAAGCTCAGTCTAAAGCCTTTTCAAATTGCCCTTTCAGTAGATACCATTAGTAATAAAATGCAATTTGTTCACATTTCAGTTTGCTATTATATTTCTGATCAATTGATGAAAAGTGATTGTACCCTGTAGCCAGTTTAAAGCTTTTATATCTAATATACACTGCGGTAGATCTTTGCTAAACCAAAACTGTTATTATGAAGGTATAGTGATACTAGAAATAGCAATCGATTTAACAAAGGTTGTTGGAATACATGTCTAAAATATTGTTGGCTCTGATTATTTACCTTTTCTGTAGCCTACGACCTTCCCCGACGGCCCAATGAAGCGCATATTTTCTATGGAAACATGAGTAAGGTAGTGGTGTCTTTGCTGGGAAATGCAAAGAGCACAGGCTGTGAAAAGACTGACCACACTGAGCTGCTGCTGCCTTCTGCAAGACAAAGTTCAGAGACTGACAGGTACTTTCAGACATATCTCTAACATGCTGTAATATACTACAATCCAACAGATATATTCAACATAAACAGGATACAAGAATGTGGGACTAGGTCTGTACATCTTTAATAGTCAACATCTTTAAATGAAGTACATCATGTAAAACACAATGGTCCTTATACAAGAACCACTCGTATGATCACATTTGTTCTTAAGTTGGTTGCACAGTTGATTTAGGAGAACTTTTTACCATTTTTTTCACAGTCATGGATCGTTTTGCTGTCTGATTTTTTGTTTTTAAGCCATTTTCATATCAAAGCTTTTTAAAAAAATGTTTTATTAAATGACAAAAAAGTTGACCCTCCGGTGACATTGCATAAACAGCACTCGTAAATAATTATTTTTAACTCTTTGGTGCCATTTTCATAAATGAACATTTCCAGACATATAGTATGAGTCAGGAGCCTTATATGGTGTCATTGGAGCGTTCATTTAATAATTTAAAATTCTCATGAATGTGAGCTCATTTACACACAGGTGGCAATCATCATGTTTACACAGTTATCTTAAGTTAGGAATGTTTGCTGAATCTGACATGACACACTCATACTAGCCCAGTGTACAGAAATGTGTGTGTAAAGAAAATGTTCTTGCATGAGGCTCATTGTTTTGTTCAATGTTGTGTAATTCCCAGTGGTTTGGCAAATGGCAATGTGTCTCTGGATGTGCTGCCAGTGAAAGGTCCCCAAGGTCTGGCACTGAGAGTGGCAGAGCACTCCTTAAAGGTACCATGAGCCCTCTTTTATAGATTTGAATGGTTTCTTATAATGAAATGAGTGTTTCTTATTTTGGTGCAGGTTCTTCTGGATGAGATGAGAGAGATTTGTTTCACTGCATTTGACATAAAATATTAATTTTTCAATAGAGAATGTCTTTTTTCCCCCTCAGGCTTCAGAGCCAGTACACAGGCAGGAGTCCTGGAGCATCCATCCAGAACAACTTGTCCTTGCCTCTCCCACCATCAGTGAGTAGAATCTAGATTTGAATTCCACTACAGATTTTGAGTAGGATTTGTGAAGCGATTACCTTCGAACCACAGGTGAATGACTGCAATGGCATCTGATTAGTAATCAGCAGCACAAATTTGCTTTTGTCGTTGTCGTTTTTAGATGGTGTAGCCACCACCAGTCAGGTTCAGATCCGGAACAATACATCCAAAGAGCTGAGCTTTGATTTGTCCTGGCCCGCTCACTGCCTCACCATCACCCCTCAGCATGGAGTCATCGACCCTCAGTAAGCATACACTTGGTTGTCCAGTAAAACATCTTCACTTTGTTCAAGTCAAAGCCATTGGTTAGGTTTTGTTTTGTGTAGGTGATTATACCTCAAATTAAATGGTCAACATTTAGTGTATAGTATAAAGTGCTTTATTAATAAAAAATATTATGATTATGTAACTGCAACTTGTCCATATCCACGTGTGCTGCCATTTCAATATAAAATAACCACTAATATTTTAATTAAGTTTTAAGGAAGCTAAAAACAGAATAAAAAAACTATTAAATGAATACAAAAAAATAAATTTCTCTCTCAAAAATGAAGAAACGCATATTTAAAAAAAAAAAAAAAAAAGATCACGTCTCCTTGTGGTAGTGATTAAGTAGTGACTCTGGTAAGTCAAATTGTCAGGGGAATCCATTTAGAGCGCCGTGTTTTCGGCAGAGTATCGATAATGTATCACAAGAGGAAATAATATTATATATTTCCTTAAGGATAGTTTGTCCCCACCTTAATCCTAATGTGATCCTAATCATATGTGTGTGTATATGATTTTAATTATCCCATGTGTGTCCTATTTCTTTATTTTTGTTAAACAAGGTGCCACCTACAGATTTTGATAAGCCCCAACCCTTCTCTAGCAACTAAATCTACCCTGCTGCCATGGAGTGGACAGATTTATGTCCAGTGTGATGGCCAACAGAAGGTATGGAACACTTACACACATACATACATACATACATACATACATACATACAAGTTAATCATGAATCTTTTCTTTTGCTGTGATAAACAAGAGCTTAATGTGTGCAATGTGACTACTGGTTCAGTTGATTAAGGTCCAGATTCGTGGGGACCTGGCTCTGGATGTGTCCGCGGCCCCAGCAGACATGACTCTGTCAGCCCTGCCTCCTCAGGCTGCCACACCAGTGCTGCCTGTTGCCAGGCTCACCGCTAAGCCGTCACTACCCCCACAGACACCGCAGTCACCTCAAGCCCTGGTGGAGATTAGCAACAAGGCCATCATGTTCCCCACCATTCCCTCAGGGGAAACCTCAGGTAAGGAGGGGACTGACCAGAGGACAGAAGTTTCTCTCTTCACATAAATGTGGACTGTACAGTACAGCAGTGCATTGTGGTCAAGGCTGAGCAGCCTTAAAACACTGAGTGCATTTACATGGTCATAAAATTCCCATTTATAAGGCTTATCCCGGCGATGATCATATTCCAGATATGGTGTTTACATGAGCACAAGAAAAAAAATTGAGTTATTCATATTCCCTGTATACATGATAAATACCAGTAACCCGGTTACTGATTACTGGATGCAGGTGCTGTATTTACAGAAACAAGAAACAGGAAATATGCTATACTGTACATTTACTACCACTTCACAACTTTACTGCTAAATTCTTCTCTGCTCTGAATGCCCACGGCTGTCTACTTTGCGTTCATCCACCAACTCTCCCCCCCCCCCACACACACACACACACACACACACACACACTACGTACTGAGCTATTCCTGAAACGAAGGAGGACAGGAGGATGAAAATTATTGTGGAAATAGATTCTTCAATAAAGATCAACAAACAGGATCAGCTTTTTCTCTGTGGTTTATTTTGCCAAAGCATTTTCCTCTGCAGACAAAAATACGTTCATCCCTACATCCTCACAAGTTAGAGTCTAGTAGAAAATGATGATTTGCCAAATCTCGCACAGTCTTTTAGGTGAAGAGACAGGACGCGAATAGCCTTGGTTGGGTGACATCTTTAGACCAAACAAAAAACATGCCTTAGACATTACAATTCTGAACATTCTGAACCTCTCATCACAAGGTCTCTAACACAGGGTGCAGATGCACAAATATGCCAATATATCATCATGAGTTAGTTATTTGCATTATCCATTAAGAAGGTGAGACAGAGGTGACACTGAACTGTCTGACCTGACAAAACTATGATTATGAATTACAAATATCCAAAATTCCCACAACAAGATACAACCTCTTTCAATTTTTTTCAGCAAAAAAGAACAACCGGGAGGTGTGTTTCTTTTAAAAAAAATTTTACTCACACTGCTCACAGCAACGTCATGATTCTGTCACTTTCTGACTAAATAGCCTCATGGCAATTATATATTGATATTCTTAATTTTACAAACTAACAAAATTCTTTAAAGCAAGTCATTTGGTGTCTTTAACATCCAGATATTCATTTTAGACATGTTCCTGTTGATATGATGAACACTTGGATAGGCTTGGATCGGTTCTGTTTTGTGCTTTTAAAGTGATTTCAAGAGTGTTGCAGGTATCAAGCGGAGAGAAGCAACACAGTCTCTCACAGCGCGTTAGTGCGTAGAGGTGAGAGAGAGGACATTGTCCTCTAAATGAAATTGACAAATTAACTTCCTGTTTTTTGCTGCCGTTAAGTTTTGCGGAAGGCTTCAGCGAGCGGATCACTTTTAAACAAGTGAGGCAGCAAGGGTCAAAAAAACGTATTATGACAGAGCAGCAACACTTGATTGGATTTGGATTTGGAGCATGTCGGGAAAGGCAACAGCAGCTCCTCCCTGCTGTGTAGAGAATGAATTCAAACAATGGAACAGAGTTATTCCCGCGTATGAGATATCGAGGCCCTGCTCTTTAATAACCTACGCAGCACGAATAGTAAACAGTTAGTCTAATAGTGACGTCAACAACGGGTTTTAGGGTAATCGAATAATCGTGCCCATCCCTAAAAGTAACAGTACAGTAATTAGTATATAGAAATTTAAGAGAAATCAACATACCATGATATAATACCGTTACCATCTATCCTTCAAATTATACAGTAATATAAATTTTAGACTATACCGTACAGCCCTAAATGGGATATTCCAATAACCCAATCATAAATGGAATATTCATGTCCATGTAAACGCAGTCCATGGATTTCGAAGTCTGAAGGTTTAGTGAAAAATCTTTTCCATCTTGAGACTGACGTGGTTTGAAGTCATACTCCAGGCAGTATACAGTATGTGTATGTTTGTGGGAGACTTTAACTCTCTGTTGCTCCTACTTCAGAGGCCCAGCTGGAGGTGCAGAATGGGGAAGTGGAAGTGAGGTGGTACCTGTCATCATTTGCTCCTCCATATGTCAAGGTGCTTTTTTTCTCATCATTTTCTTCTGCTTATTGTCTCTTTCTTCTGGCAACTCTTTAATTCTGTGTACTGCTTTCTCTTTATTATCCCTCCTCAGGAATCAAATGCTTTTATATATTTTGTACTTTGTTTACAATTTATTTTTAATCTTCTTAGTCTTGCTTTCTAAGCGTAGCTAAATTCTTCTCTTTTGTCTCCTGACTATGGTGGCTGTGAGTTTATTTTGTAGGTTCAGTCTCCAGATGTTTTTGTGGTTTTGTCTTGTTTTTTTGCCATTGAGTGACTCAGGTCAAGCTAAGGTCCCTTCTCTCTCCTCAGGGCGTTGACAACACTGGAGATGTTTACCGGGCCACTTACACTGCTTTCAGATGCTCCAGGGTCTCGGGCACTCTGGGAGCCCATGAGAAGATGCAGGTAGGCATTCACATCTAACTAGAATTGTCATGGAAATTTAGAGTGAGTTTTACTGCTTATGTCATGGATTACTGGGAAAACAATCTTGTGGTACAGGCCATTCTTAGCTGGAAAGGACCAACTGTAACCCATGATCCACTGGTTAGGTTAAGTTTCTGCCCAAGGGGCTCTGGTGCCTCGCCACCTTCTGTCCTGCTTTTAACCTTGGGTAAAAGCTAGAATATAGTCACAGAAGAGTCTCAAGCTTAGCGTGAGTAGCGGTGCAGAAAATCACAATCAAACAGTCCACTCTGACAGCATGGTTGTGTGTGCTAGTTATACTTGAGCTTGCTTACTGTATATTACACTTGAAAACCTTGCATCAGTAAAACTTTTGAATCACAAAGCCAAATTCAATTTTTCTGTAGGTTGGTCTCAGAAGATAAGAGTATAACAAGCATGTACTGTATATGGTTAAATCAATTCTAATTTGTTCCTCTGATGTTTTTTTGCTCTTCCAGCTCCCTATTACTTTTCTGCCCAGGGACAGAGGGGACTATGCCCAGTTCTGGGACTTGGAGTGCCACCCTGTGTCTGAGCCCCAGCACAAAACCAGAAACCGCTTCCAACTCTGTGGCACTGTGAGTACTCATTTTTTTAGTTTTGTGGGATTGGCCGTAATGCAAGAGTTCCTACTCTATTTATTTATTTTTTTATTTTATTTACTTATTTATTTAGCACAATTTATAAAAATACACAAATACTGACAACGAAGAGAAATAACATACAGTGCAGGAAGAGGCAGAAAACCCAGTGGGCTTATTTGAAGCCTCCACCTAAATAATGTTAAAATTTCACAATATTATAAAGAAACAAAAATAACATACAAAAATAAAAAGTACATAAAGGAATAACAAGTGAATAGTAACAAATAATATATAATTACAAAAAAATAACATACAATACAAAAGCAAAGAAAGTGAGTATATAATATGTAAATGGACAAATGTGTAAAGAATTAACAATACATGAAAAATTATCTGTTTCTTTTATAGCAAGTTATGAAGGAACAGTTCTTTGCCAGATGGGAAAAGCCATTCCATAATTTTGTAGCCCTAAATCTTATTGAAAATTGACCTCTACTAGTAAGAAATTTAGGAGGATGAAGATCTGATGATTGACGAGTTGAGTGGGAATGGACCTGTGAATTTGCTTAAAAGCAAGTCTTGAAATGCTCAGGAATATTCCTAGAGCACTAGAGTTGTGTTTTCACATTCCTCTCCTGAAGGAGGAGATGTCTATGCTAGGTCTGAAACAATTACTCAAGTTACTCCATTACAAAAATGCATCAAGTCAAAATCTCTTCCTCGATTATTTGTTTAATTCCTGTCTTGCGCGTAATACGGCCTGTTCAGTGCAGTTATCATTGATACACACAGACCGTTTTTGCGGATGAACACCACTACATCCAAAAAAGGCAGAGGATCATTTGACACCAAAAAAAGAAGCCAAAAAGGTGCAGTGTCCACTGTAAACTAGAACTGTTATACCACAACATCACGACATCGATGATTCAGCGTCGGCCGCTGTTAACAACACTACAACGAGCGCCGCTGTTTCTTTTTAAGAAAGGAGGTTGTCGTAGTGATGCATAACGATAGCTGTCCTCATGAATGCCTCTATGTTTAGTTTTTACCTGCCTGATCAGTCTTTATAGTTTTGTTTGAGTAAATGTTTCAGTGGAGTTTTGCACTACTTGAATTGTTTGGATAGTAAACTTATTCATGGTAAATTGCCTTCAACACACACACATCTCGTCTCTCTCTCTCTCTCTCTCTCTCTCTCCCTCACGTACTCGTGCACTCTCAACCACAAACACACAACCACCCCTGTTAGGTTACCACATCAAATAAGCCTACCCCAGACATAATATATATTTTTTCAAAGTAACGCAAATTCTAGTAACTTTTACGCAAAATTATAAAAAATTTTATCCTATTAATCAATCAAAATGCCCGATTACAAAAAGATTCAATAACTGCAGCCCTAGTCTGTGCACTTACAAAAATCTGACATTGAAACGATTCAGGCAGCTTTAGTTGGAACATCACTAGAAAACAAACCAATCGCTGTCTGATCCGTGAAACACTATTCGAAGGGGGACAAACTTCGCCACACCAGCAAAGAAGTCTGAAACCTCCAGCTCAGAGTGGACTAACAAACAGAAACTAACAAAGATGCTAACTACACTTCCATTCTGAAACTTCAGCTAGTCGCCGATTTTAATGCACAACATATTCCTCATGTGAGCCTGGGTGTGACTGACACTAGGTTCAGGACACTGAAACTATGACTTAGTTGCAGATTGCTAACGTTAGCTCCATGGGCAGGCAGCTCGGGCTCTGTGTTCGTCCATCCACCTGCGGGACTCCAGGAGTTGGACCTGCCATCGGCTGCTGTGTTTCAGCAATCGGAGTATGCTGTGCATGTAAACAGCGTTCCCAGAGTAAAATCAGGTTACACGTCTGCGCAAGCTCCGTGGGTTATAACTCCCCCTCCATACTCTTTTGACACGTAAATAGAATAAACCAGGAAGAAACGGCACCCATACAACATGAAGAAAACAACAACATGAGATTTAAACTAAGGGAGGATTTAACCATGGCAAGTAACATCACTACCAAGAAGACCCATTTCTGTCGTAATTCTGTCCAAAAGTTGTCCATGTTCTCCTCACTTTCCAAGTTGTTGTGATTTTGACAAAGGAAAACTGGGGGGAAAAAGCCATTTTACAAGCAGCTGTATGTTGGCGGAGCTCCACCTACTGTACCGGAGGAAGAGTCACTCCCGTTCTTTTCCCATTCATCCCCCGCTCATGTAAATGGGGGATACAATAATCCAATTATTCCCTTAACCGAGGAAAGACCATTTTCGAGTTACTACTGTGCATGTAAACGCACTGAGTGACAGAATTAACAAACGAGTAAAGTGGGTTGTTGGATGTTAAGGAGAGCCGCCCTGGTGAAATGGGTCTGCAGGCTTTGCATGTGCACTGCTTTAATGTGAAGTGTTATGACAGAGCCAGTTAACTTAAGAGCATACATACACAGCAAGTGGGAAGTGAGATAGATGGCTCCACAGAAGTAGGTTAAGTGGTTATAATGGTAGGGCTTTTATTGCTTATGACTTATTTGATGCAGTGTTTAAATGGGGTGCCAAATCTTGCAGTGGTGTTAAATGCTCATCTGTGTCTCCGGTTTGCAAGACTTCAATTTATATATTTACCCAACAGTCTGATAAACTACTCCTAAATGTGTGATATGTTTCACATTTATTCAACCACGTCTTCATATGATTAGTAGTGCATTTAGTATGAGTAACACCAACTGACTATAAGAATTTTGACTGACTAATACTATAAGTTAAACACTAAACAGTAAAAATATATATTTTTAAAATGCTAACTTTGCACTAGCAAGTTGAATTTTAAGCTCTTTTATTCTGCTAAGTTCATGGCTTTCTGCTGAACGGCACACACAACAGAAATACGTATGTAAGATTACATCAATGCGGACTATCTCCTCTACTCTTGAGACTGTGCTGGGAGACACAGCAAACCTTCTTGCGACTGCACTTGTGGATTTGCCATCCTGGAGGAGCTGGTCTACCTATGAAACCTCATTGGGCTGCACCTACCACCTCATGATATCAGCGCTGACAAGGACACAAAACAGAAGAAGCATGAGGAGAGAGCAAGTGTCTGTGGAAAACCGTTCTCTCTTGGGGGGGTTGTCCTCTTTTGCCTCTCCATTGCACCTGTTGTCACTTTCATTTGAACCAAAGCGGATAAAATTGATTAACAATCATTTCATAAATGGACACATTGATATCCCTGAAGTTTAACTCAATTGGTGTTATACTGTGACCATTGAGTGCTCCTTTTTTTGAGCAGTATAGTATGTCGATGGCAACTGGCATGTTTGTTTTTTGCATTTACTTACCAAAGTTTTGAGTGTCTGTCTGTCTGTCTAGGGAATAAAGTCTGGACCAGTGGAAGGACCACAGGAAGGAGACTGCTCTCTTGTGAAGACAGAGGCCACAGTCAAGACTAGAAAGAGAGCTGATGCCTCTGCAGGCAAAACCAGGTGAGGTTTTCTCACTGTAATAGCATCACAGCTACGCAAGATACAGTCAGTGTGTAGTTTAGATCAAAATGAAGGCAGAGTTTGAAGATGAATGTGGTCCAAGTACGGGGTAGGCAATTTTTGCCCCTGTTTGAAATTTGGAGGCACACAATCTCACTTTTTTTTTTTATTTGATTGTGTTTATGGGCAAACACCTTTTATATTGGAAACCATTTTGCCCTTTGCCCCTTATTACTTCTGACACTGTTTAAAAGACTGAGAAATTCACTGTGATGACGTTTTAGAGTAGTCTCATGTCTAGGTGATGATTGTGTTATGATTTTAATTCTCAGTCAGGAGGAGACTGTGTGGAGGGGTGTGTATGCTCCACAGGATCTCTACACCTTCTCAGCCACACGGGTGGGTGAATCCAGCACTCTGAAGGTCAACATCCGCAACAACTCATCCGACACGCATGAGGTGAGGCATGCCTTATTCTCATGAAGACATCGGAAGGAAAAATGTTTACTTTTTTATGCAGCAGAAACTGAAATACAGTATGAACATATGCAACCACTCCCACTCCAGAGAAAGAGCTTTTTAAAAGATGGTTTTAAAATGAGTCTTCCTTTAGTTAGGGCCCAAGCACCAATCGGTTGGCAAAGGCCCTGTTGAAATCGCTAGGATTGTCATCATATTTTTATTTTTTTTTAAAGAAAAAGGCTTAGAAAAGCCAATTCAGCGTGCAAGTCTTTGTTGAACAGATAGCCATCTAGTGGACATAAACAAAATGGTGCATTGACCTTTATTTAACCATCAGTATTAATTAATCAAACTAATTGCATTTTTAAGGTGCTAAAGGTGCTCGAAAAAGTTTTGCACACAGAAGTGGTGAAAACAAGTTTTAATGGGTCTGGCACATGGGTGTGGCAAAATGGCTTGATAGCTCACCCAACAAAATGTAGAAGTAGTCCTTGTAAGTTTTACCTAGATGTCCAAAATTTTGTAGGCACATATGCCATCCTAAAGACAACATAAAATAAGCCATTTTTATTATTTATTTATTTATTTTATTTTTTTTGCCATTTCCATGCACTGTACTTAAACAAACTTCTCGTAGAGAATTAATCAGATTAACCAATTGACAAATTTGGTCTAAAGACCTTTGTGATCTAACGTTGTTTAAAGTATGAATTTTCATGGAACATTATTTCTATGGTATTGAGGTCATTCTGCATTTTGCCATGAAACAAGAAATTGTTGGAATTACAATGTGCATGTTCCAGTCTGCTACAAACTTCACGTTAAATAAGAGTCCTGGCCTGAAGGCATCTGCATGCCAATATTGACTCATCATAGCACCACCTACTGGCAACAGGAAGTTACAGGTGTTGTACTTTGGCATACTGCTCCTAGCAGGTTAACCAGATCCATGATGCCCAACTGGTAAAGTGTTTCAGTTTTCATAGTCGCCATCCTGCCAGTACCCCCAAAGTCTTGACCTACTCGACACGTGTCTATAAGTGTCTTGAGATAAGTGAAAAAGATTTGGAACTATACATAAAATTGAATTGAACATGCAAGAAGGAGTGAGGGCCTGTTCTTTGCTGCTTGCAGGTTTCATTTTAGTTGTAGCTGGAGATGTTCCTATGTGTTCTGACCTTGTCATCTCAGACGTAGAGGTTCAGTGTATTGAAAAGAGTCAAGTAGCCAAGTAACAGTGCTAATACTAGCTCAGATTGGACCTTATTTATCAATATCTTCCTAAAGAAAAGTCTATGTGAGATTCATGACTTGTTCCTCAACTGAAAAATTGTTTGCCCTGCGGCTATTGGAACAAATGTTGGTCAAATATAAATTAAAGAGAGACAAATGTTCTGCCAGTGAAATGCTGAAATGACTATTCTGACCACTGAATGTGTATTTTTATTAATGTAATAGCTAATGCTAGCGAATCTCACCCTACTCACCACATTGCCGACATGTAAAAAAGGAAATGCTTTTGTCATGTCTGATGAATAACAATAGCTTTCTGAATCACAGTCTCACTGTCAAAAATGGCAGAAAGCAATGCACCCTCCATAGATCATCAGCTAGATGGTACAAAGTTAACTAATGCAATTGCCGTACTGTGAAGCATTTTTCACGAAGATTGCCACTCCCGACCATTTAGCAATGTGTGGAAAGTTTTTGGATATCCATCAACAAATGGAAAATAACAAATGAAGATATAATAATCTGCAGAATAAGCAAGGATACAAATGAAACATTCGATAATGAGCAACCTGAGAGAACATGTGATAACAGCGAGCTAACAGTGGTCTAGAGTCAGAGGAGCTGCAGCTACAGCAGGCAACAATTAATGTTACCTCCCTTCTCCTCATCACGAGGCTCACCAGCTGTGACTGTTATTGTTGGCATTCCATGTCCAAGCTTAATTATTACTTAGCAAAGCTAACAACTGTTGTAAGTTCTTTGTAAAATAATGAAAATAATTATTAAAAAATATAAATACTAAAAATATTTTCGAAACTTAAGTAAAATGATATTATACAACTCTAGAATTGAAGAAAAATTTTTCACAAACAAAAAATTTCAGCGCTTAAATGTGCTTAACAGTTCTCTTGAGTATGGGTTGGTATGTTCTTACCTAAGAACTAATACCTAATAGGATAACATTAGTGAATGTGCATGAAGTGGGTTTCAAGAAGAAATGTATTCATACTGTTCTTCCATATTGGTAATACAAATTGCATGACTTGATAAATGTTATAACCCCTAACAGTTGTCATTGTGCTTGGCATGGATTTGATGTGTGGCTTCTCTAATTGACTTGCAGCTGAAATTTGTAAACCCTATGGAGCCCTTCTACATCAAGCATTCCAAATATTCCCTGAGGTGAGTCCAATGGTCATTATCCCTGACAGAAACTCTCCATACCACACTTTTGATAGAAGCTGGATGGCACATTTGGATCTGAGCTTTATAATCTTTATTATTATCTTCAACTGTAACTAGTGCCTACCCTTTGTTTTTACTGCACTTCCATTTTAGGGTTTGTGTGGTCTACTGTTAGAGATGGTTCTACCTAGACTCCTCTCATGGGACTAAGTAGCTAGGTATTAATATTCAGTAAGGAATAGTAGATACAACTCAAGACATGCTCTGTGATGCAATCACAGAGTCTGTGTAATGTTATTTTCCCATTGGGATTGCCCGCTGTGGAAGGTCCTGTGAGATGCTGGGACCTCGAGGATGATTTCTAAACGCTACTTCAAAGAGTGGTGATGTTTTGCCTAACTCTGGTCTTTGAAAGAGATGCCTGGCCACAGGTACCAGCTGTGCTGTGCTCTGCAGATGTAGAACTGTGTTCAGAACTGGCACGTGTTTCGTATTGTTGAAATAGAAAAAATAATAATAATGATATTGGAAAAATCATTGAACTTTATTTACTTCAACAAAAATAAACATACCATTGTATGTCGTGACTTTTTATCTCCATTGTTGCCAAGTGTTGCCACAAGATAAATGTGACTCAGCTCTACAGTAGGTGTGTAGTGAGCACTGTTCTGTGTGTGTGGATTTGTGGTGGCCCCAGCATGTTGTGGCTCTTGTCATGTACTATTATTTCCACCACCTCCTCACTGAACATAACGTACCCCTGCTGCTCCATTTATTGTCTGTTTATATGCTGTAACATTTTGTGTGCATGTGGATTAGAGTTGGACATTTTCCTTTTTTAATACAGTGTTTAAGGTTATCTTTGTCATAGTGTAGTAGATTCAGACAGTGCAATATAAGTGCTTTATAAGATTTAAGGTTTTAGTGTATTCACGCTCAACATTTCAAATTCAAAATCATCTTTTTACAGTCTATTAACTGACGTTCTTCTTTCCCACCCATTAGATCACAGCACTATCTGAAGCTACCCGTCCAGTTCAAGCCCAGTACTGCGGGCAGACACGCTGGCTTGCTGCTCATCCAGTCAGAAACAAGTGGAAGTCTTGTTATTCAGCTGACCGGTGAGGCATTGCCTTGACTCTACCATCCTACATGCCTCCTCCTCATGCTGGCTGGCTTAGGGTGGACTTTCTTACCTGTGCTATTCATCATGGGACAGGTGAGAGAGGAAAAGGAAAAAAATAAAAGCAACAATAGACTTAAATCCTTCCTTGTCATCAAATGTGCAGGTATAGCTCTAGAGATATATTTAGAAATATGCAGCTGATTGACTGAAGATGACTGAGACTCTACTGTCAACACAACCCAGTGTGCATCTGGATGTGGCACAGGTGTCCTCAGCTGGCCCCTGAAAAAGGATTTTGCCTAAAGCTGAAGGATTTGGTCTAAGTGGCTCACAATTAGTCTGCACCAATCTGACATTTCACAGAGCTAATGACTTTTGTCACTTCACTGGATCTGGTATTTGCCTTACCCCTGAGTCATGCCACAAGGCAGCATTGTTGTTGCCATGGCATCTGTCAGACAGTACCAGTCTGAGTTGGTCACAGGAATGTCTTTGTCTCTTGTTTGGTAACATGGTACATCACATAAACTCTTTCAAACTTAGATCTGTGCCCATTTCATGAGATTTTCCTCATCTTCTGCACTGCTGTGGTAACTATGGAAATGTTTCCTCATCATGCAGAGCCCCCCTTCACAGTGGCCTTTGTCAGCACCATGTGTTAACTTCCCAGCAGCCAAGACTCCAAACAGTCCAGATGTACTTAATTTAGTCATGATCACTACAGCTCACGGCAATATTAGGATGGTTAATGATTGTTATTACATGCTGAAAGAGCTTCCCTCTGGTAGGGTTGTTGTTCGGCAGCCTGCCAGGCCTGCTTAGTATGGTTGCCATGGCAAAACCGTGTTAATCACTGTTCCAGTCACAAGAAATTACCTCCCCATTTCCTCTTTTGGCTCTGGGGGTAATGGCTAAAATTGCTTGGGGGTCTTGGATTCACATCCATAATCGGTTTTGGAACTGAAATGGCATGGGGAAATGTACATAAACTTCATCAAGGATGTGTTGTTAACCTGTTAGATGCCACTCATTGTGACACTTTGGAGATTTAAAAACAATAATCAAGCGTTACCTCCCTGCTAGTAGAGTGAGTATTGATATGAAGGCAGTATATTTTGTCACAGGCTGCTCTCATCATGCCCCGATGACTATTCTGACCTATTTTGATTTACAATTTGCACATGCTTTAAATAGTATATGATGTAATATATTGTATGTACACATTTTGAATAAAGTTTTGTGATAAATTGCTTGGCTGTCAAATTATTTTAATTCATATTGCTGGCAGAGGGGTAGTTATTGGAAGATATTCATTAGGAAAGAAATATGGTTGACAGGTAGCGTTCTGTTTATTTCCCTTCCTAGTTTTCCTTGGGTGCAGGTGGTTTGGTTTTTTTGGCCTTATAATTAAGTGTCCTGTATACAGAGGACACTTAAAGCACGTACACATTTAGACAAACATTAAAACTATATAAAATCAGATTAAACTAGCAGTAAATATAGTTTTGATGGCATGCGTGATACCATGCAGCATATACAGTTGTGTTCAAAATAATAGCAGTCCCACATCACTAGCAAGATAAATGACTGTTTTTGTTAGAATTTCAACTTCTACACTGCAAGTAAGTTTCTAGAAGCTTCAGTAAAGGTATAGGAAAACCAACAGACCCAACATGCATGACGTACATGCTACTGATTCTGTGAAACTGAATCATTTACTGAAGGGGGGGGGGGTTCAAAAAAATAGCAGTGCTGAGTTCAATTAGTGAGGTCATTGATTATGTTAAAAAAAAAGGTGTTAAACAGGTGGCCCTTATTTAAGGATCAAGGCAACTGACTGCATATATGCTGGCTGTGCATTTGTCCTTGAAAAACAGAGCAGAATGGGTCGTTCAAGACACTGTTCAGGAGAAGAGCGTTCTTTGATTAAAAAATTAATAAAAGAGGGGAAAACATACAAAGAAGTGCAGAAAAGTATAGGCTGTTCAGCTAAAATGATAGCAAATGCTTTAAAATGGCAGCCAAAACCAGAGAGGCGACGAAGAAAAAGAAAAACGACTATGCGAATGGTTCGGAGAATAACCAAAATGGTAAAGGCTCAGACAATGATCAGCTCCAGGAGGATCAAAGAAGAGCTAAGATTGACTGTGAGTACTGTAACAATCAGACGACGTCTATGTGAAGCCAAGCTACCAGAAAGAAGCCCCCGCAAAGTCCCATTGTTAAAAAAAAGACATGTACAGAGGTGGTTACAATTTGCCAAAGAACACATTGACTGGCCTAAAAAGAAATGGCATAATATTTTGTGGACTGAATAGAGTAAGATTGTTCTTTTTGGGTCTGAGGGCCACAGACAGTTTGTCAGACGTCCTGCAAACACTGAATTCAAGCCACAGTACACAGTGAAGACGGTGAAGCATGGTGGTGCAAGCATCATGATATGGGGATGTTTCTCGTACTATGGTGTTGGTCCTATTTATCGCATACCAGGGATCATGGATCAGTTTGGGTACATCAGAATACTGGAAGAAGTCATGTTGCCGTATGCTGAAGAAGAAATGCCCTTGGAATGGGTGTTTCAACAAGACAATGACCCAAAACACAGCAGCAAGCGAGCAAAATCATGGTTCCGGACAAACAGAATTCAAGTAATGGAGTGGCCAGCACAATCCCCGGACCTTAATCCCATTGAAAACTTGTGGGCTGACATAAAAAATGCTGTTCATGAGGCAAAACCAAGAAATACAGAGGAATTGTAGAACGTAGTACAATTGTCCTGGGCTGCAATACCTGTTGACCTAACAGAAGTTGGTCGACTCCATGTGCCACAGATGTGTAGCAGTTATCACAAACCATGGTTATGCAACTAAATATTAGTTTATGAATCTCAGGAAAGTTTAATCTTCAAGCCTTTCTTAGTTTATGCAGTACATTTTTGAGTTTTGTGAAGAAAGATGTCAACACTGCTATTTTTTTTCTACTTTTTTGATTTATATATACTTTCTGTCAAATATTATCAAATTCAATTACTTTTTTCCACTTTTCTGGCTTTGAAATAGAATGTGCAGTGTCCCCTATGCATTTGTGTTCATTAAAATACAATTTATTTGAAGAATTTTGAGGTTTACTCACCTTTTTAAACACACTGCTATTATTATGAACATAACTAGATGCTGGACATAAAGATGAAGTGAGACTGACTGCCTGGACTGTCTTTCCAGTCCAGCCAAATCGAAGCGTAAACATGAATTCAATTTAAGGTTAGGTTTAAATTCCTATGTGTTCTGACCCTGCTTTACATTTCAAATCGTTTAACTCCATACTCTTTACCAAGACCTCAGATCAGACAATCAGATGTTCGAAGTTGTACGATCCAGACTTGTTCTAGCTCCAACACTGGAACGATCTCCCCTTCAGTGTCTCACACTTATACTATGGACTTGAATTTTAGGAATTGTTTCTCATTTTTACTCCAATGGTTCTATGCTCTATGTATATTGAGTGTTAGTTCTCTGTTTGGCATCACTTCTTGTATTGTATGATACTGTATTTTCTGTGCACCTGTGAAGCAGCTTGCAACTCTGGTTTTATAGAATTAGATGATGCGTTTACTAACTTATAATGCAATACGCCCATATCCAAAGCAAGTGCATTTGAACAAAAAAGAAGAGAAGCACCTTTTTCAAATGTTCTGAAGCAAAGCACTGAGCTGCTTCTGTTTTTGTACACGTGATCATAGACATAAAGAGTAGACGCCTCATCGAACGTTGGGCCTATTGGCGCTGACGAGCGGTGGAGCCGCCATCTTGGCCCGGTCGCCCGCTCCACTCAGTGTAAGGACAGGACACGGTTCAGCGTATTTTAATATTCATAGTGGGATTAACAGTAATAGAATATTCTGATATATGATATATGTGATGTATGATTGGTGTTTTACAAACACTATAAATATAAACACAACAATAGAAATCATTTATAGAGTATTAATAGGCTATATTTCATACATGAATACATAAATCTCTCTCTCACTCACTCTCTCTCTTTCTCTCTCTCTCTCTCACACACACACACACACAAACACACACACACACACACACACACACGCACACACGCACACACACACACACACGCACGCACACACACACACACACTCAGAGAAAATTAAAATACATATAAATCAAGAGTATCAATACAATTAGGTCAGAGAGAGAGATGACATTTTGGACACATCTAAATACAAGTCAAACAGACACACTTTCATTTAAAGCACTAAAAAAAAAAACAAGAGCCGAACCCTATATGTTAATAAATATTCAGAAATGATCCATGCTCTGCCAGTCGCATAGTCGTGGTAGTGGAGAGGAGAGGGAGGGTCCACATTTGAGCGAGTGTGTGTGGTATAAAAATATATATAAAATTTTGTTAAATCGATCATTTTCACACTGTTTTGTTCTTGCAGTTACCAATTTGAGTGTAGCTCTAATTGGTTAAGAAAGTGATGTTGTAGGAGAACTTTGTATAGTATCTAAAATGACTGTGTCCTTTGTTTTTAGGCAAGGTCTAATTATGTGAATGTCTTCTTTATAACATATTTTAATTATGTAGTAATTGTATTTAATGTGCAAACGAAAACACGGGGCATAGTTCAGTAATATCCATTTTAAATTATACAAACCATTTAAGATTTTTCCTTAGTTAAATAAATGTATGATTTTTTCAGCTCCTGTGGTACAACTGAACCAAAAAAGCCTGGACTCATCAGTTCTGCTTTACAAACATGTGACGTTCGTCCTGCTTTAAGTGGAGATGTGGAGAACCAAGTAAAAATGTATGGGACATTTTGTTCAGCTGTGAGAATATCGGGCACACAGTGGAAATACATGTTCACGCTTGCCTCGTAAATCTCTAATTCATTCTTTATAATAAACCCCACATCATGTTGCTCCTGTTTGATGAAACAGTTTAACAGCAAAGGATATTGATCAGATTCTGCCACTTCTCCTTTGATAGTCTAAACTTTTTTTTAAAAAGTGACATGACATGAAAAATTACCTCATAATTCATGTCAATGTCATGTTCAATTTTTAAAAAAAACAAACTGAGAATATCTGAGGTGACCTGAGATGAACTGTCTCTGAAGTGTCCTCCTCTCATGAAACCACAGCACATCCTCCGCTGACCTACTGCTGGAAATGTGCAACCATTTACACTAGACCACATGTACGACAACCCCTCTCCTCCCTGCTTCTCCTTTCATATCTACACAGGCACGCGCGCGCACACACACACACACACACACACACACACACACACACACACACACACACACACACACACACACACACACACACACACACACACACACACACACACACACACACACACACACACACACACACACACACACACACACACACACACACATCTGGCCGGGGGTAAATTAACTAACATTCCCACAGAGGCTAATCTCCACGCCTCTACTGTGACAAGATAATAATAATAATATAATAAGGGACAGCAGCTCCTCTGGCAGCTAAATATGTATCTACCTGCCACAGCCTGAGGGACTAACTATAACATTCAAAAATGCATGGATTTATGTATAATTGTTTAAAATTGTACTGTACCGTACTGATTATGAATTGTAATATTGTAATATTAGATTAGAGCAGGAATACGCTGCACAGTGCTCTGGCATCTTGTTCCTTCTGCTGCTCAACTCAGAGGCTCAACGAGTCACTCATAGAACTTATCTGGGATGATGACCGGTCCAAGATGGCGGCCGCATTTCTCGCGGCCCAGCGTTCGATGCGGCGTCTACTCTTTATATGTCTATGCACGTGATCCTGACCTGTGACCTGAGAAGCAGCGGAGTCCAGTCGGCTGCTGTCTGGGATGGAACCTGCAGGGGTCGCCAAAGCTTCATCATGAGCGCGGCTGTCAGCAGCATGTAGTGTACAGTAGGGCAGCTGAGCTTTATTTTGCTCCCCAGACTGGAAACCACTGTAGGGCAGTTGGACTTGACGTCTAGCATCACACCATCACAGACTTTAAGTAAGCAGACACGGAGTATTAGCACGTTAGCGACTGCATTCCCAGGTAGGAAGCCTGACACATTTGCTTAGTTCTGTCTGTACACTGGTGTATTTTTGAATGCATACTGCTGCAGACGGCTGGAGGAATGTTCTGGTTATCTTAGCTGGTGTGGGGTCTCACTTTGGGCCAGACGGCTGAAGTTGCTGTTCAGAGTTGGGGCTACTTTCCAAGCTGCGCCAGACAGCTGAGCTAAGCTAACACGGCTAAGTTAGCAGCAAGCGGGGTACCCCTGGTTTCCATCCATTTACTGGGGCCACAGCGCAGCACCAGTCCGCTGTCTCTGCCCCTGTCGGGTAACACTATTTTACACTATTTATTGCCCTCAGTGTGAGCACACACACACACACACACACACACACACACACACACACACACACACACACACACACACACACACACACACACACACACACACACACAAAAGTTTGTTTTCTGTGTGTCTGGTGTGTCGTCAGCTGCCCTGCCCTGTTTGATGGACAAGCTAGCTGGGAGACTAGATTTGAAATGTAAACCCTGAGCTGTCACTGGTGTTTTAGGCCAGGCGCCACGGTACCCTGTGTTTTTACAGACATAGGACGAGTTGGTCCAGAACTGTGTGCTGTGTTAAACTGTAGTTGAGTAGGGTTTGGGAACACAGAAACATCAGCATTCATTCATACACATCCTTTCACCATGATCAGTGAAAAAGTGATACTGCCCCCGCACCTGTCACACTGCACCCTCCCCGTCCACACAAAACCTCTCATCTTTAAGATTAAGAGGCTGGTGAGGGTTAAACTAACAGTCCACATCAATCATAAGGATGCACTGCACCCCAACACTTCATATCATAGCAAAGTTGACCTAATTTGGTCTACCTTGTAAATCATTCCCCCACTGACTAACTTACTACAGCAAACACATTAGCCTTTTTTTTTTAATTTAGATCTCCTTCTGTCACAGATATTTGCAATTTCAAACATTCTCAATATGCATTTCTTTTAGTATCCACTATGACTTTCTGATGTCATTTTGCAGACCCATGACCCAAAGTTTAATACTGGCAGTCTTGTAAAAACATGAATGTATATGACACGAACTGGCCTCTCTGACTGTCTGCTGTATGCACTGATTTGGTAATAATATGATGACGGACTCTTTTTCTCCTGTGTGGGTCTCGTAGGGATAAATAAGTGCATGCTGAAGGTGTGTGTTGTTCCCTGCCTGGCTGGTTGGCTGTACTGTACATTACCCCTCGCCCTGCCTACCATGCCAATGCTTGTCCTAAAGGTTTCAGTCAGGGACCTATCCGGCTGTAAAGTCTGACGTAGCACCCTTTCAAAGTATGATTTCCGGGTCCAAATGCAACGTTGAAACAAAACCGACAACGTTCGAACCATCACCTTGTTTTTCAGTGAGACACCTTTTCATCGATAGGAAAGAGGTAAAATGACAATTGCGTTGTAACAAAGCACTGCAGCGTTGTAGAATTTAATAGAAAGGGGCTCTACATTACTACTTAACAGCCGAAGAGGAGGAGGAGTTCTCCAAGCTAATGTTTCCTCTGTTTGGCTGCTGCTGCAGCGGTGGTGACGTGAGCTGTGCAGGTAAAGCTCGTCAAGTTGGGTTCAATAAAACTACGCCTGTGTATAATGATGATGCATGAACATGTTTAAGTATGGAGACATGTTAATATTGCCAACATGTCAGGGTTTCATACTGTATAAGACATATAGGAATTAAAGTATTAAGGGATAATACGGATGTTAGTTTGAACTGTTTAATCATCTATATATTGAATCTTTTCTAAACATTATTTCTAGTAGTGTTGGAACATCCACTACAGTCTACTCGTTGGCATTTGTTTTTGTACGCCCTGAAAAAAATGCTTTAAAGTTCCCTCAGTGTAATCATTTATTCAACTGCCAGTCTGCCACCACCAGCCGTACATCATCTCCACTCAACCCATTGATTTGTCGTATCCGTTGCGGCAACAAGTGTCATCGGGACCTCCAGTAAGATTCTACAGAATTTGTGCTGGAGCATGCACAAAGATTCACACTGGCACTTACTGGCCTTACAGACTTTCTTGTCACAGTATGATTGTATGATGAGTATGATTGAAATCAATATCAAAACATTAGTAAAAGTGCTTTGTATGGTAAATATATGCAGAAATCACATATGAAATAATCACAATTTAGAACTAGGAGCACTTCTGCTCCCTACTCAACATTTGAGGAGCATCAGCAAAAAAATGCAATGCAATACAACCCATTTATATTTTGTGCACCTCCCAAATGTATTGCTGATAAATGCTTTGGTAAATAGCTAAATAGAGTTGATAAAGAGTAATTTTACCAGAGTTTTTTTTGTATTTGGTGGGAAATTCATGTTAAACAAAATATTCATATTAGAGTAGTTTTTAAATACTCGAGTGCTACATTCCTCGTACTTTGCATTGTTTTGTACTTCTCTCACAGCAGTAAAGCATAAGGGTCCAAATCTGCATTAGACTGACTCTTATCTGTTTTCTGTTTCTATCAGACCTGTACAACAAACATATATTCATCCACTATTTGACTTGTTTTACTATCCAACTAAAAAGTGTGTATGGCCACTCCATGATGGAAAATGTTTAAAGCATTAGAATGTGTCAGTAAAAAAAAGAAAGTGTGTGTGTGTGTGTGTGTGTGTGTGTGTGTGTGTGTGTGTGTGTGTGTGTGTGTGTGTGTGTGTGTGTGTGTGTGTGTGTGTGTGTGTGTGTGTGTGTGTGTGTGTGTGTGTGTGTGTGTGTGTGTGTGCGTGTGTGTGCGCGTGTGTGTGCGTGCGTGTGTGCGCGTATGCGCGAGAAAACATAATCACAAACGGCAGTGATACTAGACTATTTCTCATAGATATAGTGCATTTGCAGATTTTGAAATGTCCCCATGTTGGAGGTAAATATTGGGGCAATTGAACCTTCGGGAGAACCACAAGGAGTGGGGCACGACAATCATAACAGTTTGGCAATTATGGGATGCATATTTTATCATTCATTAGATTTCCTTTATGTCACCTATAATATATCCTTGTTATTGTTTATAATAGGTTATTGGTGTGTCTTCCTGCCAGATTCACTGGCGGCACGATAAGGAAATAGACCAGACGCCAGAACTATCACGGTGCAGATCATGAGCCGGTTGCATCGTGCTGTCTGAACAGCACAATTGGTTGGGCACTGAAAGGACGCGGGCAACGCTTCTGCCACCACCTCCAGTGTGAACCTGGCGTGTACAACACACACACACACACACACACACACACTCACTTCCTGTCTGAACCCAAATAAAATGACTATCAAATCTATTTAGCTATTTACCAAAGCATTTATCAGCAATACAGTTGGAAGATGCACAAAATATGAATGCGTTGTATTGCATTGCATTTTTTTTTTTTGCTGGTGCTCTTCAAATGTTGATTAGGGAGCAGTGTGAACCTGGCGTGTACACACACACACACACACACAGAAATTCTTACTCCCTCCTGGTGTTTCACATGATATATTATACGATGATGGGATAATATTCTAATTAGTCTAGTTTTAAAATTTAGTAGCACTGTCTCCAAAAATGGTTGCAAACTGCCTACATGTTGTCAGTGTGGAGCCCCGACTGTGTCTGCTTCACACAGCTCACTGTACAACTGCTTCTAAGAGCCAGACGTCTTTGTGTGTGTGTGTGTGTGTGTGCGTGCCCGCGTGCATAACCCCTGCCAATTAGCGGCTTCTCACCTCTCGAGGTAAGAGGCCGAGCATGTGTCAGACAGAGGAGGGAGACTTGACGGGGCTTGTCTGCCGCTGACAGCTCAGCCTTAACCTGAACTCACATTACTTTTCTCTCTCACACACAAACTTCAGTCTGAGCACTGAAGAACCCCAGCTCTCACACACACACACACACACAAGCAGGACCTGAGCTCCAGCCAGTTGTTGATAATAGCCTTCTCTGTCTCCGAGCTCATGTGACACACCAAAATGCGACAGTATGGTGTTGGTGGAGCGTGTGTGTGTGTGTGTGTGTGTGTGTGTGTGTGTGTGTGTGTGTGTGTGTGTGTGTGTGTGTGTGTGTGTGTGTGTGTGTGTGTGTGTGTGTGTGTGTGTGTGTGTGTGTGTGTGTGTGTGTGTGTGTGTGTGTGTGTGTGTGTGTGTGTGTGTGTGTGTGTGTGTGTGTGTGTGTGTGTGTGTCGTGTCGTGTCGTGGTCGTCGTCTATGTTGTGTAAAATAATGTAAAAAGTGTGTGTGGAAACTAAACAGCGTGAAGTGCTGGAGCAGTAGCCTGTGTGAACAACTAACCCAATCCATCTCATTCAGAGTTTGTTCAACTTTCTCTCCTAGGAGCTGTTTTCTTCATATAATCATCCAAAACTGATTGTTCATACTGTTGTTTAATGAATCAAGAAAAGTTAATTATATTTATACAACTAGATCAGTTTTCTGAGTCAAATCGTCTTTACAACAACTTGAGAAGGTTTTGCAAAACAGCTTGATACCACAGTTTCTTTTAAGTACTTTGGCAGTCCATAAAAAAAGAATAATTATTAGAGATAAAGCAAATCCTTTGAAAGCACTACAAGCAAGATTTTCACATTCTGGCCAAAGAAAGGAAAACATTCTGAACATTTCTATTCCATTATCACTATTTTGAACATTTGTTCTTGGCAAAGTTCTTGCTGAGTACATCCAAAATAGGTGTGCTAGTCAAAGTGCTGATCGAAGAACTTTTTTGCCAAAACATGGTATATTCTATAAGTGCTACCTGCAGTCACAGCATTGATAATTCACTTCAGGTTTTCAGGACTGGAACTTGCTTGGCATAGCAATTTGTCTTGATTTGAGGTTTCATGGGTTGTGCAAATAGTTTGCTAGATTTAAGCCTATTTATATAGCCTAGATGTTTTTTTTTCTTTTCTTAAATATAAATATTGCAGGCTGGCTCCATCATTAGCTATACCGAGCCCCTCGAAGGAGTAGAAATATTAACACATCGTAATTAGGGCTGTGTATACAAGGATGAAAGTTCTCCATCACTACGACAGATTTACGTCAATTGGAGCAACCATGTATTACATCAGAGTAGATAAAAATAGGATTTTAGAGGACAAAACCCAGAACCGGCTGTCTCAGGTTATGTTATGCCCTTGTTATACCAGTAGATGGTGGTAGTTAGCTCTGAATTCAGGTGGGGCTCAGGATACAGACTGCTGTCCACACAAGCTCTTGCTTTTCATTTCAGCATTCGTGAACAGGTTAGAGCAGCCACACAATTTGCCTGAGCGATAATAACGGTATTGATACTATTGATATTCTGTATTGATACTGTCCAGTGGTTGTTGTGGTTTGTCTTGATTGGATGTTTTAGTTGGATGTATTGTAAGTATTTTGTCAATGCCATATGTCAATATGTCAATGTATTGTAGTGGATTTGCTAAATAGTAGTGTTGAAAGTTTGGTGCTCCTTCAGAATCAGAATCAGAATCGCTTTTATTCACCAAATGCATCAATGGACAAATGAATTGGAGGTCATCCAGTGCTTAGCACAGAACTTGACACAGACAGTAAAATACGCATAGTTCTAAAAGGCATGATTAAAAACAAGCCTTGATAGTAAAAATAAGACATGATATTAAAAACATAAAAAAAAAAAGAAGGTAATAATAAAACAGTAAAATTCAGACTCCTGTTTAAAGGAGGGGTGGGGGGAGCAGTCATTTGTTTAGCAGAGAAATAGCTTTGGGGAAAAAGCTGATTAGGTGGTGTGAGGTCCTTGTCCTGATGACACGGTACCTCCTACCTGAGGGGAGCAGCTCAAAGTCAATGTCATTTGCAGGATGAAGCTGATCAACAGCAATTTTACCTGCCCTCTTCCTGACCCTGTCCAGTCAGCTTCTCTGCTTTGTGCATGATGTTTTGCAGCCTGTTCTTCTGGTCGACTTCATGTTCTTTCTTACGAAGTAAGAATAGTTTCCACAGTGGCTCTGTAAAGCCTGGACCAAACGGAGCTGGAGACGTTCAATTTCCGTAGCTGTCTCAGGAAAAACCTTCCACTGTGCGCTCTCCTAATGACTGAGGAGGTGTTTTTCTTCCATTTCAGGTTGTTTGTTATTGTGGTGCCTAAGAATTTGAATGACTCCACAACCTTGATAACCTTGATGCTTATGGGTAGTAGAGGGGAGGCGGAACAGAGGAAGTCTATCAGCATGTCCACTGTCTTTTTTGGGTTGATTTCCAGAATAATTTTGTCACACCACATAGCCATATGAGAAACTTCTTGCCTGTAAGCAGAATCGTCGTTGCCCTTGATAAGACCGACCAACGTGGTGTCATCTGCAAATTTAATCAGCTTGATGGAGTTGTCTGAAGTGTAGTCATTGGTATACAGTGAGAAGATAAATGGTGACAGCACGCTGGAGAGGATCAATGGCAGAGTGGTCTCAGACGAGGGGCCAGACTAAGAATGGTTCACAAAGCCTCTATGGAACAACGAGGAAGAGGAAGAGAGACCCTGCCAGCCCGAAAAAGTGAAGTGGCACCTCCCCCCTTTCCATCCCACCATTCGCAGGCGCTGCTGCACGGGAGGCATTGAAGGTGAGGGGCCTCGACTGACCAGACACGGGCAGCAAAGGCTGGCTCTGGGGACGTGGAATGTCACCTCTCTGTAGGGGAAGGAGCCGGGGCTTGTGCGGGAGGTGGAACGCTACCAGTTCGATCTGGTGGGGCTTACCTCTACACACAGTCTCGGTTCTGGAACCGTACTCCTGGATAGGGGTTGGACCCTATTCTTCTCTGGAGTTGCCCAGGGTGTGAGGTGCTGGGCGGGTGTGGGGATACTCACAAACCCCCGCCTCCTGGCTGAGTGCCGCGGTGTTGGAGTTTACCCCGGTGGACGAGAGGGTCACCTCCTTACGGCTGCGGGTGGTAGGGGGGGGAAACCCTGACTGTTGTTTGTGCATATGCACTGAACAGCAGTTCAGAGTATTCGGCCTTCTTGGAGACCCTGAATGGAGTCCTGCATCGGGCTCCAGTACCCCCCATAGTTCTGCTGGGAGACTTCAACGCCCACGTGGGCAATGATGGAAACACCTGGAGAGGCGTGATTGGGAGGAACGGCCTCCCTGATCTAAATCTGAGCGGTCATCTGTTATTAGACCTCGTTGCTAGTCAAGGATTATCTATAACTAACACCATGTTCGAACATAAGGATGCTCATAAGTGTACGTGTTACCAGAGCACCCTAGGCCAAGGTCGATGATCGATTTAGTGATCGTATCATCTGATCTGAGGCTGTATGTTTTGGACACTCGAGTGAAGAGAGGGTCAGAGCTGTCAACTGATCACCATCTGGTGATGAGTTGGGTCAGAGGATGGGGAAAGAGTCTGGACAGACCAGGTAAGCCCAAACGAGTAGTGCGGGTGAACTGGGAACGTCTGGAGAGAGATCTTCAACTCACACCTCCGGTGGAGCTTTTCTGGCATCACTGTGGAGGTTGGGGGCATTGAACCGGAGTGGGCAATGTTCAAAGCTTCCATTGCTGAAGCTGCAGCGGTGAGCTGTGGCTTCAATGTCTTAGGTGCCTCAAGGGGCGGTAACCCTCGAACACCGTGGTGGACACCGGTGGTCAGGAAGCTGTCCAACTGAAGAAGGAGGCCTTCCAGGATATGTTATCCCAGAAAACTCTGGAGGCAGTTGCAAGGTACCGACGGGCCAGAAGGGCTGCAGCCTCTGCTGTGCTCTGCTGTTTAAACTAATCTATACATTGCTAATGTGGTAAATGACTATTCTAGATGCAAATTTCTGTTTCTTGGTGCAATATCTACATAGGTGTATAGAGGCCCATTTCCAGCAACTATCACTCCAGTGTTCTAATGGTACAATGTGTTTGCTCATTGGGTCAGAAGGCTAATGGATGATTAGAAAACCCTTTGTCCAATTATGTTAGCACAGCTGAAAACAGTTTAGCTGGTTAGAGAAGCTATAAAACTGACCTTCCTTTGGGCTAGTTGAGTATCTGGAGCATCACATTTGTGGGGACGATTAAATGCTCAAAATGGCCAGAAAAAGAGAACTTTCATGTGAAACTCGACAATCTATTCTTGTTCTTAGAAATGAAGGCTATTCCATGCGAGAAATTGCCAAGAAACTGAAGATTTCCTACAACAGTGTGTACTACTCCCTTCAGAGAACAGCACAAACAGGCTCTAACCAGAGTAGAAAGAGAAGTGGGAGGCCCCACTGCACAACTCAGCAAGAAGAAAAGTACATTAGAGTCTCTAGTTTGAGAAATAGACGCCTCACAGGTCCTCAACTGGCAGCTTCATTAAATAGTACACGCAAAACGCCAGTGTCAACATCTACAGTGAAGAGGCGACTCCGGGATGCTGGCCTTCAAAGCCATATCTGAGACTGGCCAATAAAAGAAAAAGATTAATATGGGCAACAGAACACAGACATTGGACAGAGGAAGATTGGAAAAAAGTGTTATGGACGGACGAATCGAAGTTTGAGGTGTTTGGATCACACAGAAGAACATTTGTGAGACGCAGAACAACTGAAAAGATGCTGGAAGAGTGCCTGACGCCATCTGTCAAGCATGGTGGGGGTAACGTGATGGTCTGGGGTTGCTTTGGTGCTGGTAAGGTGGGAGATTTGTTCAGGGTTAAAGGGATTCTGAATAAGGAAGGCTATCACTCCATTTTGCAACGCCATGCCATACCCTGTGGACAGCGCTTGATTGGAGCCAATTTCATCCTACAACAGGACAATGACCCAAAGCACACCTCCAAGTTGTGCAAGAACTATTTAGAGAAGAAGCAGGCAGCTGGTATTCTATCTGTAATGGAGTGGCCAGCGCAGTCACCAGATCTAAACCCCATTGAGCTGTTGTGGGAGCAGCTTGACCGTATGGTACGCAAGAAGTGCCCATCCAGCCAATCCAACTTGTGGGAGGGGCTTCTAGAAGCATGGGGTGAAATTTCTCCTGATTACCTCAACAAATTAACAGCTAGAATGCCCAAGGTCTGCAATGCTGTAATTGCTGCAAATGGAGGATTCTTTGACAAATGCAAAGTTTGAAGGAAAAAAAATATTATTTCAAATAAAAATCATTATTTCTAACCTTGTCAATGTCTTGACTATATTTTCTATTCATTTTACAACTCATGGTGGTAAATAAGTGTGACTTTTCATGGAAAAAAATTTCTGGGTGACCCCAAACTTTTGAACGATAGTGTATGGTCATGAAAGCTGAGTCATGACCAAAAGAACGAGGTCGCAGGTACAAGCGGCCAAAATGGGTTTTCTCAGGAGGGTGGCTGGAGTCTCTCTTAGAGATAGGGTGAGAAGTTCAGCCATCCGTGAGGAACTCGGAGTAGAGCGACTGCTCCTTTGCGTTGAAAGGAGCAAGTTGAGGTGGTTTGGGCATCTAGTAAGGATGCCCCCTGGGCGCTTCCCTAGGGAGGTGTTCCAGGCACGTCCAGCTGGGAGGAGGCCTCAGGGAAGACCCAGGACCAGGTGGAGAGATTATATCTCCACACTGGCCTGGGAACGCCTCAGAATCCCCCAGTTAGAGCTGGTTAATGTGGCCCGGGAAAGGGAAGTTTGGGGTCCCCTGCTAGAGCTCCTGCCCCTGCGACCCGACCCCGGATAAGCGGTTGAAGATGAGTGAGTGATGAGTGATTGAATAAGTAATTAATTAATGGTAGTACTGTCATCTTTATTGCAGAAATATGGCCTATATTTGAAAGTGACAATGTCATCCATTGATTGAAGTTGATCTGTATAATCACTAGTGTTAAATTAACTCTGAGAGCAGGGCTGAAAACTAACTTTTTGGCTCTCCTGCCAAAGGGATCGGTAGATGAAAGAATCTACTGTATAAGTAAATTCTTTACCAGCCAAATAAATTGCCTTTTTTTGTTGCATATCCATCTTTTTCATTCCTTTTCATTGAAATAACAGTATTATATAGCAATACATGCTTGGAAAAGGGACCAAAGTATTATTTAGAAATACATTGTAATATTATTAAATTAATATAAAAACATTGCAAATTAAAAAAAGTAACATTGCAAAACTGTAACAAAGGAAACACTCATTAATGACTCATCAGAACTACAGATGGGACCCATCCGATCCAGTCTGGATCTCTAATCACAACTCCTCATCATCGTCTTCAGCAGACATCCTCTTTGCACCACCATCCATATATAATATATTATAATAATTTAACAGTCGGGCCACCTGCTTCTAACTGAGCTCTCATGCCACAGCGCCATAGCTCTGCTGGGATCTTTTAGGTAACCCCTTTCACAGTCAGCAGTGGAGGAGGGAAGGAACAGGACCAGGTCAATGACAGCCAGCAGGTCAGGTCAGGAGTGCTGATGGCTCCTGTTCACAGTGGCCCAGGACATGTGTGGATATGACAGGAACTTTGGCTCTTGGTACATCAAGGACCACTGTTCAATCACATTCTCAGCATGGATGCCAGAGGTCTTCAGGACAGGCCTGAAGTGGTTCACCAGTGTCTCCACTTTAGTGTCACCGAAATCTAGAGTTGTACACATAGGTCCACATTACAACAAGCATAATGCATGTTTTATTTTTCAAAATTAAAATATAATGACTGTGAACTTAAGTGCTCTGCTGTAGTACTTAATATAAAAACACCTGCTGCTGCATCTTCTGACTCTGGCCAGTTGGCAAAGCTGACGAGCTTGGTGACACACAGCACACCTACACGAAAATCCTGGAACCTGTCAGTCATACTCTCAACTATCCTGTCAAGCAGTTTAACTCTAGAGGCGACGAGGTTCTGGCTGTCAGTGCTTGTCAGTGAAATTCCCTCATAGCTGTTGTTGTTGTCCCTCATAGCTGTTACTGTGGCCTTCATGGGCCCTTCTCTGGTGAAAAAAGGCTAATTTTTACTATCCTATCAGAATAAACCTTTACAACGCATTCACACAATCTACCCCTCTCTTGTTGGAATCATTGTTATTAATAAAATTCAGTCAGTTAGTTCCTATTACTTCTTAAATGACCATATACCTGGTTTTATACTTCTTGAGGACTGCCTGTGTTACACTGAAGCAGCTGAGAGCCTCAGCGATGGTGATGGTGAACCTCTGGAGAGAGATGGACAGGCTGCTCAGGTTTGTTAGTCATGCAGGAATCCTTAGGAGCGGATGAATATAGCCTCCCTGGCAGTAGAGTAGTACCTCCGGGCTTTGGCCTGTTGGACTCCTCTGACATTTTCAGCATCACTAGACTGAATCTGAAATATATCAAGAACAAACACATACAAGAAAATTACTAACTTTTTTTTCAAAAACACTTATCAGATAACACCCTGATAGGCACTGTAAGTCACATATTCCTTTTGATATATTAATAATGCCACTACCTGTTCCAGATGTTGGACAATCCCCTGAAAGCCCTGTAGGACGTGGTCCTAGACGGTAGGAGGTGTCCTACCCATCAGGTCCCACCGATCCTTGTAGGCACCCGTGGTTTGTGCCTGAGAGCCTGGAAGCTGTTCACCAGGTTAGCTCTATTCAGTGGACTGGTATGGTAGAACTTGTGAGGCCACAGGCTAGGCATACGTTGCTGTTTATTAATGGAGAAGAGACGGGCACACACGCATTGACGAGAACTCAATTGGAGAGAGCGGAGGAGCTCAGTGGTAGTAGGGGAAGGGCGTGAGAGTTGTAAACATTTGAAATTTGACTCTTGAGAAACATTTGAGTCAACTCGATCTGCCAGACTTGCCGCCTGCAGCTACAACCCCCCCCCCCACATTTTTAAAAAACATTTTCAGAGTTTTCAATGGGACTTTGAGGATAAAAAAAAGAGGGCCTTTCATTTGGAAGAAGAAGAGCCAGTGCTAGGGCAAGGAAGGGATGATCTAGAGGATGAAGAAAAACTGAGGGAACTCTCAGAGCATCGCCTGGCTGAAATAAGGGTAGGTGATTTTTACTTTATCAAGATCTCCGCAATAGAGCATGTAGAGCATGGTGTGCAATTAACACCAGCTATGACCTCAATTCAGTCAATCTTGCCTGTAGTACGCTGATGAGTTTGTGTTATTACTAATTTGTCAGGAATATATTCAACCATCAGTCACTAATATGGTCTATTGTTGTTCAAAAAGAAAACATGGGTCGTGTATTTGAGAATATACCAGACACTGGTCATTAAAAATGTATCAATTTTCTTCGCTACGAAACACTCATATTCATATTCCTTGTTGTTCTGCATACAGGCTGAAAGAGATGCCATGACCCCAGTGGAGAGGGATAACCTTCTAATGCAGTCCTGACACGTCTACCTGGGGTTCTGTTTGACATTTGGGCAATGAGAGACACCTGAGCGTCCCAATCCAGAGGCTCCAGGTCCAGGACCTCCATTATGGTGTACCTGCAACAACTGTTTTTACACGGCTACTGACCTTAAATGTAGATGTTGCAGACAAGCACCAGACCAGTGCATCAGCTGGATGGCCCACATGCAGCTGTTGTGCTTAGAAAGAGGTGTCCTCAGATTATCAAAGACCCTATGTATTGAGCTCAAATAAACCCCCAAGACCCAGGAACTGAGCACCGGGAGTTGTGGCATGCAGCCTGTATGCAATACATCTTGTGGCAGCATGGACGATTGGGAATAGGGAACAGGGGACAGCGTGGTTATACCCAGCTGGTGTGTCTGGCGTATACAGGATAAATTATTATTATACAGGCTTTCACCCTAACAGATTGTAAAGCTAAGTGAGTTATTTGTGTGTTTACATTTGGTTGATGTTTACAAGGACCTTTTTATGGATGTGATGTTTTTTTTACCCATGCACATGTTTTTAAAAGTACTGTAACTGCTGTCTCAATCCTGTGGGCCCACCACTCGTAGTAGGAACCGCTGGGGTCGGGTGCGCTGCTGGGTGGCAGTGAAGGTTAGGGGCCTCGACAGACCAGACACGGGCAGCAGAGGCTGGCTCTGGCCTGGAGTTGCCCAGGGTGTGAGGCGCTGGGCGGGTGTGGGGATACTCACAAACCCCCGGCTGAGCGCTGCGGTGTTGGAGTTCACCCTGGTGGACAAGAGGGTCGCCTCCTTACGCCTGCGGGTGGTAGGGGGGAAAACTCTGACTGTTGTTTGTGCATATGCACCGAACAGCAGTTCAGAGTATTCGGCCTTCTTGGAGACCCTGAATGGAGTCCTGCATGGGGCTCCAGTAGGGGACGCCATAGTTCTGCTGGGAGACTTCAACGCCCATGTGGGCAATGATGGAGACACCTGGAGAGGTGTGATTGGGAGGAACTGCCTCCCTGATCTAAATCCGAGTGGTCGTCAGTTATTAGACTTCTGTGCTAGTCACGGATTGTCTATAACTAACACCAATCCTGAACATAAGGATGCTCATTAGTGTATGTGGTACCAGAGCACCCTAGGCCAAAGGTCGATGATCGTTATTTTGATTGTATCATCTGATCTGAGGTCGTATGTTTTGGACAATCGAGTGAAGAGAGGGGCAGAGCTGTCAACTGATCACCATTTGGTGATGAGTTGGGTCAGAGGATGGGGGAAGCCCAAACGAGTAGTGCGGCTGAACTGGGAACGTCTGGAGGAGGCCCCTGTCCGAGAGATCTTCAAGTCACACCTCTGGCGGAGCTTTTCTGGCATCCCTGTGGAGGTTGGGGGCAATGAACCGGAGTGGGCAATGTTCAAAGCTTTCATTGCTGAAGCTGCAAAGGTGAGCTGTGGCCTCAAGGTCTTAGGTGCCTCAAGGGGCGGTAACCCTCGAACACCGTGGTGGACACCAGTTGTCAGGGAAGCTGTCCAACTGAAGAAGGAGGCCTTCTGGGATAACATATCCAGACTCCGGAGGCAGTTGCAAGGTACCGACGGGCCAGAAGGGCTGCAGGAGGAGTTCGGAGAAGTCATGGCGAAGTACTTTCGGGCGGCACCAAGGTGCTTCTGGAAAACCATTCGACATCTCAGGAGGGGGAAACGGGGAACCTTCCAAGCTGTTTACAGTAAGGACGGGACGCTGGTGACATCAGCCGATGAGGTAATCGGGCGGTGGAAGGAGCACTTTGAGGAACTCCTTAATTTGACTAACACGCCTTCTTTTGTAGAGGCAGAGCTGGAGGCTGATGGGAAATTATTGTCAATATCTCTGGCGGAAGACACTGAGGAAGTCAAACAACTCCACAGCGGCTAAGCCCCAGGGATTGATGAGTTTCGTCCAGAAATGCTGAAAGCTTTGGGTTTGGAGGGGCTGTCTTGGTTGACAGGTCTCTTCAACACTGCATGGAAGTCTGGGACAGTGCCAAGGGAGTGGCAGACCGGGGTGGTAGTTCCCCTATTTAAAAAGGGGGACCAGAGGGTGTGTGCCAATTACAGGGGTATCACACTACTCCCTGGTAAAGTCTACTCCAAGGTGCTGGACAGGAGTGTTCGTCCTATAGTCGAACCTCAGATTGAAGAGGAACAATGCGGATTCCGTCCTGGACTTGGAACAACGGACCAGTTCTTCACTCTCGCAAGGATCCTGGAGGGGGCCTGGGGGTATGCCTATCCAGTCTACATGTGCTTTGTGGATCTGGAGAAGGCATATGACCGGGTCCCTTGGGAGATACTGTGGGAGGTGCTGCGGGAGTATGGGGTGAGGGGTCACTTCTGTGGGCCATCCAATCTCTTTACACCCAAAGCGAGAGCTGTGTCCTTTGCGTTGAAAGGAGCCAGTTGACGTGGTTCGGGTATCTAGTAAGGATGCCCCCTGGGCGCCTCCCTAGGGAGGTGTTCCAGGCACGTCCAGCTGGGAGGAGGCCTCGGGGAAAACCCAGTTAGAGCTGGTTAATGTGGCCCGGGAAAGGGACCCCTGCTAAAGCTTCTGCCCCCGCGACCCGACCCCGGATAAGTGGTTGAAGATGAGATGAGTTGAGATGTAACGGACTGTAGTGACTATTGATGTTAATGTTAGAATGTGATTGTAGAGTGAATCACCCAGAGATGTCTCTCAGGTCAGTGAAGTTACATGTGGTTTTTGAGATGCTGTAAGTCTGTAGTTGGTTTAGAGAAGAAGGGGGGTAGCCATTGAAATAGCGGGAGTTGTGGGATGGTAATAACGTAAGAGCTAGTGTGTAAAGAGATTTTTAGGGCTGTGCTGTTTTGGCGTAGGCTACGGCCCACAGTAACCCATGTTCAGTCAGAAATAAAGCTGCAACAAACTGGATAAAGTCTCACCGTCTGATCACTGAGGGATGCTACAGTACTTTATTACTGCTATATTGATTTACCAACATGTTACTATTTAAATATTTCCTGCTGTAAAACACTGTTACATTTATTTGAAGATATAACAATTACCATTTGCTGACATACAGTGCATTAGAATGTGTTTGTAAACTCCCTCCAAGTCTGAGGTTGACCTATGTAACCACACATTGTTCAGAATTAGCAATACATGTTTATACTGTATAACACTCCATACATTACAAAATAGACTGTGGATATTCTGTGTGATAAGTCCACATTAACAAATAGGAACCTGCCTGAAAGTGGGGAATTTTGGCATGGCAAGTCACACAGCAGATTGGCGACTAATTCATCAAGGATCTTAGAGAGAAAAAGAAGGTTAGATATAGGTCTATAGTTGGCTAGAACCTCTGGATCAAGACTGGGCTTTTTAAGAAGAGGTTTAATTACAGCTACTTTAAAAGACTGGGAGATAACCTGCTGATACAAACATATTAATTCTTTAAGTAACCTAGTTGGAATAGAGTCTAGGAGACAAGTAGAAGGCTTTGATGCCAAAATAGTAGAGGTTAATTTGTTACTGTAGAAAAGCAGTCCAAGAATATATCAGGTTGTACAGTTGTTTCTGAGGTTCCTTGGTTTGAAGAAAAATTGGTGCCAAGCGAGTTGATTTTGTCCCTAATAGTTATAATTCGTAAAAGTCATTAAAGAAGGTCATGAAGTCGTTACTACTGAGGGTTATAGGAATACATGGCTCAATAGAGCTGTTCAGCCTGGCTACAGTGCTGAAAAGAAATCTAGGATTGTTCTTATTCTCCTCTATTAAAGATGAGTAATAGGCTGTTTTGGCATTACGGAGGGCCTTCTTATATTTTTTTAGACTTTCTTGCCAAACTAAGTGAGATTCTTCCAGTTTGGTGGAACGCTATTTACTTTACAATTTTCACGATACTTTTCCTTTTCAAAGTTGAAAACATAAACTTTCTAAATGTGTACCAGTTTATTTCCTGCTGCAGTTAATGTGAATGAAATCAGGACCAAAGCTGTTGCCTAGCAATGGAATTCCATTAAAAAGGCCCTTGAGCTAAATACATGTTAGCTTACCGGTAGCTTGCAGCTGCAACTACTTTTCAAGGCACCATGGCCACAGTCGGAGATGACGGAGAAACAGCAGAAGTGTTAAGTCCTCCTCCATGCCTGAAGTCACCAGTTTGGAAACACGTTGCCTTACCTGTGAGTTATGGAAACAAACAACCAATGGTGAAAAAATTGTGAGCTCAGACGGGACTTCATGGTGCATTTGGTTGCACCTCATAAATTGAGATACTCAAACTGTTGTTGTAAAGTACCCTTCCCTGTAAATTTACCATTTGAAGTGTTTTTGTGTGAATGTATTGAACATTGACATTTTTTTTCATGTAAATTATCTACTATGTTATTCCTTCATCTAGGGCATAGACTTTTAACCAAAAAGTGGCAGGCAGTGAAAAAAAGTTAATTTCAAACCCTGGATACAACAGCATATGCTGTAATGGCAGGTTTGAAAAATACACCTCACCTGTGGTGCAGTGCACAATAAAGTCAATAGGTGGCAGCCACGAGCACGGGCATGCACACATGTATGAGCATGAGCATTGCGGCGGTTATGAGACCATTTAAGCAACTGTTTCTCGCAACAGACATTTAAAAAGATGCTACTGAGGGGTTTTGCGATGGTCTGATGTGGTGGTGAGTGTTTACTACAGATTTGGTCAGATGAAAATATTCAAAAGCAGTTGACCCTAAATTGTACATCGCTGTTGTTGTGAATCCTGTGTTGGACATGGTCAAACATCAACATACATATTGTAGGTTGCAGGCAATATCCAGCCCTAGAGTATATAGATGATTTCTTTGATGAAGTTTTTTGATTGATTGATTTGGATTTTGTAGGAGTACATAATCTGCATATAGGCGGATTTTATGTAAAGTTGTATAATTTTATTGGTGGTTGGACACCTGTGATATTGTGGTTTTGGCATATCACTGCTGCTAATGGTCTGATAAAAAAAGTGCAAATAGTGAAAGTGAGAGTGGACTTCCTTGTCTTGTGGAGTGTGCAGCTTTGTGAGGTTAGCATGATTGCTACCCTTGGTGTGTTGTAATATGTTTTGATCCACTGATTAAATTATTCTCCAAAACCAACTTTTTTAAGATTTATTTATCTTACCCCTCTAAGTTGCTTCCGTCATGTCAGGGGTGAACGGAAGATTTGTCATCTTCACAAATTGTAGGAATGGGCCCCATAATTTCCAGAAGAGTGCACTCAGTGCATTTGGCTTTATTTTCTCCCCAACTACCTCTGACAGGGTATTGAAATCTCAATCCAATAATTATGTAGAGATGGACACTGCCAGAACCTATGATCTAAGTTTGCGGGAGATTGCATACACCTATCAAGTTGGAGTCACATCATCATAGATCGTAGCCAGTCGAGCCTTAGCATAATAGGTACAGTGTTCAACTTTGCACTGAATAAGACTGTGTCTTGCACAAATGGAAGATTTATGTACCCGTCTCAAAATCTCTGTCCAGACTTCCTCATATATTGCCATCCCCAGATCCTCCTCCCAGTGTGACTCAATTAAGCCTAGGGGCTCCGAGCGTAAAATATTAATTTGATTATAGATATATGAGATAGAGCCTTTAAGAGTAGGGATTGGTGTCAGGAAAATGTCCACAGCTGAATCAGATGGTACATTAGGAAAGCTAGAAAAAGTGTCATGAACAATGCTGCAGACTTATAAATATCTGAAGAAATGTTGCTTAGGAAGTGAGAATTTATCTGAAAGTTGTTGAAAAGTTGCAAAGACATTATTGATGTGCAGGTCTTTAAAGTTATGAATACCAAAATGTATCCACCGTAAGAAAACACCATCTATGAGGGAAGGAGGAAAAGCATGGTTAGCTGCTAGCTGAGCATAAAAGGAGAATGTCTGTAGGCCAAAGACGCGCTTACACTGGACCCAGATCCTGACTGATGTCTTAATCACACTTTTGGTGTAGGGAAGGTATGACGAGTGAATAGGCTAGTGCACTAAGGCTTTCAAGAAGATGGGATTTGCCTCCATAACTAGCCATGTTGGGGGAGGATTAAAATCCTCATAATGAAGCCAGTGTTTAAGAATCCTAATATTGGCGGCCCAATAATAGAACCTAAAATTTGACAGGGCTAGGACTCCCAATGGCTTTGGTCTTTGCAAATATTGTTTCCGCAGTCTAGGTATCTTCTTATTCTAAATGAAATCTGAAACCATGCTATCTAGTTTACGAAAAAAAGACTGAGGGAAAAAGAGGGGCATGCACTGGAACAAGTAGGAGAGTCTTGGGAGTATATTAATTTTAACAGAGTTGACATGTGCAACCAAAGACAGGTTAAGCAGAGACCATTGTTCAAAGTCTTTATGGCTTCGGCTCAATCGGGGGGCAAAGCTAGCCTTGTGGAGGTCTTCAAATTTGTATGTAACATGGACTCCAAGATATACAGCCAAGTCACCTATGGACTGAGCTACTGCCGCCCCTAAATCAAATGGCGTCTAGCGATATTACGGCTATGTGGGTGTCGGAAGAGGAGACATTGTAAAGTACATTGAACAAACGTCTAAGGTTCGAGGAAGAGTGCCTATTTTAAATGAACCCCGTTTGGTCCAAGGAAATGATAGAGGGGGCGGAGGATTCCAGGTGTACTGCTAATAGTTTGGATAACAACTTAAAATCAACATTCAACAAACTTATTGGACGATAAGAGGTGCAAGCTAGAAGTTCCTTGCCTTTTTTTAGGAGAAGGGAGATGGAGGCCTTGAGAGGTCTATCTCGCCAAAAACGCCCCTAATTTGCATGTGAGTCACTCAGGAGGTCGTTTGACCGAGTAGAAAGAGGCCTTGTTGGAGAGCAGGGCCTCTTTTGTCCCCTGAGATTTACCCGATTGCTGATTGGATGTAGCTCTCAGCGGGATGTGACGTGTGGTCATACAGACGCCACAACAACACAGTGAAGTAGAGTAGACACTTTTATCCTTCTACAGAGAAGAACACAGGGCAGAAAAATTATCTGTTCACGGATTCTGGATTGAGTTTCCAACCTGTGGTCCTTTACTGCATGCTCACTCTCTCTCTCTCCCATTTACACACAAATGCGCGCACACACCCACACACACACACACACACACACACACACACACACACACACACACCGCACTGCAGCGGGTTGACAGCCTGTCTGTCAACAAACACTTTTACAGCGCCTCGAATCTTTAAGGTGGAGTGTTTTCTTTCATGTTACTTGTACATAAGTTGACGTTGTGAATCATACGGGCCAACTTAAATCAAACTACAACTATTCTATATCTCTCTTCAGGAAGAACACACAGCTGTGTCACTGATCAGCTGATCACCGGAAATCTAAACCCATTCAGAGTGATACGTCACCTCCGGTCTCCTAAATCCCTCTCGGGTCTTTTTTTTGTAATGGAAACACAGCGAGTGAACGGCCATTTGAGAGGGCATGCCCTGAAACTTTTCGGGGAGGCCACTCTGTAGGGCTAATGGAAACACACCTTATCTCTCCCCTGATGTATGGCTTTAAGGCCCCCCATAGTACTGAAGCAGACACATCGAAGGGCTGTTGCATGAAGGCAGAATCAAGACATCCGTAGTCCAAGAGCAAAAGTGACAAGTACAAAGTGTTTGTACTTCGTAACTGTAGTAGATTTTTCAGGTATCTGTACTTGAGTATTTATTTTTCTGATGACTTTTTACTTTTACTCCCTACATTTAAAAAGAGGGAGAAGAAGAGGGGGAGGGGGAGAGACAGGTGACCACAGGAAGAAGTGAGTGAGGGGACAGGAGAGAGAGAACCAAGAGCTCGTACTGTAGCAGCAACATGGAGGCCAGGAATATTCCTTTCATGGAGGAAGGAAGAGGGAGTATTGCCTAGGCCGACGCTTCAGAAGACATGCAAGACATTCCCCATCCATGGCCCTATTGAAAATAGTTATTCGTTGTTGTTGGCTCCAAAAAGGATTCATGGCTTATGCGCTGTGTAAACCGAAAAACCACGAGCTGCTGGCGTTCAAGAACTCGCCGTCGAATCTGAAGAAACGTGACAGGTAAAGTGTAATTTCTGTTGTTATCATTAGCTTTTTTAGGGAATTTTTGAAGTTCGTTTTCAATGTTAGCAATGCTGTGTGTACACCTGTTTTGATAGAATAAAGCTAACTCTAGCTAGCTCTCGTTTAAAAAAAAATGTTTCCACATTTCCAACGTTAGGCCCTATGTTCCCACCATTGGTTGGATTTAGGCAATGAACAAAGGAGCTGGTTAAGTTTAGTAAAAAGACCAGGTAGAGTCCAGATAAGTAGAGAGTCCAATGGGACCAAAGGTCTGAGGGAACATAGGCATGAACCCCCCCTGTGTGCCAATAGTTGTCAGCTCCCCATAAAAGACAAAGTTAAAAAACCATAATATCGTCAGGCTAACCACATGTAAAATTAAAAAAAATGTGATTTTGTGTTCCATAGGCCTGGAATTCATCAGAAGCCATCTGACAGAGGGACCTATGATGCATCCAGTCGACACTTCCCATTCTTCAGAGGAGGATGACTTCTTTTACCCCATCAAACAGGGAAATGTACAAGAAAACTCCAAGCAGCTAGATTCCTACCTGCCATGCCGAGGTGATACCATGGATCCTGGTACTGAAGTCTTTCCCAGCAGTCTGCAACTTTTCACTGAAACTCAACACACCCCCTCCTGCCTCGGCCGCATGCAGCAGCAGGCCTTTTAGCACTGCAGGGCTGATATTCAGACCCAAAAGGACACGCCTTGATTTAAAGAACTTTGAGAACCAGCTTCTACTGAGGCTAAATAAAATATTTTGGTAGTCTTGTAGAGAGGAATGAATTTCTCACAAAAGAGAAATAGACTTTATTAGACTTTAAGTGTCCATGATAAAGATGTTTCAAGTTCTGTTGCTGAAATGGAAATCTGGGTTTGCATATTGCTGTAAAGTAAGACATCAAACTGCTAGTTTTTACGATATATAGTAAAAGATACACATTCTGTCCAAAGTGATTTATGGTTCAGTATGTACGTGTTAGTTAGTTGGAAATTGCAAACTGGTTCTCTATCAGCATATTAGCTGTCATCATTGATTGATCAGCGTCAGTCCAGGTGAGGTAGTCTAAAAGCAGCAACTGAAGGACTAGAAGGCACCTTTAGGTCATTGTTGTTGTCCGAAGCTAAATGTAGTCACTTTAACATTAATGGTAGATTTTTTACAAAGAGAATCATCTCTACCCTGTCATCTGACAGGCGGCTCTTCTTCTCATCTACCTGTTTCTGTTTATTGTTGTTGTGGAATCCGCTTGTCCCAGGTCAAAAGGTGCACCTGAAAGCACCATGAAGCCCCGTCAGTGCACTACCGTTTGTTGTTTGTTTATAATTCACAGAGAAGGCAAACAGGTTTTCACACCGGTGACTTTAGAGAAGCAGGAGGATTTCAAAGTGCTGTTGTTTCTCCGTCATCTCTGACTACAGCAGTGGCCATGGTGTGTGGCAAAATGCAGCTTCAGGCTAATGCTAAGCTAAGTTTTTCATACTTTCTGTCTTTTCTTTTATGGTGTAAAAATCCCACAGTGAAGACACGCTGATTCACTGGCTGTGACCATAGACCAGGACTGACGCTGCAGGTCTGTCAGAATAAAAGTCAACTCACGTTTGGCCAGTTAAAAGCTTTTAATGTGAAGCTGCAGCTGTATGATCTGTTTGCATAAGCAGTAACTGAACTGCGCAATAAAGATACTTTATTTAATAAGAGGACAAGGTATAGACCTATTCTAAAGGAAATGGATATTTAAATTACTTCTGCTGTGATCTGGCGGTATACAGAAAATTAAAAAAAAAATTTACTTGACCTTCAAGGAGGGGGGAGAAACATGTTTCTTAGCTTTGGCCCTGTACTCTTCCATAGGCTACACTCACTAGTTTTGAGTTGTTTCTCTCTGTCACACATGTAGTCTCTGTTACTGTAGGCCAGATTTTGATTCAACCTGGGGGGATTAATACTTCTCACCCAGCCTGTACATTAGATCATTTTCAGTAAAACTCTGACTGGTCCATGAGGGAGCTAGATACCATTAATTGGATTTTGCCAAAACTTGGGTAAATGATATATCTCATCTTGTTCTGGGTTTTCAGATGAGACTGGCTGAGGCAGATGTTACAGTTATAGGTGCAAATGAGATGGCACTTATGGTTATATTTGGTGGGGATGGTGGACTACATCATTTATGAAGAAAGACATGTTTTGCTGTTTTACGATGGTTATTATGAATAAAACAGTTCTTTTTCCACCAGGAGTCATTCCCCTCTTGTCATTTATCTTCCCTTTTGCTTCTCTGGGAAAACACTTGCCAGATCTCACATTCCTCAAGCTTTAGAGAAGAGAAACTCCCCAGCATTTGGTTAACGGCTCTACAGTTCCCACACTGATTAGGAGCAGTCCACAAACTGCCGAATTAAATAGTTGATTAAGTAGTTAAAAAGCCCATGAAACTAAAAAGTGCTGGTGACAGCAGTTTTAAATAGTTTTACTCTTTAAGTGAGTTTCACAGAGGACATTTGAACATTTTTGTCAAATAGTGCATTCACTTACGGCAAAAGTGTTTTTAATAAAGTTTGTCCATGTTTGCATAGCTCCATATAACCACAAAGCCTAAGTAGTGATTTAATAATTCAGCTATGTCTCTGAATGGCTGAAAAGGCTAGGCTGGAGAGAGAGAGAGAGAGACACACACACACACACATTGATGCTGTTACCCTGTAAAACTTTCACTTCTTAGTTTTTTTTTTAAATTTTAATCAAATTAAAGATTCCAATGCTCTTTTATGTGTAGCACTGCAGACTATGAGTCTCAAAGAAAACTAAAAAAGTATAGATTCAACCATAACATCTTGATCAGTGGGAAAACAAGCATCATCCTCAATTGCTGAATAATTTGAGATATTTTCATCTGGTAGCAGAAATGTTTCCTAGTAGTTTGATGAGATGAGTTACAGCAGAGCACGGTGTGTGTGTGTGAGTGGACATTAGTGGGGAGAATCACAGAGTAACTCATGATAACGATGGTATCACAATACGTTTTTTTTTTTTTGGTATCACAATACTTGATACATTGTAAGACAATCATGTGTGATACATCAGGATATCTGTGTAAACTAAAGAAGAAAAAATACCATCAAGTCAAAAAGCAGGAATTCTGTATTTATCTACTGCATCATGGTGTTGGTTTCAAAGAGTTTGCCAACTGAAATGAAACAAAGTATAACAAAGTGCATAGAGTCTTAGCTTAGTGTCTTTTTAACACACACACACACACACACACACACACACAAAAAAAAGACCAAACCATAAAGCAGAACAGTTCTGGGGTTGAACTGTGTAAAGGCGTGATACAAATATGCCTCACCAAAAGCTTTTCAATCTGTGTAAATTAAGTTCAGGAAAACAAAAATCTACATTCCTATCTAAAAAAAAACATCTTAACAAAAACCCACATTTGAGTGATTAACAAGCAAACCGACTTGTTTTATGTAAACTTGTCTGTCATGTTCAAGATGAACAAGGTGGCTCTGCATGTTTTTGTGCTGCATGCAGGGCCGTACCCAGTGTTTTCAAAATACTGAAGTAAAGACATTGAGTCTGTTGGGGGGCTCAGGAGCATGCCCCCTAATCTAAATATGCACATATTAAGATGTTTTAAGAAAATAGTAACAGTAAAACATGAGAATGTTGGCCACTTTGCTCTCTGCAGTCCGACACTGGTTAACACCGGAACTCCATTGACAGTTCATTCATTCATAAACACTCTCGTATGCGTAATCATTCATGGATGGTCCCTTCAGACGCACATGAGTACAATCAATTGCTCCAACCACAATTTTTATTGTTTGTATTCGTTTTAAGAATCCGTTTTGATCTGTTCTTAATATGTGACTGTTTATGCTTAATGACAGCTGAGGTTTGTTAATTATTTTCAGCCAGATTTTGCTGTGCTGCACCGCAAATACACAGGCTCAAATTTGCGTACACGATCTCAGACCTGACGTGAGATTTGATTGTAGTTCCCGCTCACGTCTAAATTGATAAATGCCGAAGTTTGCGTGGAAATGGTCGTACGCAGGTTTTTCTGCCGTAAGTTTGTTTGATAAATGAGGTCCCATGTGTGCAGATCCGGCCTGTGAGGGAATATTTACTGGACTTTGAGTAGAAACATGTGTAAAAGTTATTCACGGCTGTAGTGGCCGATGTTGAATGTTGTCCTCTCTCGCATCTCAGCGCAACTGTCTCAGCGTGTCAAATACAGGCGCTGGGAGACTTGCTCCACGCGCTTCCTGTAGGCGCACGGCCACAGCGCTTTTGTGCGCTTCTGCATCATTCCTCTCTGTGCCTGTTTTTGTTCTTGCAATCATTTCAGTCTGGTTAAATCTGTGATCAAATCACCACCACAAAGTTGAAAAACGAAAGTTTGACACAGAAAACCATCAATTCGACAGTGAAGCGTCACTGTGAAGCCTGTGTGTTTACTCCACCACTGTATATTGGTGTGAAGCAAAAATCTAGATTCGTAAAGTAACTACTAACTTAAGTTATCTGATAAATGTAGTAAGGTAGCCTAAAAAGTAGAACATTTCACACGGAATTGTAGTGGAGAAGTAGTCTCAGTCTCCTCATCTTGTCCATCTCTTTCCAGAGCTCAGCTTTGACCGTCGTCAGCTTTCAATTTTTAAAAATTTTTGTTTGTCTGGGTGAACAAAGTAATCACAGGGTCAATTGATATCTATGTAGGGATAATCTTGCAAATGAAAATAATAATAATAATATATATCATTCATTCATTCATTCATCTTCAACCGCTTATCCTGGGGTCGGGGTCGCGGGGGTGCTGGAGCCGATCCCAGCTGACATCGGGCGTAAGGCGGGGTACACCCTGGACAGGACGCCAGTCTATCACAGGGTACATAGAGACGAACAGAGACAGACAACCATTCACACCTACGGGCAATTTCAGACTCATCAATTAACCTAACACATGCATGTCTTTGGTTTGTGGGAGGAAACCGGAGTACCCGGAGAAAACCCACGCAGACACGGGGAGAACATGCAAACTCCGCACAGAAAGGCCATGGTCGGGATGCGAACCTGTGACCTTCTTGCTGTGAGGAGACAGTGCTAACCACTACACCACCGTGTAGCCCACTGTGAGGCGACAGTGCTAACCACTACACCACCGTGTAGCCCTAATAATATATAGAGATACCTAATTTGAACTTGAATTCAAGCGTTTACACACAAATTTTATTGAAATCCCGCAAGGGAAATTTAATTTTCACTCTGTTATTATTCATGTTACAAACACACAGGCCCGAAATACACACATACACAAACAGGACTTATATACATGCAATTAATGGAGAGATGTCAGAGCGAGGGGGCAGCCAATGGATCAGCGCCCCAACAGCTGGGGGTCTGGTGCCTTGCTCAACATCACCTCTAATTTAAGTTTAGTTTATTTGAAAATAGGGACAGTGCACATTAATAACATTACTGTAAATGCGCCAGAATTAGCCAAGAGGCTATTTTTCATCAGTAGTCCCTAGACAGATGTTAAAGTCACCCTAAAAACAGAACAGAATATAGAATATAGAAACAATTAGATTAAAATTACAAAGTTACTAGCCAGGGCAATCTACAAAACATGCACAGCAGTTAACAAACATGACAAAATAGCATATATAACATCAATTTAGAAAACATCATTCAAGACGCAAGACACATCACACCACAGCACGCAAAGCAGAAGCACAAATACAGAATGCATGCTACACAATAAAAACAAGACCACAATAAGACAGCACGCAGTAAAAAGAGAAGATGGCTACAGATTCAGCAGAGACGGACCGAGGACAGGAAGGTGTAATCAAGTGTTAGTGCTGACAGAGCTGAGCACCAATTAACCATCTCTTCAAATGAGCTCTGAATAATCTATAGCTTTTCAGGCCCCTTATAGGTGCTGGGATGGAATTCCATTGTAGTGCAGCTCTAACAGAGAATGCAGACTGACTAAAAGACCTTTTCCTAAGTGGAATAATGCAGTCTCCTCTTGCTGCACCTCTTGTGAACCCATATGCAGTTGTTCTTATGTTGACGAACTATCTGAGCGGAGGAGAGGTGGAACCATGTATAATCTTGTACGTAAGACAAGTATTTACATATTTAATCAAATTGTCCCAACTCAGCAGGTTATATTTTCATAATATTGAGCAATGATGAAAATCTACTGGTTTCTTGTCAAGGATTTTAACTGTTCGTTTATACAGAGATTCTATTAGTTTTAGAGAAGTGTTACTAGCCTGTGACCATAAAGTTAAACAGTAGATGATGTGGGAAAAAACTCTAGAATGTTGACATATAATCTTGAATGAACCTGAAGTTTGAGAGATTGAATTTGATCCGGTTACAGACCTTTTTCATCTGAGCCTTGAAAGAAAGTTTAGAGTCAACCAAAACACCAAGGTACTTGTATTCAGATACAACCTGTAGCCTCTTCCCTGATACAAAGATATCCGGCTCAACACTAGGACTGTTCTTCTTGGTGAAAAACATACATACTGTTTTAGACACATTCAGCTGCAAACAGCATTGCTTTAACCATGCTGTTACATGAGTCATGGAGTTTGTAAGTTTATTAGCAACCTGTGTCATGCTGCTTCCATGTACATAAATTACTGTGTCGCCAGCATACATTTGGATGTTGGCATCTGGATATACATATGGTAAGTCATTGATATATAATGTAAATACCAAAGGGCCCAGTATGGATCCTTGTGGGACTCCTGTGGATAGATGAAGAGCACCTGATTGATGATTCTGTACCTGAACCGAGTGAGATCGATTTGACAAATATGATTCAATCCACTTAAGTGTATCTGAACAAAAAATAAAACTAGCTAACTTTGTCATGAGAATTCGATGATTTACAGTATCAAATGCCTTCTTGAGGTCAAGGAACACAGCTCCAACAACACCACCTTTATCTAGTAGAGATTTGATTTTTTCTGTTAAAAAACAGTTGGCTGTTTCAGTTGAATAATTGGCTCTGAAGCCGAATTGCATTGGGTGCAGAGTAAAAGAGCTATTGTTTAAATGGCAGGTGATTTATTCAGCTACTACTTTCTCTGCAACCTTTGACACTGTAGGTAGGATATTGATAGGTCTGTAACTGCAGGTTGAAACAGAATCTCCACATTTAAATATTGGGATGACAACAGCGACTTCCAAACACTCGGAAACAATCCCTCAGAAATCTAGAGGTTAATACTTTTGGTAATAGGATTAGTTAGTGTTGTACTGAGCTCTTTGAGCATAACTGCAACCATACCAAATATATCCGTTGCTCTGGATTGTTTCAGAGATCAAATCATTCTGGCAATCTCTGATTCAGATACAGTCCTTATGGTGAAAGCAGGTTCCATTGTATTAACTGGACAAACATTAGTGTACTCAGGTGAAAAACACTGTGCAATAGTAGCCACAGAATCGATAAAGTAGTGGTTAAGAGCTTCCGCTACTTCGGCAGGATCGTTTGTAAGCGTTCCATTTATTTTAAGTTCAAGCAGTTTCCTCTCTTTATTTTGATGTCCAGTTAATTTTTTTAGCTGGTTCCAGATACTTTTAGAGTTGCCTCTTGCCTTTTCTATTATGGTTAAGAAAAAATCTGCCTTTGCTTTTCTTAGTTTCTTTACCACTATGTTCCTTAAACTAGCAAAGTGTTGTCTGTCATGACTCAACTTAGTTCTTATTGCAGTTTTTAAAACAAGATCCCGTTCTTTCATTAGTTTAAGGATGTCTGCATTTATCCAAGGGACAGTGTTTTTATTATTTTTTCGCCTACATTTGCAGTTAAAAAGTTTAACAATGCTTTGTAGTTTCTTTGAGAATATTTGACTATCTTCTTCATGGTCTATGCACAACAGTAAATCATCCCACTCAATCTGTTCATCAGCACTTTTAAAATTCTCCTGTTTGTTTTTGGGGATTCCAAAAGATTAATATTTCTTGGCACTAGTGCTAAACCACTTATTGCTTAGTTTTCTGGCTACCAGTGTCAAATTGTGGACAGAGAGACCAGTTACCATATTATAGGATTTTAAAATTCTCTCAGGTCTGTTACTAAATATTAAATCAATCTGAGTACTGGTTGAATTAGTTATTCTTGTGGGCCCATTAATCAGTTGCATAAGGTCAAAATTATCGGTTATCTGTTTGAATTTATTTCTAGAGGATTTTTCTCCCCAGTTGATAATCTCCAATAATAATTACTTTTTTGTTGAAATTACATTCTTTTAATAATTTCTCAAATTTCTCATAGAAACTTATATTGGAAGAGGGAGGCCGGTAAATTACATTTAGAGTAAAGGACATCTGTGATGACAAGATGATATTTAGACCAATACATTCCATGGATTTCATGGATTTCATTACACTGGATTCTGTCTTTCACATAAATCATAATTCCTCCTCCCTTTGAGCCCACTCTATCTATCCTGTAAGAGTTAAAACCAGGGACTTAATGCTGCTGATGGAGTGTTTTTGTGCAGCCAAGTCTCAGATAAAGAAAGAAAGTACAAATTAGAATCCAGCAAAAGATGACGCACTTGATCACTTTTAGATTTAATACTTCTTATGTTCAAACGCCCCCCCCAAAAGTCCCTTTGGCTTAGCTTTATGATCCCAAACAATTTTTGAGTGATTGACAGTCCGAAAGACATCCCCCTTCCTGTTCTTTGAGTGCGCCGGATTAACCAGTTTCCTGTTTACTTTGTGCAAAATAACTGCAAGTGGAGTATTGCGTGTAGCGTCCGCTTGGACACTGGCCTCAATCTTCAGTCAAGCATGGACCAGGCCGGGGCACGGATGAATGTCTCCAGACAATAGCACACAGATCGTAACGATCACCGCATCACTTTGTCGAAGTATAGCTGGTGGCTTTGTATGTTTCTTCATTCAACTGTACAGAGATGGATAAATTAATGTCAAAGCCAGAGCGTGTTTCCCATGTCCAAAGTTTCCCACGGCCTGGTTTGTTTGTTGACTTAGCAGATCAGCATTGTTTGCATATGTTTTTCCACAAAGCTTTGGGTATAAGTTAGTGTTAAAAGAGCTTAAAAAGCAATCAGTATATCAAGAGAGCTGTGACTACACCTGCAGCCATCTTGCTGCTTCTCGGCAGTGCCCAGGAGACGAACTGGCACCTCTCCAGCCACCAGTCCACGCTCTATTCATGGTTCACACATTGACTCGAACCAGCAACCCTCCGGTTCCCAGCCAAGTCGCCTATGGACTGAGCTACATTTCCACTTCGGTTGAAAGTGTATTAGTCCATGTTTATGGTTTATCAGATCATTGGATGAATGGTATTAATTTTAGCTGGCTGGCTATGGTTTCTCCACTCAGGTCAAACTAACTAGCCAGATTCATGATGATGATCATGATCATCATGATGATCATGATGATCATGATGACGATGACAAGTTTAACATATTGATCAGATGATGTCTGGGGCTGAAGAACTAGCCTAGCCTGTATCATGCTTATTTGGCTGCTTGTCTGCTTTCTTCAAGTTATTCAGTGATCAGAGAACCACTGGGCTGAGCAAAGATTGTCTATTAAGATGATGCACTGAGCCATCCGCACACAAGCAATGACGGTGATCAGATGAGAGTCGGTAATACAATATTTTTAGGCCCTATTTTCATGACTTTCTTTTGTCCCTGCCCTTGTGGACATACCCTTCCAGAGGAATGATGTAATGAGTGCTGCTCTACTCTTGTGTGGTAATTCAATAGACTAGCTTCACAGGCTGTTATCATGAACCACAAAGATTTAACACACACCGCACACACACTCCTGATTGTGTCTGCATGTGTACTTACTACACACTTATCCGTTTATCTGTGTGTGCTTATGTGAGAGTGTGTACAACTGGGTATTATACGGCCCTGATCTGTACTCCTGTCTTTATGTCTGAGTCAGTAATGTGTGTGTGTGTGTGTGTGTGTGTGTGTGTGTGTGTGTGTGTGTGTGTGTGTGTGTGTGTGTGTGTGTGTGTGTGTGTGTGTGTGTGTGTGTGTGTGTGTGTGTGTGTGTGTGTGTGTGTGTGTGTGTGTGTGTGTGTGTGTGTGTGTGTGTGTGTGTGTGTGTGTGTGTGTGTATGTGAGTGTGAGTGTGTGTGCTTTTGCTTTTGCTCTCATGGTGCTAGTCTAAGACGTCTTCAGCCTGCCTTTGTTTCAGTGCTGTGTTGTGGAGCACACCTCTCGGGCTAGGGCTGAGATGTTAGCAGTCTGTGGTCTCTGCAATATTGATGGGCTCTGCGGGCCATAGGCTACAACTTAAAACATCTGAAGGTGGAGTGAACTCCAGCTGAACTTGCAGGGAATTTAGCAGAAAATAGTAGAGACACTGCCTTTCTGTTTACAGTCCAACAGAGGTTTTTAAACTAGGAGCTTAGAGACGACCTTATTCAGGTGACATGACAAGTTTACCAGTGCATTTTAATGAGCCTGGGTCCCAGGGTGAGGCTCAGATAATTAAATTTGGCTCATGGGCCAGAAAGTTTAAAACAGTCTGCCTTAGATAGGTGCTGAACTGAACTTGTTTTTTAAGTGGATACAAAGAGTGCATTAAAAGACTTTCTCACTAATGAATGCTGTAAAAGGATGCATTAAATATGTGAACTCCACTCATCAGCTGATCTACAGGAACATTTTAATCAATGACCCTGTTTCCATTTAGTAAAAACATCCGTCCTGAGTGATTTGATCACAAGTGTTCAGCTCTCAATCTGTCTGTACTCACCTGGCAGCAGCCTGTATCCTCATGCGTCTTCAGTGACCTGTTGTGATCCGATTTCACTTTCCCACTTACCCATCATTTCTGCTTAGGGAATAGATAACGTACATATTTGAATGTTGTGTGTGTATTTCAGTTGTTACTCTCACATAAATCATTATTACAGAAACGCGAGATGACTCATTGTTACGAAGAGCACTTTGTCACTGGTGACAGATGTCAGGGGCCAGGGGTATTAGAGGTTAACTGGGTTTAATTTATTGACACATACAACTAATGCACTTTAATAACAGCACTTTACACTTGGATAGCGATGTTTTCATTTATTAAGCAACCTTTGCACAGAATAACTGCACATTGCGCATTGCACATTTTACAGAAACTATTTACCGCAATCCGTGGTTGGTTGTGTTTTCCTCGGACAGGTGCGGAGAGTCACGCTGCGCCTGGAAGAGAGAGGCGTTGTTCTGAGTCCAGACAACACTGTTCATACGTTCATGATTAGTCCACAATTAAGAGCACCGGTAATCAGTGCGCTAGATGGGAAAATGTTGTGAAACTTGTGCCAGTTAAAATAGTGTATTGTTAAGTTGTTCTATCACTTACCTGTTTTCCTTTGTGTCCGCGCCAGGGTGTTCCGCTAAAAGAGTCCCAGGTGGTACAAGGACCACTATAAAGGTTCCGGGCAGTACCATGCAGCAGGATGCGGATAGGGGTGTTTGTGTTTTGTTTTTGTCTTATCATGATTAATTATATTCATTCATTCATCTTCAACCGCTTGTCCCTATCAGGGACAGTGTAACTACAGTGTAACTACAGTGTGTTACAATGTGTCCAGTTATCTATATAAAAAAATCTAGTAGAAAATAGTTTGGCATATAGTGATAATAATTAAAAACCCTGTCTTTAGTAGCCTCCAGTTGGGGTCCTTAGTGCCCCACTATAAAAGGCTCCAGTAGCCATCTGTTCGTGTTGCTGATCAGATCCTCATGCTCGGTTCGGATGATTGATGTTTATGAATAAACATACTGGGGTTGGGGCATGTGAACTTTGCATCTGAGTCCTCTGTCCACTGCAAATCCCCAGCCACTCAACGGTCATTCTTTCGCTCGTGACAAAGCGATTTTCCTACTTTTCTCTCTCAGAAACAGCGGCGTTTGTGTGTAATATGTTCAATACGTCTGTATTTAAAGAACATATAAATAACGATGTTAACCTGCTGTGATTTGTGCAGGAAAGCAGAACGAAATCCACTTTAACAGTCTCTGTGTTCAGCTCACTGCTTTAGTTTACCATCATGTTAAGTTACTGCAGATGAAACCCATTTCCAGATTTCACAGTAAAAGCATTTGAATAACAAAACACTGGGGGGCTTTTTTATTGACAAGATTATACAGGAAACAACTTTTTTATTTCAGAGCTTGTCTGACTTGATATCAACGGCTGATATCAACAACCAAATTACAGGAATATCAGTAGAGATATATCCACTTATTGATGAATTCGGGTCCATTTTATTAACCTTAAAATGAGGTTATTATCCACCGGTGGGGCCTGGGGCGGCCTTTTAAAGGCAACCGTGGAAAAGCTCCAGAGAGCTGCCTGGATAAGTGTATTTGCAGCTGAATAAGGAACAGACGGACACATCGAACAACAGTCTGATAAAAACATCCAGAACAAACAAGTCAGTGGTTTCTGTGACATGAGAAATACTGTTAAAATAATAATGTTTCAAAATATAAAAACAGTCAAAATACACAGAGCTACAGGCTCAGACATTGTGGACACTGAGTGAGGACATACTTCCTCTCACACAGAGGGCATCAGTTGAGAAGTGTGGTCCCTAATGTTTTTGACATCCAATCTCACTGCGTCCTGAGAGTGTTTTCACCCGTACAGTAGAGCTGTCCACCTGTGTTCAGATCACCGCATATGTTGATACCAGGTGGGAACAGTATCCATAGCTAAATCATGTTATCACCAATACAGTAAGGCAAGCTGTTTTTTTCAGGCCTAGTCCGCACAAACGCAGTGATTTTTGAAACCAAACTTTTAATGCCCCCGGTTAAAAAAAAAAAGTCCCGTCCACACCACCGGTGTGATAAAAAAACTATCTCAGTCCACATGAAAATGCAAAATCTGCCTCAAACAATGTCATGAACAAGCCAAAGCAATAGATGGTGATAGCACTCCTAACAGGAAGGTTTTAGCCAATCCCAAAAACAACAATGGCAAACCGAGGCCGGGCTAGTTCACGCTGACGCCTCTGTTGCTGGATGTGGTTGAGTAGTTGTATGAGACACACACAAAGTGCTGATAAGTTGCTAAATCGCACCAGTATTTTGGCTAGGTCTTCCATAACAGCAACTCAATCAGCTGGTTACGTCTCCATGGATACAACTTAATGTTTACCGTCGCACAGTGTAACGTCAAAAAATGTTGACAAGAAAGCGCGGTTATTCTAGGTTTTCCTGTCCACATATGACTGCTGAAACCGGACTTTTAACCCTGACTCCGGGTTTAAAAAACTCTGGTTTCAGGAGCCCACAACTGCGGTTATGTGTGGATGAAAGGCCAAACCGTGCAGAGAAACACAGCATCAAAAATACCTGCGTTCAAATGGCCGGCCCCTCAGTTGTAGTGACACACCAGAACAGCAAGGATGCAAAGCAATGATGTTGTTTATTAATGACAAAATGATACCAACATACCATTTTTCAAGCTAACGAATATGATTATTTGGTAGTCTGCTCTGGATTAGTGATGACTTTTCCTGCATAGCAACAACTTCAATTTAGATTTATGCTTCTCTGTTACACTGAGCCAATTCAAAGTATTCTCTCCAACAGGTTTTTGTATGATATCTTATGAAATATGAAGGAATATGAAACAAAAGGTGAAGGTTAGATTTAGGCACCAAACATACCGTTAAGTGAACAGTTAAATTAAGGAAACAAAAGGTGACGATTCGGCATCAAAGTGACTTTGTTAGGATTAGAAAAAAGGTCATGGTTTGGCTTAGTACTTCAGGGACATGAACACTGGTCCCCCAGGTGAAGTCCTGGGTTTTGGGACCCATTCACCATTCATATGTCTATCTAGACATATTAAAGAGCTCAACAAATGTTAATTTTCCAATCCAATCATGCATTATCTTGACACTTTTTTAAAATTGCATACAGCAGGTCTGACTTTACTTTTTTAGACACTTAAGTTATTTAGTACGTAATGTTAGAAGCAAAATATACTCAAGTATCAAAATAAAAGTTCTGGTGCAGAAGCATTTCAGTTACTCTTTGTTTTCTTTATATACTGCAGTATACAACAGAGGTGAAAAATAAAGTAAAAATGTGCCATGTAGTTCTGCCACATGTTGATTCCACTTGTGTATTTAAACAGGTGATATCACTAATTAGCTAGTTGACCCTATGGCAAAACATCACAGTCTGTTGCATCGTGTTGGGAGCTTGGATGTCTCACATCAAGTTTGTGAGTTCAGAAAGACATGGATTCAACTGTGTGACTATGCCCACCTAATGCAAGGAGAGTTTACAGAAAATTTTCAGAACCTTACATGCAAACAAATGTGAACGGTTACTTTACGGTATGCACTAAAAAGTTAAGAATCCTAAGGTGTTGATGCTAACCGCCATTGGTGAAAGTTAACTTTTAAGTCATCCAACTAGAGCTTCAAAAACCAAACACCACAACCAAAACTGACAGGTAGCATACAGTAATTGGAATCATTAATGACTTCTATAACGCTACAATTTTACGGCATCTATATTGATGAACACAAGAAACTATGCATTTGCTTTCCGTGGATAATAAAAATCAGCAACTCACCACTACTCGGGGCACACGCTCACTTGTTGGTCTCTCTTGGTGCATTTCAAAATGTCTTCCCCACCCAAACAAACGTCCTCACTTCCCTTCCTGACAGTGGAGGTGTTCTGACAGTGCAGCCTGCGGCGGAAGCAACCTCACAGTCGAGGTCTGCAGCCAGGTGCCTCTCAAAATCTCTGCCTTGATGATTCGTTTAATTCCTATCTGGTGCATAATGCATAATCATTGTTCCACATGGAATGTTTTTGCGACTGCACACCACTACATCCAGAAAAGGCAGAGGATCATTTCACACTTCACAAAGAAGCCAAAAAATGCAATGTGTCCACTGCAAACTACAAACTACAAACGCCATGTTTGCTATTGTCGAGGCCAGTAATTTGCATCATGGCACTCCCCTCTAGAAGATGTATTGCGTAACATCTATAACAACACTAAAAACGGGATGGAATTTTGAATATTGAATAGTAACTTATTCACTTTATCCAATTACTCGATTAATCGATGGAATAATCAGTAGACTACTGGATTACAAAAAGATTCAATATCTGCAGCCCTAGTGGCAACCATGGGGGACATAATCCCAGGTATGTCATTTTGGACCTCTGTATGATGCCGTTTAAGACGCCATTTAATGGTGTTTGCAAACTGACATCTAAGGTACTCTGTAATTGCACTTTTTTATTTCCATCAGAATTCATTTTTAAGTCCTGCTCAACTGTTTCTAGTCTCAGAAGTGAATTTTGCAATATTTCCAAGGTTTGAGTTAACTTTTTGACCTCCACTTGAGGCAATAAAAGTGGGGCAGAAATGCCTCCTCCATCACATAGTTCCATGTCTATTAAAGAAAGTTGTGTTTGAGAGGGTAACCCCTCCTTCCAAGGTGCTGACAAATCCTGAACGTCCTTCTGACTACCCACAGGGGGAGTCTGTTGTCCACAAGGATCCTGATCCTGGGAGAGCAAGGCTTCTTGCAAATGATCCTCCAATCCACTAGGGGAAACAGAGTCCAGCATGGTATCCCCCTTGGCCTCCATTGTCCCTGGTGCCAAAAGTTATTTTCTTGGGGTGCCAGCCAGTGTTTAATCTGACACTTGAATGATTAGGTTTGTTATAAAGACCCATCCCCACATGCATAGGCGTAATTTATTGAGGACATGGGTGGGTTGCAATTCACTCAATAATCCAAACCCGCCACGACAACCCATCCAATATGATATCATAAATATTGATAATGAATGTTAAGTATTATAAACATGACAATGTGGTAGAATAGTTTGTTTACGCCCGCTCTAGATTTGGTTGTGCCCACCTCAGACCTGTGCGTCCTTCCTGTCACTCCAGTGTATGTATGAAGCATCCATGGTGGGATGAAGACAGCACAAGAGAAAAAAAAAGCCCAACCAATAATTTGAAGTTGTTGGTTTGGCAAAATAATGAAAATATCTTCCCAACAGGAGGTAGGACTGTTAGGGCTCCAGTGCCACCACTCACAAGTCAAATAATGTTAACTGAACAAAAGTTAGTCCTACTTTCTGCTGTGCTGTGTCTTAGCCTGTTAGCCAGATTTGCTATTCAGTTCTGTGGGTTAACTTGGCCAAAGATCCTCTATGTACATGAAGATGATTGTTCTGTGAAATAGCCATTTATGCATTTAACACAAGCTTGTTTTATAATATTGCACACTGAAGCACTGAATGAGAAGGGGTTAAGTTGGGGGTCCATTAGGAAAAAAGGCTGGGCAGAGGATGTACTAACTTCCTGCGTCAGCTCAAGAAGTTCAACCTGCCTCAGAAGCTGCTGATCCTGCGTTATTAATCCTGTTCTCTGCTCATCCATCACTGACTAGTTTGAATCGGTTACAAAACAGAACAGAAACAGACTGGAACAAAATTTCTAGACTGCAGCGAAAACCCCTGGTTCCAGCCTGCCCTCCCTCCAGGACTTGTACTCCTCGAGTCAGTGAACAGGCAGGAAGCATCACTGCGACCATGTAGAAGAAAACATGATTGAGAAAGTGAAAAACAGGCCGAGGTCACTGTACTGGGGACATAGGCCTGATAAGCACATTCTGTTTAGAAAACAATTGAACTGTATTTGGGCATGATGACGTCTGGACACCAAGTAGGCGCCACTGATTGTAAATTTACTGAGTGTGTATTGGAAAGACCCGACGGGGCGTGTAAGTGTTGTCAGCCTTGTTATAAGACGGGAAGTTCTGTTAAAGGTATTGTAATTTTGGTATGCTGAATCTCGGAACTCTGTGATGAGTGTATCAAACCTTGATTCAATAAATTCTCCTTGATTGCTGTGAGACCTCTCTGCTGACTCCTTCTTGTAGACCTTTCTATTTTTATAATACATTGTTCTACCATAACCATAGACTGTAAACCTGCATTCTTTCTTATTTCCAGTAAGACAGTCAGCCAGACTCTGCGGCCCAAGCTGAAGCTATGAGAGGTTCAGCCCAGAGAAGAAAGAGGGTAAGGGTGCACTCACACTGTCCATTCGTACCGTGCCCAAGCACGCTTCACAGCTAAAGTCTAGTTCGTTGACCAGTGTGAGTGACAAAACTGTACTGTGCCCAGGCAGGGTGCGCTTGAAGGAGAGGTGGGCTATTGTAAAGCACGGATGCACATGTATGGGCACCCATGCACACACACACACACACACACACACACACACACACACACACAAATACATACAGTATAATATCTTTGTTGTGTTAACCCCACAGAACAGCACTAATGTATTACTTGTGTTTCCAGCTGCTGGAAGCGAGGAGCCAGAACTGCCTGTGTTCAGTTTTGCAGTGACAATCCACCACAGAAGGCTGCATATTGGACCGCCCTCAGCGAGACCAGCATCGTATGAGCCTGAAGCAGCCAAGAGACCCTTCTTTCAAATGTTATAGCGTGTGACCCAGACCAGGGAAACACCGACCCGATTATCTGGGTTTTCATGCAGTGTTTGAATGATTTAGGTGATGTATTTTGCAATTTATAATTTATATATCTAATGTTAGTACTTCAATAGTGTTTAATGCAGGCTCTGACATCTCAATAGTAAGTCTTGAGAAATGTTACCCTTCTTGGTACACCGATTTTTCATACATATCATAAAAAATCTGAATACTGACAAGACATGTTTTGGTCTGAGGGCGTATATTTATTTATTTCCAACTGGCATTGAAGTGTAATTCAGGTGTAAAATCATCCCATGGTCTTTTTCGGCACTTACATATCAAATAAGCCATCAAGACAGTTTTTGTATGTATAGACGTGTATAATCTATTAACAAAGAAATCTTGGAGAGTCACTAACAGTCGCCAACAGATGGACGTGACTAACATTAATTAGCTCAAGGCTGTTAGGTGAACGCATTTAAATGTTTTGTTTAACCACTAATACTGCTCAAAATAACAGTAAACCTCTGCAGTAGCATGATAAGAATCCTTACACAGAAAACAAAGCACCAACAATGTAGTTAGTGAACCCAGAGTTTATTAAAAGAGTGTTTTAAAGACTTACCTACTGGCCCCTGTACCAGCTCCTCTCATAGTAAAGTCCATTCAAGTGGATTACCAAAGTCAATCCAAAAGGAAGGAGCCCATTGGTGCTTCGTTTTCTTCTCATTCCACTGCTGAGGTTTGGTGTTCTTTGAGCAGTATTAATGGTTAAAAAAACGTTTTAATGCCTTCACCGTAATGCCCCGACTGGATTTCTCCCTTGATAGTTTGTACTAAAAAAAACTGTCTTGATGGCTTATTTGATGTATGTCAGGGCTGTAGAAGATCATGGGATGATTTTACGCCGGAATTACACTTTAAGAGGTCCTTTGACTTGAAGAAACTTGCAGACACTCTGAAATTGGTAATGCTGATGCCACATAAATGCAAATGAGCAGAGGACGTCACCTTGCCCTCAGGACAGGGGCAGCATTTTTAAATCAGGAATAAAATCTACCAGTTGGCATTCTGTAAAGAATCCCACACCCCTGTTTTAATACAGGACATGATATTAGAAAAATGGCCTAAATCTAAAAGACTCAACATGATGTCGTCCAGATACCTGTAGTGGTACAAAAAAGGTGAGAGTTTGAGTCTGCTGCTGCCTTTTCCCGTGCAGTGCAAATCATTTAAATTTGTCTCATGTCAAACTCTTTCTCTTCACTTACAAAGCCCGCCATAACCAATGCCCCATCCTAACACGGCAACCTCTCCACTGCATACTCCTTCTCCCACCCTCCATGCTTCTGACACCTACCTCTTGCCTACCATCCAAGGTCAAGCACCAGGGCCCTCTGGACCACATACTTTCAACACATCCAATCTTGCTATGTTTAAAAAGTCTCCTAAAACTTACCTTTTTCAATACTGCTTTTAATGTTTGATTTTATGTCCATGTCTACAGTACTTACATTTATCTGCGCAGTGGGACATCATTTTTAATTTGACACAGCCCATATATTCCTTACGACACGGCTGTAAGTCGCAATATAATGTGCAGTCACTCTTAAAGGGTACCTGCTATGCTTTTCCTTAGTTTCTGCAGCTGCAGTGCCTTTGCAAAACAGATAGCAGAGGGGGAGGAAAATACTGTACCCAACATCTGGCACATATTTATGGCAAGCTTTAAACCTGCACTGTACATCTGGCCACTGCCACCACACTCACACATTCAGTCATTAGTCTCAGAAGACTTTTCAATTGTGAAAATGTGAAAAGTCTACAATAATTGTCATGTTGTAATTATAAATCAGTGGTGGCATTTTTACAGTAGATTGCCATCAGATTATTTGAAATCACAGACCAATTATGCCAGTTTATTATTGAGAACATTTAATTAATATCTTGTTACTAAAGTACTAACTATTACTAAATTGAAAGTATATTTTTTCAGAGGACTTTGACTGTGAAATGAACACCAAAAAAGGCACAATAATTAGCAGTGCTAGCTGATAGTATTTCTCAGATTTCAGTGCTGAGCAGCAGCACTCTGAAGTCATTATGACTTTGTACTGTACTAGACAAGCCATTACAACTAACTATACTTGACTCAATGCAGACAAGCCATATAGGCTACATATTAGAGGGAATATTTATATTATGGTTTTATTTTGAAAGATTAGTCTTCCTCTCGTTTCAGGTCACTTGCCCTTCCTCCTGTGTCACCGGTCTGCTGTGTTCCCTGATTACCTGATTGTGTCCACCTGTGTCACCCTCCCTCATGGGTATATAGTCCTCGTCTTCCCCTGTCTTGTTGCAATTGTAGTATATCGTCGGTTCGTGTACTTCCAGCCATTACCACAGCCTTGTCAAGGAATTAAAGCCTGCATTTATCATACCCTGACTGCATTTGAGTCCTCCTTTTCCTAGGCCTAACAGAGTCAGGGTGATATTCCCCACCAGGGCCGGGCTCTTAATCATGCTTGTTAATTTTTTAACAAGTTAATTTTAATTTTCAAGTTAATTATATTTTATTAGCCTACTAATATGTGGGTGGGGGGAAACCTTTGTGATAATCAGAAATTATATATGTATTATTATAAAGTAAGTAACAAATGTGTACAAAGTTGCACAAGTTAGAATGTTATAAAACGCACCAGCACACTCTGTGTCACCTCCATGCACACTCACGTTTGCATTCAGACACGTGAGGTGTTGGAAATGCCATAAATCTGTCAGAGAGGCTGAAATTAGTTTAGTGCCACCAAGGGGGTGTGTGCTCTTCAGCGACGTGTGCACTATAAAATCCCATGGACTATAAAAGCCGATCTGTCGCGTGGAACTGTGTGTGTATGTATAGAATCCTGTACTTTTATACTTGATGTTCCTCAGTGACATACTACAGTAGCCCCTTACCCTAACCTTGAACATTACAACTAAATTTCTCACCCCAACCCTTCCCATAACCTAAACCTAATTCTAACTTGAACCTTAAAATCAAGTCAGAACGCTCTTTAAAGTAGGGAGAAACACACACACTTAAGTCACTTCTGCGGAAAAATTATTAGACATTACATTAATTTCTGGGAGACTTGCCCTAACCCTGATAATAACAACCACTACTTGCCTAACCCTTGCACTTCCTGACCTGAGTATTTTTTTTTCCCACCTGGGGACATGGCTTTTGTTCCCCCAAGGGGACACACCATGCCCAATTAATTCAAGATTCAAGATTCAAGAAGCTTTCTTTATCCCGAGGGAAATTATTGTGCAACAGTTTCAATACAAAGGTGGGAAAGGATCAGAGTAACAATAAGCTAACATAATCAAATCAAATAAAGCTAACATCAAATAAATCAAACAATAACTAAGTGTGACAGAGTGCAACAGACATCGTGGTTAAGCGTAGGTATATACAATATACAACAATACGCAATGTGCAGTTTAGCAGCATATTGAAATAAAATAAGTACAAACTAAATAAGTGAGAAGGAGTGATAAGTGATAATAACTAGTCTTTACTCTGAAATGTTTCCCCAAAGATAGCCCAAGTCACTCCACTTCATGTAAAGTGGGATTTACAGCAGTAATCGACACTGTAAATTTCTGTGTAACTCCAAGCCAACTGGAAGTTTCAGTCACTCCAGATAACTGCCAGGAATTGCCGTAAACTTGCAGTCTAAGGCGAGAAAGTAACTAAACACACGACCCCACCCCCTTGCGTGACATTTCAGTGCTGTGGGGAAATTTGACTTTTCCAAACCTTTTACATCTATTATTAACTTATATTTAATCAAACTGCCAAATAGTGTATGTGTTTTGCTGGAATAAATCACCAATGGGCTCCTTCCTTTTGGATTGACTTTAGTAATCCACTTGAATGGACTTCACTACGAGAGGAGTGCCAGGGACAGTTGGTAAGTCTTTAAAACACTCTTTTAATAAACTCTGGGTTCACTAACTACGCTGTTGGTGCTTTGTTTTCTGACCCTGGGAGGATTTTATGCCAGAATTACACTTTAACTAGCAAGAAGCCTGTGAATGTTCTCATTCCTCCAGGTCATCGTTATCCTCAAAGCAATTTCAGTCAAAAGCAACTGGACTTGGTTATTTGTCTAGGAAGACGTTTCACCTCTCATCCAAGAGGCTTCATCAGTTGATGTACGCATCTGACCAGGCTGGGACTGGTCCAAGTTTAACTAGCAAGCTCACCTACTTGGGTTGAATTCCCTGTTGCAGCTGTGGCTGTCATAAGACCAGAGGCTGGTGGTTCAGGTGTGTGTGCAAGTGTAAGAACTGAACAAAACATGGAGTAAGTTGTATTATAATTTAAAATTACTTTTCATCCTCCATGATCCTACGACGAGACGCCTTTACGTTCAAGCTATGCCCTACAAAAAATTTTTTAAATGTAAGAGAATGACGGATGTTTCAGAAACAACGCACACACACACACACAAAGAAACTTTTAATCTTTGTAGCCTTCATAGATTGAGATAAAATGTTAGTGTTACACTGAGGACAAATGGTGACTTATGAATAGTATATACTAATTAGAGAGAGCAGTAGATTAGATGGGTGAAAGAAGGAAACCAAGAAAGACGTAATGAGAGAGGGAGGAAGATATTTTTTGTTGTTGTGTACGTCAGTAGTCGTGGAACTGCAGAGCAGGTAAGTGGCAGTTTTCCTGTCTCACACTGTGAGTGACGTGAGCAGATCCTAAGTAAGACCTGTAGTCTGGTTACCTGGCAGTCACCTCTCTTTATCTGTCTGTTTGTCTACCTGCTTCCAACACTCCATCCAGTCTCGCTGTCTGCATGTCCACCTGTCCCTCTGTATGTTTACCCTGCTTCTCTCATCTCTCTGTTAGCTGTCTGTCCTCTTGTCTGTATGTCAATCTCTGTTCCTCGCTTGAGAGATAGATGCTTATTGAAACATCTACCTGTTTCAATAAGCACATATTAATGTTTCTGACTGTCCTTCAATTTTCATTGTCAGTCTTTTCATCTTGAACATCAGAATAATTCTCACAATTGCTTGGAAGAGATATGGACTCTGTTACTGCTGCTGTATTGAAAGCTACATCTTGGCCATGTGCAGTTCTGCATGTTTTCCTCAAACATCTTTATGTATTTGGCTCTGTTCACATGTGACCAGTCTGCCAGTCTCAGCTGCTCAGGAAACTTCCCATAGCATGATACTGCCATGCTTCATTGTACAGATTATAGTTGCCAGTTAATCTGGTGGTATTCTCATACATACCTGGACACGTATCTTATTTTCTTTCTGCAGTAACTTTATCCACTACTTATGTGCAATAATTTAATCTTACTTTGGATTTCTGTCATACACAGTCATACATATTTTATCTTATAAATTTCCTCTACATTTAACTTAATCTGATTTCATTTTCCGTGAATTTTATTTTGCCTATATTCTTACATCTACTTCATATATATTTAACTAAGAGTTTATTGTTTACTGTTTATTGTTTTTTATACTTTCTGTATTTATTTAGATAAGGGTTTATTGGTTGTCTTATACTGTATTTTTTTATACTTCCAGTGTGTTTTTGTCAGCTGCTGGGAATTCAATTTCCTTGAAGGGAGTGATCCCAAAGGGATCAGAAGTGTGAGCCTTCATCTGACCTCATCGTTATCTGAGTGAAGCCAGAGCCTAAGTGGTTGGAACTGGGGAGCAAGGTAGTAGACCTAGCTCCTTAATACTCATTTTGAGTATTAAGCCATTATGGGACAATGGAAAATCCATCCGTCTTTGGAGGTCAAGTTAAGTTTGTTCCAATAGTTGTCATGTGATTTGCTAATGTGTATACCCAACAATGTAAAACCATTAGTGCACCATGCCATTAGATAGAAGAGATTTGACATTGCCATCATGATGTGGGGTGTGATCACAATACACTTTGTACAAGGGAATTGTACAAATCATTAAATTGCATTGCAGCTAAAATCTAGCAATAACACACGATGATGAGAGAATTTTGGGTTCATGTCACACGAAAATACCCAAGGAATGTGTTTGTATTCTGATCAAACCTTAGCCAGCCAATCAGCTTTCTGTGATGATCTACAGTACTGGCAGTTGAGGGGGGGCGTTGAGCAGGGGTTGACGTCACGAGAGGCGACCACTCATTAAAAACAACAGTGGTGGCTTCTCAAGAGATTAGCTTAGATGCTGCAATAGCATCGGTTTGATCAGAACTGGAGTTTTTCTGGAGACCTGCATTGATGAGACATGAATGATACAGACAGAGAGGAGAGAAAATCAGAGTATCAGGAAAAGATGGCTGCTGTATTTTCCAGGTAAATGGATTTAGGTCAGGGGAGCGAGAGGGCTGGTCAATGGCATCAGAGCCTTCATCATCCAGGAACTGCCTACACACTGTGGTCACATGAGGCCGGGCATCGTCCTGCACCAGGAGAAACCGAGGGCCCACTGAACCAGAGTAAGGTCTGATAATCACTCTGAGGATTTCATCCTGGTACCTAACAGCAGTCAGGGTACTGATAGCTATGACTTCCAATAACCCCCCAATAACATTCCTCCTCAGACCATCACTGACTCACTGACAAACCAGTCATACTGGATCATGTTACAGGCAGCAGATAATTCACCACGGTGTCTCCAGACTCTTTCATGCCTGTCACATTTGCTCAGGGTTAACCTGCTCTCATCTGAAGACCAAAGGCTGACCTGACAATTCTGGTATTCCCCTTGTATGCCAATCAAGCTGCACGGTGCTGGGCTGTGAGTACAGGTCCCACTAGAGGAGGTCGGGCCCTCATGCCACCCTACTGGAGTCTATTTCTGTAGTTCATTCTGTAGGGCTCTGGAATTCCTCCTCCTGTTCCTCCTCACACAAAGGAGCAGATAGCAGTCCTGCTGCTGGGGTGATGTCCTACAACGGCCCTGTCCAGCTCTCCTTGTGACACAGCAGGTCTCCTGATATCTCCTCTGTGCTCTTGAGACTGTGCTGGGAGACACAGCAAACCTTCTTGCGACTGCACTTATCGTTTTGCCATCCTGGAGGAGCTGGTCTACCTGTGAAACCTCATTGGGCTGCAGCTACCACCTCATGATATCAGCGCTGACAAGGACACAAAACTAAAGAAGAATCTGTCAGGAAGGATGAGGAGAGAGCAAGACAGTGTCTGTGAAAAACCATTGTCTTTTGGGGGGGGCTGTCTTCTTTTGCCTCTCCATTGCACCTGTTGTCACTTTCATACTTCAATTGATTTACAATCACTTGTGTTTCATCAATGGATATCCCTGAATTTTAACTCAATTGGTGTTATACTGTGACCATTAAGTGCTCCCTTTATTTTTCTAAGCATTTATATATGTAGTATGTGCTGATTTATTGTGGTGGTGCTGCGTGCCTATCCGTCAATGCCATTACATCTGTGTGTGTGTGTGTGTGTGTGTGTGTGTGTGTGTGTGTGAGTGAGAGAGATGGTGTTTTAATGTTTTACATATTACATACAGTCATGACTCAATCAGAACTCTTACAGTAAATCCCTTTGCAGTCAAGGGTAGTGTGAGTACCAGCATAAATCACCCAGAGTGCTCATTTCTTCAGTGGCATTTCCTATGCTGCAAATCAGACCACACCAGATAAGGCCAGCTCAGTTTGGTGCAGACCAGACCATACCATCCCATGTCTTTTATAACCATGCCAGTTTGTGCGTGTATATGCTACAGCAGCATATGGTAACATGCTGTCGGGGGAGCTTGTCTCCTGGCCTGGCCTCCCCAGCCCAGGGACAGATGGCGACTCACTGGGCCCTGAAGAGCAACTGTGCTGCTCAAGCTTCTCGGCCCGCTCCGTCCTCTTACCTTGGCTCTTCCTGTCTGCCTGGTGGCCTCTTTTCCTAGAGCACCTCTTCACATGCCAAGGCTCCTCTGTATACTCTGATTTAATTGGGTTACCATCCAAGCTGAATGGAAAAGAAAACTCAATAAACAAAATGTACAATATTATCACAGTTTTATCACTCATCTGCGTCTGCAGAGATTTTGTTGATAATACGATGTTCATTATTCAGTTAATAACTATGGTAACAAACAACATTTAAAAAGTAACTGTATTGTACTGCACTGTGGGGTTTGTTACACTGCAACGCAAGTTATTTTGGTAAATATTGGCTATATAAACATTTTAAATATATTATTTATCTACCATAAAATATGTTCTTACTAAGATCAGGATATTAATTTTAGCCATAGTGCTTCTGGCTGTAAATGATGGTATGATATGGTCCCACAGTAAATATGTTATTTTTTATGTGTTTTTGTTTACAATCCATGGTTTCCCTGGTAATGTGCCAATGTGAGCCTACTGCTGTAATCACAACCTCAGTATCTTCACAGCATAAACTGGCCTGTGTCTCATATTTAAATCTGCCTTCTCAGTCACTGTGCATTATACTGTAGCTGTGCTGTAAAGGCTACATGCTTTCTGAGAAACACTGTCCAACTTCGTATTTGTTTGTGGTTCAACTAATTGAAAATGATAACCGGGCAATGGTTTCACTTCAGCTGGAAGTGTTCATCTCCATCCTCATCAGCATGCATCTCATATGAGTTCTGCACAATGTACACTATACTATAGTTGATGTGGTACAAGCTGTACTGTGGCAGACGTTTTTGTTAATACCATCGCATCCCCCTGATGAATATCAGAATCAGAATCAGAATCAGGTTTATTGCTAAGTATGTTGGACATACAGAGAATTTGACTCCGGCTCATGCTTTGCTCACAGTTTCCAAACATTTAACAGGACAAACCTAATATGTTCTTCCAAGTATGTTTTTATGCTTCTTGCCAGTGGCAGCCATGGCCGGAGGCATTATTTTTTTTCAGTTGTCCATCCGTCCCTCTGTCCGTCTCTCTGTCTGTCCCATTCTTTTGAGTGCGATATCTCAGGAACCCCTCGATGATTGTTCTTCAGTTTTTGTACCAATGACTCAAGGATGAGAAGGCTGAAAGGTTTTGGAGGTCAAGGTCACTGTGACATGTGTAGCATGATTAGGGTCCCTACACATAAAACAAATCCCAGAGAATGTACAGTGAAAATAAAAATATTTCAGTATCAATCAGGAATTTATACTTTGTTCTCTAATTTTGATCTCCAGTTTACACCAGCAGCTACACTTACCATGTTTTCTAAACTTGTACACATAAGTCTAAATACTGGTTCTAGGATCAAGGCTTATTGGAACATTTTCAGGTGTTTTCATGTCTTACATATGGAAAGCATGTCCAATACCAATTTTGGTCTTGACACAGGGCAGGGCATCAGCCAGCAGAAATCCTCTTTCAGCAGTAGTTGCAGTTGGTGCAGTGTACAGATGAGCTCAAGTTCAAGGACTCCTCCCCCGTATAAAGACCTGGGTTGATTCTCGGCACTATCAAATCACTGCTGGCCTCTCTCACTGTGAACGCAAACACTTTGTCTTTGGATTTGACAGGAACAGAATCAATCTTAGAGTTTGACAATGACTGCATACACTCTCAAACACAAACGCATTTTACAGACATCCACCACGGTCACACACATTCCCAGCTATTGAACTTGCTCCCAGATAAATTCAAAGGTGTTTTTTCAGCCTGTATAGCAGAACCGATCCATTTGATTCCTCCTGTAACTTTACCTTCTGTCCTCTATAAGAAATGTAATGTTTTCTCAACCTCACTTCTTTCCTTTTCTTTTTTCTCCTCGCTTTCTCTCTTGTAGCATTATGACTCCTTATGCATTTTTTACTCTCTCTCTCGCTGGCATGGGGTAAATGAGCATTTCTATAGCAGCCTGCTCTGTCTGGTGTTTCAGTACAGTCAGAAGGGAAAGTAGAACTCATGAATCTTTTTTCCTTGAGAAATATAGAGTGGAATCTCAATGTGTTTATTTGGCATAGTGAATTGAAATTCAGATAGACTCCAGTCAGCTCTGTTGCCCATCATCGACACACACACACGCACACACGCACACACGCACGCACGCACACACACACACACACACACACACACACACACACAGGGCTCCATCCTCATTACCCTATTTGCATTGCTACTTATCAGTAGCGCCACCTCTAGCAGCATACAGTACATCACTGGCATACAGCATACTCTGTCATGTGTGAAACGGGCTAAGGTTGATCCCTGCCCTGGGATAGGAGAAGAAAGGGGAGGAGAGACAAGTGTTTCAGCAGACAAGATGAAAGTGGCTCTCTGAAGAGAAGGGCAGGAGGAGAGAAAGAAAAAGTGGGAGTTGCCGAATGGACACACGAAATGAAGAGTGGACAGAATAACAGGGTATGAGAGATGGCTGGGCTAATGTGGAGTTTTCCAGCAGGATAAATGTGAGGAAGGAAGAGGAAGGAGGAATGGGAGAGAGTAGTGGAGGAGAGGTGGAATCAAAAGAAAGTAATATGGGAACAAAAGAAGATGAGCTTTGAAGAGAGGGGAGATGAAGAGGATGGGGTGATTTAGGGAGAGAGGGTAACAAAGGTGGAAGGAGAGGGCAGAGGCCTGGTGCCAGACTTCTATATCTCTGATTTTAATCTGTGATTTAAACAGAGCAGAAATTATTAGACAGGTAATTGATCCACTCATTTAGTCATTTAGCAAAAGTGTCAAATGTGAGGATTTGTAACTGTAACCTAACCTGGCACCACTAGACTAATTGCAAATGTGTATTAGTCTGGGCCCTCTCAGTTCATTTTAGATTAAAGTGGCGTTATCAACAGTGCAGAGCAAAATGCTTCTAGACACAACTGGATATACCTACAACCAATCAGAATGATGACACTGCGGTGCTTGCTCAGTGGAAAACAATAGCCGTCAGGAAACAAACCTTCTAAAATTACAGCTAAACAGGAACTAAAATGTGTTTCTAAAAACATTTTATGTGAGAAATAGACAATAAACTGTCAGAATATTGAGTCATATTTGATCAGCAGACTGGACGGACCTACAGACTGGACGGACCTACAGACTGGATGTTGACGCTGTCAGTCATTGTCTTAAAACCCGCCCACATGAGATATATGGTTATGTCCACCTGCTGGGAATCTGTCTGAATGGGTGAGGGGCCAGACCTAGCTGCCAGAGCAAATGAAACATGAGTTTGGCAGGTTTTTCTGGTTTCAAGTCTAACTGTAACCTGAATATCTGTGACTCGGGGCTCTGGGAAACTCTGATAGACATTTGAAACCATTTCCTGACCTTATATAGACTAAATGATTAATCTATTGATTGAAAAAGAATCCACAGTTTAATTGGTAATGACTATAATCTTTATTTGCTCTGGTGGTGCGCTCATTTCAGCCTGTTTAAAATTTAAACTCGGAGAAATTGTGTTTTGTCTCTGAGTTTGACATGGCAGATGGTTCTTAATACTAATATTTCCATGATCATAGGCTGCTGTTGCTATGGAGAACAAGCCAGTTGGAGGCAAATATCTGAAGTCTGCAGTAAATTCAGAGTGTTGATTTGATGACATAGTTAACATATAGCCAGTGAAACTTGGAAACAACATGGAAGCTGATGGAAATACAACATTTATTTTTTTGCCATGTATTAATTTGAGAAAGGTTACAGTATCCTCCAAGCCAGGGCATTGATCAAGCTATGAGTCACTCAAATTGTCTAAGGATTTAATAAATGAAACTTTTATATCTAAAGCCCGGTTCGTCCAAAATAGCTCCTCCTCCCACCTTGCAAATGGCCAAAGCCAGAAAGACGACAAAAATGAATTGGCTTCAGGACGATATATAGGAAAGGAGGAGTAAAACAGACGGTAGATTAGACAGAAGGAGGTGAAGAGTTTGGGTAGAAACTGAAAAAAAATGTCCGTAATGAAGTAACTTTAAGTAGACAAGATGAAAATCGATCCGGGAAACCAAAGGATATGAATATGGAGAAGTGAAGGACATGAGTGTAGAAAAGAAAAGCAGTGGAGGGGTTTGAGAGGGTAAGTGGGGATGAGGAGAGTTTGGCAGAGAGGGCAGACAGCTATAGAGGAGACATGGATGTTGAGGAAAGCAATGAGAGAGCGAGCATTGAGAGACAGAGAAAGACAGAGAGAGAGAGAGAGAGAGAGAGAGAGAGAGAGAGAGAGAGAGAGAGAGAGAGAGTGTGTGTGTCACTGCGCCACTCTGCAGCAACAACGCTGACTGACAGCCATAGCCTGACTATTGACTGTCTGTCTGTCTGTACTGACTGAATGACTGACTGACTGACTGATTGGATGCAGGAGTGTCCCCACAACTTTGCCCTTCTCCCCACCTTCCCCCCATGTCTATCTGGCTCCGTCCTTTTCTGTTTCTCAGCAATGCAGTGTCAAGTTGGTCTGGAGTAGAGAGAATACTTATGATTTGACTTGGGAGAAAAAAAGCGGTTAGTGATGCTGTTTTTCAGGTCATGTAGTGGTAAACAACATCTCCCGGCTGAATGTCTCACTAGTGTAGCATCTGGATCAAAAACAGGATCAGTGGTTGACCAAATTCCATCTGGAGACGTCACAGTATTGTGTTTTTTCAGTGTATCCTCTTGAATATGTCCTCGTTGTAACAAAAATTCCTCGTCTTCCTTTTCTCATCACAGCTTTCCTCATCTAACTAAGACAACTAAGTCAGTGTCCTTTATTCTTCTTCTTCCAGTCCTCTGTAAACTTTATTTGTGGAAGAGCGTGATACAAATAAAGTTATCATTATCAACTCCATCGCTCAAATGGCCCCTGATGAGATTAAAACACATTTCATCACTGTAGAAAGCAACGTGGCAGATGACATTGAGATACAAGGACAGACTTATAGTCTGATAAAGAGGCCATAATTTGTCTGACCAAGTGTCCTTCTTCCCCCTCTGGGTCATACGTGATTATCTTCAGAGAGAAGGGACCTTTAGATAACTCAGATAGCATCATCACAGCAAACAGGGACCCCCGCTTTACAAACTAGTAACATTTGTTCGCTCCCCTACTGCAATGCAGCACTACAGTATGTTGTCCTCTCCGCTCCTCTGCTCCCTCTCTCTTTTCTCTCTGTCTCTCCCTCCCTCACTCTGTCTCTCACCCTTATCTCCCTAATGTAACACACTTCTACCGCTTTACTTTCCTCGCTCCTCGCTCGAGGGGAGTCAGATGCGGAAACAACTAACATTAACCATATCCAGAACCTGTTGTTGTGTTTCATGTAAATAGGAGTGTAATGCTCCTGTGTGTGTGTGTGTGTGTGTGTCTGTTGGGAGGTGTGTGTGTGTGTTTGTGTGTGTGTGTGTGTGTGTGTGTCTGTTGGGAGAGGTGTGTGTGTGTGTGTGGGGGGGGGGGGGGGGTGTAAGGCGGGTTGTGAATGCACTGTTCTCTTTCAGCATATTTATCATGCAGTCTGTCATATTAAATCAATGGACTTACATCTCCTACACTACTTTTTTAGTTTAGCACAAAGCCAAGTGCATGTAGCTGTACACATAACTACAAACAATGTCTCCACTTAATAATTTGGATGCCATGGTTACACAGCTCTTCAGTGAGTGTGATGCTTTCATATCAACATCTACTAAATGTCAAAATGTTTCACTGACTGAATTAATATCTGCCTCTCTACATCTCTTACTGTGTTTGATTGTCTGTATTTGACTGATTCTCTGTCTGATTGTCTCACCTCATCTGTCCGTTGGGGGCAGGAGGAAGCCTCCACAGCTGAGTGATGAAAGCAGAGGGCACTTAAGCAGTTCCTCTATGGCTGTTTAACTGTCTCACACTTTATTGAATTCTAATACAAAAGTCCTCACTTATCTCTGAAAACATAAAAACGTTTTTCTTGAAGCAATAGTTCATTTGACCATTTGAACAGTCTTGGTGGCAAAATCACTGACACAAGTCTCAACTTATGATTTGTCCAAATTAGTTTTTTGCTTTTCATTTGCTGACAAAGACAGTGGGGAGTAGTCACCTCAAAGGAAAGCTAAAACCACTGTTGCTGAGTCTTGGTTGTTCACAGCAAAAAAGAGACAAGAGAGACAAATATCAAGAAGCTGCTAGACTGAAAAAAATTGCTAAAAATACCTCATGGGACATATTTTCTGCACAGAAACACTTTTTTCTAGGCTAGCATCAAACATGGCCTACAACCAATCACAGCAATGGAATGGAGAAAACGGTACAGTTGGTTTTTACTAATGTATTTCATTGTTTGGCTTTGTGCTAAATAACTTGCATTTTTGTGTGAATTCATGAAGAGAGTTTTGTATGATTGTAGTTTTTTATTTATGTGAACACAAGTCGATGCTTCTTGTACATTCAATGAAGGAAATCCAGAAATGCGTGCATTGCATGCTGGGAGAGAGACACGTTAGCATTTACATGTCCATAGCAAAGCCCCGTTACTGATGCTACCACGGTATAGCAACAAGCAAGTTTATTTACATCTTATGGAAGGAGTGCTGTGTTATTTTCATAGACACAAGTATGTATAATGTTTTTGTGTTGTCACAAGAGAGTACCAGGACGGCTTAGACCAAGGGCGCACTCACACTGTCGTTCTGTTACGGCGTGATGCATATGGACAGCAAGAAGTATTGGCCAAGGCCCTGGCAGTGTGAGTACAAACGAGGCTGGGGCGCGGGGGGGAGAGGGAGGGGGGACAAGTACCCTAAAGCCCGGGTCGGGGTGTGTTGGACAGGAGGACGCCCTAAGGGCGCACTCACACTGTCGTTCTGTACCGGGCCAAACCCGTTTTTTCAGCTAAAGCCTAGTACGTTTAAGCAGTGTGAGTGCACCCGTTCCGCGCATAACAGCCGACAGCGGGCCGTCCACAGCCCGCTTGAAAGAGGTGGGCTTTAGCAGAGCTGTTTGCACATGTACTAGCACGAACGTGCGCACGTGTACGAGCACGAGCACGAGCACGAGCCCTACAGCAGTAGCGGTATGTGCGCCTGTTCGGACATAGAAAATAGAACGACGGACCATGCGCGGACATTTAACAACAACAACAATGGCAGTGTAAGGTTCACGTTGGTGTGATGCGGAGGTGTGTTTACTGCAGATTTGGTCGGATGAAAATATTCAAAAACAGTTGCCAAGACGCACAAAAACTCCGAGGTCTGTGGACAGTGGCTGTAGGTGAACCAGGTTGTGATCAGACTTCCCTGGTGGGGGGAGGGGAGTCGCTCTGTATGCACCCCCTACATAAGCATACAGGAGATCAATTGTCCTGTTGTTCCTTGTGGGACAGTCTACATCCTGGTGAAGAACAGCCAAAGTAGAATCTAGTCCCCAGAGATGATCATAAATGCCTCAGGGTGCTGTGTTTGCAGCTTTGCAGTGACTGAGTAGATCTTCTCTCAGGGACTTAAACACAGACGGTGATCACATGACTGAACTCCCTCGGCAGATAATATGGCCGTAGGCTAGCAGCTTGAGGTGCCGGCAACATGAGACTGTCCTGGGTTACACCAAAAAGATTCAAGATTCAAGATTCAAGATTCAAGAAGCTTTATTTATCCCGAGGGAAATTATTGTGCAACAGTTTCAATACAAAGATGGGAAAGGATCACAGTGACAATAAGCTAACATAATCAAATCAAATAAAGCTAACATAAAATAAATCAAACAATAACTAAGTGTGACAGAGTGCAACAGACATTGTGGTTAAGCGTAAGCGTAGGTATATACAATATACAACAATACGCACTGTGCGGTTTAGCAGCATATTGAAATAAAATAAGTACAAACTAAATAAGTGATAAGGAGCGATAATTGAAACCGGGGTAAAAATGTAGCGGCATTTCCTTAAAAATGTAGCAGCATTTTCTACAGAACTAAGTTACAGTTAAGTACAGTGAAGTGTAGAAGCCTTTCTTACTGAAGTAAGTTAGTTACAGTAAAGTGCAGTGAAGTGTAGCAGCCTTTCTTACTGAAGTAAGTTAGTTACAGTAAAGTACAGTGAAGTGTAGCAGCATTCTGACTGAAGTAAGTTACAATACAACTAAATAAAGTGATGCAGTGGTGTTATAAAGTGACAAAGTGACAAAGTGACAGTTTCTCAGGATACAGTGTCTCCACTGTTCCTTACCTGACCGGGGGGAGATGAATTATAGAGTTTGATGGCCACTGGAAGACAGGACTTCCTCCTGCGTTCAGTGTTACACCGGGGGATAATTAGTCTGTGGCTGAAGGTGCTTCTGCTGGAGAGGGTGAGAGGTGTTGTCCAGGATGCTGTGCAGTTTAGACAGCATCCTCCTCTCAGACACCGCCACCAAAGAGTCCAGTTTGACCCCCAGGACGGAGCCAGCCTTCCTGATGATCTTACTGATTCTCTTTGCGTCTGCTGCCCTCAGTCTGCTGCCCCAGCACACAACAGCAAAGAAGATGGCACTGGCTACCACTGACTGGTAGAACATCCTCAGCATGGTTTTACATACATTGAATGACCGGAGCCTCCTCAGAAAATAGAGACGACTCTGGCCCTTCTTGTAGACAGCCTCAGGGTTCTTGGACCAGTCCAGTTTGTTATCCAGGTATACTCCAAGGTATTTGTAATTCTGGACAACATCCACAGCCACGCCGTTGATGGAGATGGGTGTGGGGGCAGATTTACTCTTGCGGAATTCCACCACTAGCTCCTTAGTCTTGGTGGCGTTTAGAATCAGGTGGTTAGCTGCACACCAGTCGACGAAGGAGTCCACAACGCCCCTGTACTCCTCCTCCTTCCCCTCACTGACACAGGCAACAATTGCAGAATCGTCAGCAAACTACTGCAGGTGGCAGGACTCAGAGAGGAGCTGAAAGTCTGAGGTGTACAGGGTGAACAGAAAGGGGGAAAGAACAGTTCCCTGTGGAGCTCCAGTACTGCTGACCACAGTGTCAGACACTCCGTCCTGCAGTCTGACATACTGTGGTCGACCCGTTAAGTAATCCCTAATCCAGGAAACCAGAGGAGGGTCCACCTGCATCGCCGTCAGCTTACGTCCCAGCAGAGCAGGCCAGACGGTATTGAACGCACTGGAGAAGTCCATGAACAAGATTCTCACTGTGGTTCCCGGTCTGTCCAGGTGGGCGCAGGCAGGGTGGAGCAGGAAGATGATAACGTCCTCCACACCTAGTCTCGGCTGGTAGGCAAACTGTAACGGGTCCAGTGATGAGCTAACCAGGGGCCGAAGAAATGACAGGACCAGCCTCTCCAGGGACTTTATCAGGTGCGACGTCAGAACCACCGGTCTGTAGTCTTCGGAGGTGCTGGGACGCACCTTCTTCGGTACTGGTACCAGGCAGGAAGTCTTCCACAGCACAGGGACCTTCTCAAGACTCAGGCTGAGGTTGAAGATGTGCTGCAGGACTCCACTCAGCTGGGTCGCACATGCTTTGAGGGCCCTCGGGCTGACACCGTCGGGACCTGAGGCCTTGCCTGGGCGGAGTCTGCACAGCTCCTTCCTCACCTGCTCTGCAGTTAAGGTCTGTCTGCTGTGTGCGTTGGTGGGGGTGGAGAAAGGTGGTGGCGAGGGGGAGGGGACAGGTAGGGCAAAGTCAGGAAGGAATTGAAAGGGGGGGGGGGGTCAACAGGGCTGGAGATTTGGAGGTGGATAGTTGTGGAGAAGCCATCGGGGAGTGGTCCAGAGCCCTTTCATCAAATCTGTTGAAGAACAGATGGTTTGTAACCAGTGATGCTCCTCATGCCGCTCCACACGTCCTTTAAATTGTTCTGCTGGAGTTTGTGCTCCAGCTTCCCCCTGTAGGTGTCTTTGCCCTGTTGGATCCTCTTATTCATCATCTGCTCTGCTCTTCTCTGAAGGCCCTCTTCTTTGCATTCAGCAGGACCTTGATATCTCTGGTGACCCACGGCTTGTTATTTGGGAAACAGCGTACAGTTGCTGTATGAACAACGCTGTCCACACAGAAATTGATGTACCCTGTTATGCAGTCTGTGAGATCCTCTCCATGTGAATCACAGAACAAATCCCAGTCTGTGAGTTCAAAGCAGCCCTGTAAAGCTTCATTAGTCTCCTGTGACCATCTCCTCACAGTCCTGGTGGTCACAGGAAGCCACTGGACTTGGGGCTTATACAGGGGCTGCAGGTGGATGAGGCTTTGGTCCGATCTTCCAAGAGGAGGAAGGGCATTGGAGCTGTAAGCCTCCTTAACATTGGCATACAGCAGGTCCAGTGTCTTGTTTTCCCTGGTGGGACAGTCCACAAACTGCTTGAAAGTGGGCAGTGTTGCAGCCAGAGTGATGTGGTTGAAGTCCCCAGATATTGCAATGAATGCGTCTGGGTGCTGTGTCTGAAGGCCCGCAGCGACGGTGTGGATGACGTCACTCGCGCACGCCGCGTTTGCAGTCAGAGGAATGTAAACAACCAGGACGATCACGTTTGAAAACTCCCTCGGCAGATAATATGGCCGCAGGCTCACGGCAAGCAGGTCAATGTCCGGGCTGCACACACGCTCCTTTACAGTAACGTGTCCAGGATGACACCACTTGTTGTTAATAAGAATAGCAAGTCCCCCACCTTTCCTCTTGCCACTCTCACGGTGACTCCTGTCCCCCAGTCTGAAAGCCGTCCACAGTTGCGTTAGAGTCCGGGATCTCCTCATGGAGCCAAGTCTCCGTGAAACACAGCACACTGCTCACACGATACATCCACTGAGTCTTCACCAGGCCCGCCAGCTCGTCCATCTTATTAGCCAGCGACCTCACATTCCCCATGGTGATGGAAGGGAGAGATGGTTTATATCTCCTCTTCTTTTCCCGGTGTTTACGTCCAGCTTTACATCCCCTGTACTTTCTCCTCAGTTCTGTGGGGATTTCAGGCCTCTCCCGCATTAGCGCCGTTGGTGCTAGCGACAACAGCTGTTCACGGGTGTAAACAATGGAGCCGCCGCATTATTGCATCCAGACGGAGACGTGGGGGGCAAAACTAGTCCCAAGAATGAGACAAACGGACAAAACACATGTAAGAAAGTTAACGAACATATCTGGCTAAGGTTAGCACGACGACTTACAGGAAAAAGGCACTGATAAAAAGACAGTAAATAAGATAAAATAGCTAAAAAGTGCGGAAAAGAGAGAGAGCAACTGTTGCTGGCTGCCGCTCTACACAGCGCCGGAACCGGAAAAGACAGTTGTTCACATACGTGATGAGTCCCCCATCTTTGCTTTTTCCTCTCGCTTTTGTGTCTCTGTCGGCTGTCACGGCAGAGACAATTGTCCTGTGACCGGAACAATTGCTGTGTTTTGTTTTCACAACCGTAGACTCTGATTGGTTTTCTTTTGCAGAGTTTCTGAATCTACATCAGAAGACAGTGTTGATTAGGACCAGCGTTTCAGTCTGAGGCTAAGCGGGATCGGAGAGGATCCAGCTCCTTTTTCATTGTCTTCATAAGAGTTCACCTGGAGCAGAAAAGATCTGAACTGTGCGCAGTAATCTCACATACATACTACCTGGGTAGCAAACATAAAAACACAATGAATAGACTTGGACTGACACAGATTCAAACTGAACTTTGATATCAGAACAGCAATAAGCTGTCAGAGGACACTTTATTTTGTTTTTGATGTCGAAATGTGGGGATTTTAAATGTGAATCGATTCCACTATTTGTTGCTGTGGAAATAAATACATCTGTGTCTACCATAACTAACCATCCCTAGCTCCTTTAGTAGAATTAGAGTAAAGTAGTAATCTTAGTGTTCTTACTGGGTTACAACCCTAACCCAGATTGCTCTGGTTTCCAGTCTAAGCTTTTTTTCTACAAACAATCCGACAATTCATATGGCGTATTTTATAGATACAACAGCTGTCATCAGTAACTGCTCACTAGAAAATTATTAATCTCTTGGGATGCACTCACACTTGGCCCAGTTGATCTGAGCTTTGGCGTTTCCAGGACGTTTGACTGGGATGGCCAAGGTGAAAAAGCAAACCTGAAATAATTGCATGTGATATGCATTATTAACTAATGCAGAGATGATTCATAATTGAAAAAAAAAATCATGTTAGCATCCATTGTAATGTTTATAGACCTGATTGATACAACCTAGAGCAGCACAAACATGCAGTTACCATACTATTCACTCTTTTCTAGTCCACTTTAACCTAACACAATCATCGAGAAGCCTTGATTATTGATCATGTTAATATTTCTAAGGTACCAGAGCACCCTAGGCCAAAGGTCGGTGATCGATTTTGTGATCGTAGCATCTGATCTGAGGCCGTATGTTTTGGACACTCGAGTGAAGAGAGGGGCAGAGCTGTCAACTGATCACCATCTGGTGATGAGTTGGGTCAGAGGATGGGGAAAGATTCTGGACAGACCAGGTAAGCCCAAACGAGTAGTGCGGGTGAACTGGGAACATCTGGAGGAAGCCCCTGTCCGAGAAATCTTCAAGTCACACCTCCGGCGGAGCTTTTCTGCCATCCCTGTGGAGGTTGGGGGCATTGAACCGGAGCAAAGAGATTAACAGAAGGTGTCCGCAGCTGCAAAACGGCATGCGGCAGCCGACAGGCGTAACTGAGGGAGTCCGCGGCGGCTGGCGGCTGGAGTCGGGTTGGTACACAAGGTGTCCGCGTTGGCTGGCGGCTGGAGGCGAGCAGACAGGGACAGGCAGACAGGGGGGCGAGGCACCGAGCTGACAAGGAGACAAAAACAGAATAAGGGTAAAATTCTCTTCAAATATTAAAGTTTTACCAGGACGCAGAGAATGCTGGCGACAAGAATTGGAATTATCTGGCACAGGAGTTGAGTCAGAGCTGGCCTCTTATGGAGCAGGTGATTAGGTGAAGATGGGAACCAGGTGTGCCTCGCTGTGCTTGCCTAAGTGGGTCAGCCCCGCCTCCTGTTGTCTCCACACTGAAAGTAAAAACACAGAAAAAGGAGCAGGGTGCACACAATCATACGTCCCCGAATAAATCGGGGCAGCCCGAGCCATGACAGCTCCTTTGCGTTGAAAGTTGAGGTGGTTTGGGCATCTAGTAAGGATGCCCCCTGGGTGCCTCCTTAGGGAGGTGTTCCAGGCACGTCCGTCTGGGAGGAGGCCTCGGGGAAGCCCAGGACTAGGCGGAGAGATTATATCTCCACACTGGCCTGGGAACGCCTCGGGATCCCCCAGTTAGAGCTGGTTAACGTGGTCCGGGAAAGGGAAGTTTGGGGTCCCCTGATAAAGCTGCTGCCCCTGCGACCCGACTCCAGATTAGCGGTTGAAGATGAGATGAGATAGGTTATGCATTTGATCTGTTTCCAGTTGAATGAAGCCTTGATCACTTATCACTCATCAATTATCATTTAGCTTTGATACATCATCTGCAGAAGCGTTCACATCCTGTTCAAGCTCTATGACCCACTTTATATACGTCTAGAGCTGCTTTTTGTCACACTCCGGTGAGAGGTGTCCTGTTTTGTTTTTTTGGCTTGTGAGATTCATGTTTTATTTTCAAAAGTAATCTTCCTTTCAATTCAGGTCACTTGCCCTTCCTCCTGTGTCACCATTCGCCTGTGTTCCCTGATTGTCTGATTGTTTCAACCTGTGTCATCCTCCCTCGTGTGTATATAGTCCTCGTCTTTCCCTGTCTTGTTGCCAGAGTATATTGTCTTGTTGTGCACCTCCAGCCATTACCACAGCCTTGTCTTTTGTATTGCCTCGCTTATATTTCTGTTCACTTGAGTTCCTCTGAAGAAGAGTTGTTTTTTTTTGTTTCTTAAGTTTTTGGTCAGCTTGATTAGCTAGTTCAATTTTATAGTGCCTTTGTTCTTCCTCCTCTTGGAGTGTTTTTGAGATGTAGTTTCATCAGCTCTGTGCAGCATGGTTTTTGTTTGTAGCCTTTTGTTCTTCTCCTCCTTGTGGGTGATTTTCTTTTGTGTAACTTTCAAAGATAGATATTCAGATCAGTGTAGTTATTGCCTATTATCTTTTCCTCCCTCAGTTTATTTGTTAGGTGTTTCTTGCCACGTCTGTTCTCTTTAATTCCCTCGTCCGAATTGACGAGTATAGAGTCTTGTAGCCTGTTTATTTATGGCTATGTCTAAAGAGGTTACCCAGTGTGTCAGAAATAAAGCCTTCATTAATCATTCCCTGACTGCATTTGAGTCCTCATTTTGCCAAATCATAAAACTTTTATTACATTACATTACATACATTACATTACATACATACATAACATAATGAAAATAATAACAATACATCCATTGTAATGGTTAATGTGTGTCTTTGGTGTTACAGGTGTCTTAAAAATATTGTTACATACTGTGGTAACTTCATTATAATGTTTTTCAATGTTTAGAGACTCACTGTTTACAGTGAAACATTGAGATTTCCTTCATTCAAAAAACATTCATGGCAGTATCTCCATGACAACAGCAAAGCTAATGCTAAATGCTGGTTTGTTCCTGGTTGGGCTAACAAGCTAGTAATGTGTAGTTCATTGTAGTTTTAACTGCTTCTAAGTGCTAAATAAAGTTTTCACACATTCAGCATATAAGTCGACATAACAATAAATGACCTTAACTCTCAAAGGATAGATGTTATCTTTTCACTGCTGTCATGACTGGAGTCCTGAGGATGTCAGCGACAGGTTCGGGCGTCGGCACCGGCAATGGTGTGCGCATATATGCCGTTATGGGGATATTTGCTGACCAGAGATCAGTTCTTGCGGCCACAGTCCTACCAATACTGTTGAAGTTGGAAATTTCAAACTCGTCCTGTATCAGCGGGTTAGCTGTCTTCGTTGATTAAGCAGCGTTTGTTCCGGCCATGTGTTGATGAACTTCACCAACAACCTATAAGATCTGGGGTGACCATGGCCACCCCAGGCCACCCTTAAAATCGCCATTGGATCCGTGCTGTGCTTAAGCGAGATTGTCCCCCCTCTCCTCCCCTGCTGGCCAGGCCTGGCCTGCACTCACACTGCTTCCAAAGATCCGAGCTAAGGCACGTCGCATCTGGCTTGTTACGCTCATACATACCTTCAATGTTCGTACGCGTACATGTGCAATTGTGCCGTCCCACAGCACTTCTCTTAACCTGGCCGCAACCGGGAAGTGCCTAGGTACTCACACTGGTCAAACGAACTACACTTTAGCCGCGAATCATGCTTGGGCACGGTACAAATGCCAAATGTGAGTACGCCCTTAAAGACCATGTGCATACAATCGTGCATGTAACATTTGAATAACATACACAAATTTGATTTGTGTATGTAATTGTACAATTGATGTATATATCATCACCATAACAATGAACATTGTTAAGAGCTTCCTTATAATATTTCCTAAGGGAAGCATATATAAGGTGAATATAATCGGTCCAAGGACAGAACCCCTTGGGAACTCCGTGACTGACTTTAGTGTGCATGGAGGATTTGTCATTAACATGTACAAACTGATATCTATCTGATAAATACGACTTAAACCAAGTTAATGCGGTTCCCTTAATGCCAATTAGATGCTCCAGCCTCTGTAGCAGGATGCGATGGTCAATCGTGTCGTAGGCTGCACTAAGATCTAGTAAAACAAGTACAGAGACAAGAACTTTGTCTGAAGCTATTAGAAGGTCGTTTTTTTACCAGTGCCTTCACAGTGCTAAGATTCATTCTAAATCCTGACTGGAAGTCCTCAAATAGGAGTGGATTCATTTAGGTTGACATTCTTCATGACACAGCCAGGTTTCAGTCAGTCAGTCAGTAAAGCAATATGGTTATCTTACCTGCCGTTTTCCAGAAAGTTTTGCAGAAAACTGCAGGTCTGCTGCAACTCTCAGTTCTTTTAAATCAAGACTGAAGACTTTTCTATTTGCCGCTGCTTTTCAGTAAACTGCACTGTAACTTCTGTACCTGTAGCAATCTTTTATGTTTTAAAAATGACCTTTTATGCGTTTTAAATCTTTTAAATGTTTTAACTGACCTTTTAAATTAAACATTTTATGTGTTATTTCTCCCAATGCTTTTAATGTTTTATGTGAAGCACAATTAGGGGTCAGATGTGAATAGGGCCTCTGGTTCATTTACAGACCTGATATCAATTCAATTCAATTTTATTTACAGTGCCAAACTCGTGGGAGGAGGAAATAAAGAGGACAGAAGGGAAGGAGTGGGAGCCACTCACTGTGCAATTAATAATCTACTCTTACATACCTGGAGACTTATCTTCTTTTTTGTTTGCAATAACTTAAACCACCACTTAAGTGCAATAATTTAATCTTACTGCTCATTTCTGTCATATACAGTCATACATATTTTATCTTGTACATTTTCCTTATCTGATTTCATTTTCTGAGAATTTTATTTTACCTGTATTCTTATATCTACTTCATATATATTTAACTAAGAGTTTATTGTTTTCAATACTTTCTGTATTTATTTAGCTAAGAGTTTATTGGTTATCCTATACTGTATTTTTTTAAACAATAAAGAGAACTCTAAGTCTAAATCTCTAAATCAAACAAACAAAAGTTATCTCAAGACACTTTACATAAAGAGTAGGTAAAGACCACTGTAGGTACTCTAGGTTAATTGGATCAAAAGTGTGACTATTAAATTAAATATTTAAAAAAAAAGATTAATAAAGAAAAATTACTAAAAATTAATAACTTTAATCTGTTAAAAACTTCACACGGAGAACCAAATAAATGTAGGGCCTTGACACACGTTCAGATTCATCTAATCTCATCTTCAACCACTTATCCGAGGTTGGGTCGCGGGGGCAGCAGCTTTAGCAGGGGACCCCAAACTTCCCTTTCCCGGGCCTCATTAACCATCTCTAACTGGGGGATCCCGAGGCGTTCCCAGGCCAGTGTGGAGATATAATCTCTCCACCTAGTCCTGGGTCTTCCCCGAGGCCTCCTCCCAGCTGGACGTGCCTGGAACACCTCCCTAGGGAGGCCCCCAGGGGGCATCCTTACTAGATGCCCGAACCACATCCACTGGCTCCTTTCAACGCAAAGGAGCAGCGGCTCTACTCCGAGTTCCTCACGGATGGCTGAACTTCTCACCCTATCTCTAAGGGAGACTCCAGCCACCCTCCTGAGAAAACCCATTTCGGCCGCTTGTACCCGCAAACTCGTTTTTTTGGTCATGACCCAGCTTTCATGACCATAGGTGAGGGTAGCAACGAAGATTGATCGGTAGATCGAGAGCTTTGCCTTCCAGCTCAGCACGGCGTGGTAGAGCGACTGCAGCACCGCACCGCAATCCGCCGGTTTCCTGCTGAGAGCCATGGCCTCAGATTTAGAGGTGCTGATCCTCATCCCAGCCGCTTCACACTCTGAAACTTTCAGAGCGACCACATTTTACCCTAATGGAAACACACCTATTGTGTCAGCATCATTCAAGGAGAAATTTTATAGCAATTTTAACCCATAGGCTTAGAGACTTATGATGTTTTTATGAGGTTTGATGATACCAAGCCAAAGTCTACTGGAGTCTAACTAAAGTCAAAGAACACAACACCCATGTTCAGTATCTGAGCGATTGGCACACTGGTGGTTCATTCCTTCCTACCCATCGCTGCCTTCCTACTTCCTCCCTCCCTCCCTCCCTCACAGTTTGCCACTGTCTCACTCCCTTTTTTATTCTCATTATCTCTTGCTTTGTCTCTGCCCCCCTAGTTCTCACTCTGTCACTTTCCCTCTGCCTTCCTCTGTCATTATTCTGCCCACATGTCTAGACAAAGAGAAAAATGTTGCTGCTTGCCTGTATGATATCTGTGTGTGACAGTGTACATCTGAAACTTGTGCCTCATTTCCACTGCTTGGTTCAACTAGACTCAACTTAGTTTTGGCATCTGTACTTTTCTCTATTTCATTTTTCCACTGTAGGTGATACCCTCTCAGCATAGGCGGGATTCTGAGTTAACCAAAATAGTGACGCTGTGTGAAACTATAGTGACATCATCTTCAATGCGACACTCGCTTAAGCCTTTCCCTCTCATTGGCAGCCAAACAGCACTTCATCAATCAAGTAAATTAAATTATTGTGGTCGGCATTAGTGATAGCTTGGTTATTTAAAAATGGTAGGTTTATGCAGGATTTCCCATGTCAAAATCGTGACATTTCTCTTACCAATCATTGGTCTGCAGTTTTTGCTAGCTTGGAACCTCGACTAAGGTGGTACAAAATATATCAGGCACTATCCACAACTTTTGCATATGGCAAACCAGAAAGAATGGTTCCAGGCTAGAAGAGTTTAAATAATTTCCCCCTGAGATTATTAAAGTATTTCTGAGTCTGATTCTGATTCTGCGTTGAGTAGAGTTGTCTCACACCATGCAGAGGAAAAGCAGCATTTGCATCTCTGTTTTCTTTGTGCATTATTGCCCAGTCTCCAATTTCCTCTATTCTGTTTTTTTCAGCCATAGAAAGGCTTCACATGTCTTAGTGAATATGAATTTAAGAAGTGCAAAAAAAAAATAGTGCTAGTCTGATAAATTGGTTCTTCATATGTTTACATTAGGTTTTTCAAAGACTGGTCTGACTCAGGTGGCTTGGCATCTAGCTGTACTGGATGCGCATGTTGGTTGTAATAAATACAGCTCATACAGTGAAGCTGCACTTACCTGTTAACCATGTTACCAGGGCTGTATATGACTTAGCGCGTGTGTGTCAATGTGTGTGCCTCAGACTGTTAGGTTGTCCTGTTCAAGCTTTGCAGGTGAGATTATAGAGAGAAGTAATGGATTGTTGTTGGTAATTACATATTCCTTTCCTCTGGAGCGAGGCCTGTACTGGATTTCCTCCAGCATCATAAAGCACAAACTGTGTAACTGTGACACAGGCCATCCGCTTACCAGGACAGGAGCCCAGCTCCAACATTGGGGACCTCTTTGGTATCTCTTCCAAATCTGAAATATTGCACATAGTGCCATATTGGCTGTATAACCAAATGCTGTTTTCGTTTTGTTCAGCTTCTTTTTGTGTGATGCAACGATGATAAAATCTATGATTCCTGGGCACGCTTCATTTTCAAGTTCTATAATTCTACACTGTACAAAAGAGGCCATTACTGTAGCATTAATCTCAAAAATCAGGGTCAAGAAGTACTCTTCTGAGCGGCGGTTATTGTTTATGGTCTGATTAGCAACTTGAGCGATGAAAATGAGGCTGGAACAAGCATTGAAAAGCTTGGATCTTTATGGTTTTGAAAGTTGAGCTTAAACTTGATGCAGTACAACAGTCTACAGTTTCCGACTAAGGAACGAGTGAGCAGTAATGTATTTTCTGTTTTCTGCAATCTATTTTGGAGCTGTCAAGTAAATAGGAGGATTGACTTTTGGAAAGGATTAGATTTGGTGTTCTTGTCTTTATGAAACCGGTCGTGATATGATCCACAGCCGTCATACGACCCCATCCGGCTGCTCGCCCGCAGCTAGCTTGCTAGGTTGTGTTTTTAGCATCTTGTTGTTGTTGTTGTTGCTGTTGTAGCCTACTCAAGACTGTTCTCAATTGTCTGATTTAATGTACATCGATGTTAGCTAAAATCAGCTCCGATCTGAACTCTCCTCTCCTCTGTCCCACTCCCTCACTTAGGTGAGAGAAGTAGAGATGTGACAGCAGTGGATAGCAACTGATGCACCTCCACTTTATGAAATAATAATGAAACATAGGCATCTTTTCCTGGCCATAAACACTCGGAACATTAGTAAGACTTAAAGAGTGCTCATTTAGAGTTTGAATACACAGTAGCAGGTCAACTCATTAACTTTTTAACCAGTAAAACAAACTGCTTGTGTGTTTGGATTGCTATTAGCTCCACTGTCTGACTCCCTCATTCACTTCATCTTTCCCACTCTGGCTGTTAGATACTTAAAAGCATATACACATCTATCCCCTTTCTATTGAGGTTTAATCACCTTTTACATTATTGTTATAACTATAATGTTTAAGAAATGACAGAGACAAGTGAAGATTTAAGTACTGAAAAATGTTGAAACATTCTACTGAATGATAGTTTCTAAGGAAAGACTCGCCCAGAAAACCTGATGCTTGCACTAAACATTGTATTGTGTGTAAAACGTAAAGATGGTTAAGTTGATATCAGATCTTTAGTGTTTTTTCATTGATATTTGGTCAGGGAAAAAGAAAAATACCATACTAAATTCACCTTGGCTTGACTTTTTTTTATGACTTTTTTCAACATACTATACTAGTGAGGAACCTTCCTTTTTGTGGGAATGTGGATCTTTTGGATCTATTTGAAAACAGTTTTACAAATACAAATTGAAGATATGCAATGGCCTTCAGTCAGATGATTTTTTTTGTTTTAATCCCTGTACAGTAGTACATAGAGACAAACGTGTAAAAATGTATTCCAGTTTTTTGCTCCTGTTTGACAGAAGCTAGAAGCTGTGTGTGTGTGTGTGTGTGTGTGTGTGTGTGTAGGTGTGTGTGTGTGTGTGTGTCAGTGGTTTAGGTCTCTCACCAAAACCACACATTTATTGAGTTGTTGGAGGTCTCCCCTTCCAAGCACTAGGAAGTGTCCTCAGCATCATCAGGAGTAACAGCAAAACTTTTACTAATAAGAGCCTGCAGTGGGTCCCAGGTTTGGTGGAATGCTGTCAATGATCCTCCCTGTGAAAACCTTAACTTCTTTAACCTTAGACATTGTAAAATGTCACATATCCAACTAATGTGAGTCGCTGGAGAAACATGTTTCCATTTAAGGAGAATGTAACATCTGGCGAGCAGGGTGGTAAAGGCCAAGACACGTTTGTTGTAATGGACAGACGGAGGGAGCCCAAAAAGTGCAGTCAGGGGATTGGGTTCCAAATTTGTGTTAAGAGCCTGTCTGAGGGCCGTTTGAACTGCAGCAAATCGTCTTGACCATGTCTACATGCCTAAATGCAATGAATACACACATTAGCATTATTAAGAATGGAAAACTGGGTACCAAATGCAGGACTCAACACAAAGTCAATTATAAGTGATTTAATGGGTGATATTTACAAATATGTGCACAGTGCACAGGGGGAAAGGGAGTGGGGGCTGGTGAGTTCCGTGGTGAGTGGTTGTGAGCTCTCCAGAGCAAACTCAGTGCAGGTGAGGTCCACAATTCTAGGTGAGGCGTCCCTCCTCTGGGTAATGGCGTCCTCTGGTTGAACAAACAATTCACTAGGCGTGAAGCAGGGGCGACAGGTAACAAACATGCAGGGGAGCAGGCAAAAATGGGTAGCAAGGAGCTGCAGAAAAAGTGCACAGGAGCATTAACAAACAATTCAGTAAACACAAAGAAAACAGAGCACAAAGAGGAAGCCTGGTACGTAGCACACTAGCGCTCCTGCTGACGAAACGATCTGGTGACGAGTAACTGTCAGACCGGTCTTCTTATGCTGGAGGAGGGTGATTAATGGCAGATATGTTGCACCTGATGAAGCCTGCTGGAGATTACCACAGCCACAGCTCGCAGACACACAGAGAACAGTGGAGACAAACACAAAAACAAGAGGGAAGAGGAGTGAGCATGCTCAATCAAGCTACATCAGCCATGGTAACAGCTAGCTAACAAAAACTGTTATGTTATCAAAACTTACATGAAAGCATATAGTACTTTAGCTCAGACAGTGCACTAGTGTTGGCAGTAATGTACTGAAGGCTGCACATGGGAGAATGCACGGTGCAGAGGGTTCCTATTTAATGGGATGCAGCAAATTAAACGTCCTTGTACATGAGATGGAGGAGTGTACTGATTAATGCAGTGCATGGCTATATTTTGGTTAGAAGAAGAAGAAGAAGAAGAAGAAGAAGAAGAATTCCTTTATTAGTCCCGCGAATGGGGAAATTAAATGGGCATTTTAACCAAAACCTGCCGTAAGACCTAGTATTGCTTTTTATGTGTATAAATTATTATTATTTGAAGCTCTTGTAGTGTCCCTTTGGCTCATTGGGAAAGTTCTTGTTAAATAGGCCCTTCATCAGCTCTTCTCATGCTGTTAAACACACAAAGGCTTGAAACTGTGCATTCAGCTCTAGAGAACCTCAGAAGTAAAATAACTCCTGAATCCCCAGAGATTAAATTCATTTTGAATAATATCTACTGGGGAATAGTAGCAGGAAGCAGCTGAATGGAAGTCAAGAATCAAGTATTGACAGATGTAGACTAAAGGCATGCATAGGGACAGTAAAAGGAAGATAATAGTAGGTTAAAATGTATTTAATAATATACAGCATCAATATATTAACAGGGGCGGGGGTGGAAATGTCCTTGGGCAAGACACTGAACCCCCGGTGGTTACATTAGATTAGATGGTATATAGATGTCCACTGCAATCAGTGTGAATGGGTGAATGTGACAAACACTGTGAAAGTGCCTTGAGTAGTCAGAAGACTAGAAAGGTGCTATATAAGTAGAAGTCCATTTACCAAGTTCAGGATCAGTATTGTCTTTAGATGTTTGCAATTACCTGGATCATAATCCATATTTACACTAAGACAGAAGAAATTGTCCATCAGATTTTGACCAAAAACCAACTAGTAGTGCATAACAATACATGCTTAGTAAAGAGGCCAAAGTATGATTTAGAATTTTTTTTTTTTTAAATATTAAAATGTTATTTTAATATTATTAATTGAATTTCAAAACATTGCAAATTGAAAACTTTAAAAGTTAAAAACTTTGACGAAGGAAACTGCAACTCGGACCTGGCGACCTGCAGAGGTGATGCGATTCGGAACGCAGGTCTATGGGCACGATGCAAGTCGCAGCTTGAACGCAACACAGATTGTAGTTTGAAAAAGAAAGTGTAGGTATTTTAGTTAGTAGATATTGTGTTAAGTTCACACAACGCATGTATTACTCAATTTTGCATAACAGCCCCAGCTTGTGGCCGACTGATGTCAGATTTTGCGCAGACCCTCAGTGCAGCTCAGGAAATAACTTTTTCAAGTTGTGTGATAACCAGAGAAACTACTTTAAAGTAACGCACCAATTCCTGTTTGGACTACAGTGTACCAAGTCTTTCCTCTATAACTTTCATACTGTTTGGATTATGAAAATAACTATTTTTTATAACTTTTGATATTGTTATAAAGACTATTGGCCTCATTTATCAATCTTGCGTGAAAACGGGCGCAGATCTGAGCGCAGAATTGGTCGTATGGCAGGACCCACATGTGATTTATGAAACATTCGTATCTGACCAATCTCAGCGTACGAATGAGCAGGCCTTGATAAATGCAGTGGCTGAATTCAATCGTCATTAACATGTTACGCCCCTAAATATTCCTGTTTCGGAGGCCTCGCCCACTGAGGTCAAACACGGAGAGAAGGAACGCAGGTTAGAAAAGAAACTTTTCTGACACACAGATCGGCATCCTGATATCCGAGATTGACAAAAAGCACATCTTTATTTTTCTCCGTCTTAAGAGTGGAATAAAAGGGGCCCATAAAAACGCTGTATGGAAAAGAATAACGGAGGCAGTCAACCCGAAGCAGCGCTCCACTGTGCACGAGTGCACCTGTGCGCACTGTTGGACAGGTGTTGTGCCTTATTCAGCACCCCTGCCGTGAAATGCACCCCCTCGCATTATAGGTGATATGGATCAGAAGGCTGTTGTTTCCACCTAAAGGAGTAGTTTATATACAGGTAACCCAATTAAAAGCATGCACCTTTGAACATATGAATTGCAAGAAAAGCTGGGATTATATTTAGGAAACGCTGAGTCAAATACATTCAACTTGCTCAAAAGATCCATTTAATTCATTTTGTAATTATGGCTGCAGTATATTTCCACAGAACATACAAAAAGGTGTAGTTTTGTGTTCGCTGTTTTTTTAACCCTTTAAAATAGTTTAAAGACTGTAAGTAATCAATGTTCTGACCGTTGTGGGTTAGCTGTATATAAACTACTCCTTAAGGTGGAAACAACAGCCTTCTGATCCAGAATATCACCTATAATGCGAGGAGGTGCATTTCACGGCAGGGGCGGTGCTCTTGCTCTGTAGCGGGGTTTGCCAGCGGGGTTAGTAGGTATTCCGTAAGAGAATACCTTTGAAAATACCCTATGTTAATCATCTGATACCTTGTTTGATTTAATGCAATTTATCGAGGGTAGCCACCAACCGAGGAGATGACTTTGGCTCTGCAGTGCGTCTTGCTGCAGACGCACGGCAACACATTCATTCATTAATTCAATGTCGGGGTCGCGGGGGGCTGGAGCCGAGCTGTTTTGAAATATAAAAGAATCGTGTGTGTCCCCCATGGCCACCTGGCCACCACGTTTAAAAGCGACAGCTTGGCATCACACATCACCTGTACATTTATCGAGTGGTAGTTTTTGCGATTGATGAATGCGTAATCATTCATGGATGGTGCCTTCAGACGCACATGAGTACAATCAATTGCTCCAACCACAATTTTTATTTTTTTTATTCGTTTTAAGAATCTGTTTTTAACTGTTCTTAATATGTGACTGCTTATGCTTAATGACAGCTGAGGTTTGTTAATTATTTTCAGCCAGACTTTGCTGTGCTGCACCGCAAATACACAGGCTGAAATGTGCGTACACGATCTCAGACCAGACGTGAGATTTGATCGTACCTCCCGCTCACGTCCAAATTGATAAATGCCGATGTTTGCCAGGAAATGGTCGTACACGCGTTTTTCTGCCGTACGTTCGTTTGATAAATGAGGGCCTATGTGTGCAAAATGTTTGTGCTGATGGGACTCTTGGCCTAGGATGAGTTCGCAAAAGTAGGTGTTGAATATTTTTTGCATGTTTGTATATTTTTTAATTTTGTGTCGATTGACCTCAAAGTTTGCACAGAGCCTCAAATTACCATGGGGAACTATCAGTCCGATTGCGAAGATAAACAGTATTTCATATTATGAGTACAACATAAAGGAAGTTGTTTCTTCATAAATACACATGTTTTGGACTATTTCAATTCTTTTGATAACTTTTCATCAAGATGACCAAAGGATAACTCCTGCAAAGTTTCGTGGTGATCAGACTCTTAGCCTAGTTCCAAAAAATAGGTTTTGAATTTTTTGCAATTTTGTGCAAAAATACTAGTCAGAAATGTGTTATAGTCTAAATCTCAAGATTCAGCACCTTTCAGAGAATATGTGGATGTAAGAAATCTATATTTGCAATATCCGATGTGGAAGTTAGAGGCCTTTTCCTTGATTAGTCACACCGGGAATCTGCCGCAACATTGCTGTGCTCGGATCACAGTCATGTCGCAAAACCTTTTAGGAGCAGTGACGCATATGCTATGTTGCTTCTTAGGGAAACTATTTTGTACAGCGGTGACTTGGGGAGCTACTTCAGTGCGACACACAAAAAAATCACCGGTTTAACGCTAACGTTTGCTACCGGGGGCACGTAACCCTCCAAAATTAAGTGGCCAGGGGGAGATTTTAGTCGATTTTGGCCATTGGAGACCTCTAGTTTCCAGCCCTGGCAGCAATGTTGCCAGGTGCATGTCCTTCATCTCCTACGCATTCAAAATTGTGCCAAAATTATGCCAAAAGTTTGTAAGAATGGTGCTATATCACATATAGCATTTGGACATTTAGCATTAGCATTTCTTTTTACTAATATAGCATACTTCTTTTTATTATAATGAACCATTGTAGACCTAGCCTATAGTAGAAGGCTGTATGTTTTAAATTTACTTGGACTAGGTCTTGGTGGATGGTAGCTAACAGAATGTAGCTATCAACAGTTTTTGATTGCTACAGCCTACTTGTATGTGTATGAATAGCGAGTATTAAAAATGTTTTTTGGACAACATTACCATTTGTGAGAATTGTGTGTTTTTCTTATATTGTGTATTGTGTATTTTCTTAAATTTTACTGCTGAATATCAAGTATAAGTCTCTCAACAATATCAAGTGTAATATACCTGCCTTTAAGCGTTACATATGTGAAGAAATTGAGTAAATGTTTCTTATCCCTGTTCAACTTTTAAGTTATATTTATCAAAATGAATTACGCATAAAACATTTATTCATAGAAAGGCAATTGATGTTAATAAGTAGATTTTAGTACTTTTATTTAAATTTTGTCCAATTAATTAATTGTATGAATACTAACTAACATACGCCTGTTGTTTGCTCTGCAATGATGCTCAAGATGAGTATATTCATCACAGCCAGCACATCACTGTCTACGGACAGCACAGGGCGTCTGATAATGCGTCCAAGTAACGTGCGGTCCGTGTACTTCTAATCTGATATAGTCTTGTCAACAAGACTTCTCTGTCGCGCTGGGATTTAAAAAAAAAAACACAGTGATATGTCATACTTGGTGTTTATGATGCATGGTTGGTGAGAAAAATGCAATTGTATTGATAAATTATATCCCGCAATGCATCATTGGAGTTTCCGGTTAGGCTTTTCCGGCCGTATCTGTGGTCACATGACCACTTAAACAAAAAGAAAATGTAAATTCCCTTTGGGTTGCTTTTTTATATTTTACTCTGTCAGAAATGGAATTATTGTATAAATGCAGGTGAACTACGCTCAGTACTGTGCCTTAACACATCCTTTGTAGAAACTGCCGGAGGGTTGAAGCTGCTGCTGCTTTTGCAATGCAGGCTATGTAGACATGACGTTAGTCTTGTTTATATTAGCATACATTAGCATTGTTTGTTGCTGTGTCATTTTTGATACTACCTCTTGAGCCCAAAGACGCACCTGTTTTCAAATCCTCAAAGCAATTTCAGTCAAAAACAACTGGACTGGTTGTTTGTCTAGGAAGACGTTTCACCTCTCATCCAAGAGGCTTCATCAGTTCATGTACGCATCTGACCAGGCTGGGACTGGTCCAACTAACTGGTGTGGAGATCCAGGTATTTAACCTCTCACAAGGCCGATGATGTCACTGACCCCCTTTGTGCTCCAAGTGCCCACGCCCGTTGTTAGAGTGACAGTCGTTGGTGGGCAGTTGGTTTCGACTTCATTAGTGCTCTATTGAGTCTGAACGACAGTCGTTGGGGTCACCCGGGCCATGTGTGAACAGTTGTCCTTTGAGGTTAGATTGTTGAATCTCCTGGGAAGGGATGAAAGGGCGGCATTGTAAATTGGAGATAAGTGGTGTCTCAGACCCCCTCCTCTGTTTAGCGATGGTTTCTCCACTTTTACATAGATGGCTTCTTTTACTCCTCTTTCAAACCATCTGTCCTCTCTGTCCAAGATTTGGAAGCTGCCTCCAGAAAGAAAACAAAAGTGGTTGAGAAAGAAAAAGATAACAGGAGAAACAACAGTCATCCCATATGTGGCTGGGGTATCGGAGAAACTCAGGAGGATTTTCAACAAACACTGCATCCCTGTGTATTTCAAACCCGGTAACACACTCAGACAGAGACTAGTACATCCGAAGGACAGAACACCACACCACCACAAAAGCAACCTGGTTTATGCTGTCCAATGCAACGAGGAATGCAAAGATCTTTACATTGGAGAAACAAAACAACCACTGCATAAACGCATGGCCCAACACAGGAGAGCTAACTCCTCAGGCCTGGACTCGGCTGTCCACTTACACCTCAAGGAGAAAGCCCACTCCTTTGATGACAGCAATGTCTACCCAAACCACGTTCTCCTGTGCTGCAAATCTGCCTGCCCGACAACTCCGATAACACCAGGCTGCAAAACGTTTCACTACTTTTCCACACACACAGGATTACTGTATGTAGGTCCATCTCTGTGTGTTCGTGTGTCTGTTTCATGATGATATTGATTGGCAAAAGCATCTCTGTGCTCTGGCTTCCTGTCTGGCCCTATCAGATCTACACTTGAACCTGCCTGCTGAAACCAAAAGTCTGATAGTGAGCCATCTCTGCTCTCATCCTGCATGGTTATCTTTCATAAATATGACGTGGAGATGGCAGACACCTCTGAAGCATTCCTCTGTCCTCATCTCGTTATAGTTTTTAAAAAGGTGATTTATTCAGTTGTTCAGAACATCGCCTTGGCAAAGTGGGGTTGAGTTGAGCTGCTCTTTACTGCTGAAGATATGAGGCACGTCCTGTCCTTAACTCCTTGGTATGCAACGGGAAGATGGAGAGGAGAGGACAGAGAAGGAGAGGTTAGAATGGAAAAATTAAGTTGCTGATTAAAAAACGCTCTATGAAAAGAAAGCAGTAACAATCAACACCAGCAAAAAGGACAAGGTATACTTATATATACTATTTATTAATTTCAAAACTGACTTGCTGTGACAGCATGAAAATACTCCCTGACAAACTTCTCTGAGGATCAAAGTCGTCACCGCTAGCCCAAACTTTATTTAAAACCATAGTTCATAGCAAAACATACAGTGTGACCAAAGCTTGCTAATCGGTTATTGTAGGTAAGTTCTTCTTGCAAAGTTTGCACGTGTCCTTCTTGGGGTCAATTTCAATTTTAGTTTATAGTGTCAAATCATAACAAAAGTTATCTCAGGACACTTTACAGAGTAGGTATAGACCACACTCAATGACTTATTTATGATTTACATGGACCCAACAATTCCCCCGTGGAGTACGGTGGTACCAAAAAACCATCTCTATCATGTTCTTTTCAAAGTGATCCCATATTTTAAACGTCTTTCCTGACATGATTAGCTATTAATTCTAAACTGTATAACAGTAATGTCGAAGGGACCTGCCTCCCGTGTAAAAAAAAACAAACACTGACAGTGAGTGAGTGTCATGACTTCCTGTATCTGGCCCTTCAAATCAAAATCCCTCCAGCCTTTTAGGCCCAATACTGGCCGCCAGTCACATTGATTTTCATTAATTTTGACAAGACACAATCGACCAATGAAACTTTTGTCAGCTGATGATTTTTTGGTCGACCTTGCTTGCTCAACTATTTTGGGACAGCCCTATTTGTTACGCTCCGCTAGTGTTTTGGAAAACACAGACTTAATAGAGTTTGAAACATAAAGAGTGATAAAAAGTGAGACTTAGAGAAGAGACAACCAGATTTGGATAGGGTAAAAGGTGTGAGGCTTGTGTGAGGCTACATCCACACTACTATGTTTTCATCTAATAACGCACATCACTTGCTGCATTAGTTTGAAATCTCCGGGGTTGTGTTTTAGTCATAGACTGTGTAAAAAATGGTTGTAGCTTTTCTTCCGGGGCCCGTTTTCTTAACTTGATTTAATCATATTCACTTATGGGAGCGCCCTCTTGTCAGACTTTGACTCCTCTTCTGCTATTGTTCTGTAGAGACTGTGATCCTTGTCCAAGCTTCTGTGTTTCCGCTGCTAGTGGCTTTGCTGATGAACTGTCTTAATCCAACTTGGAACCTTTCAGCTGCTGTGGTTCAGAGGTGGAGCGCTTGTCTTCCATTTCGGGAGGTCAGCGGTTCGATCCCTGGCTCCTCCAGTTCGCATGCCAGAGTGTCCTTGGGCAAGACAATGAACCCCAAATTGCTCCCCATGCATTTACCACTTTCAGTTAATCTGGCCTGTAGACAAGCACCAGCTAAGATATGTCTATCCCCTTGACTTCAAAGCTGCTGTTGGAGAAAAAACATTTCTGGGAGACGCAATGTTAGCTATTGTCCATTTTTCAAGTAATTTTTCACTGGTGTTGTAGATCAGGCGCCGTATTCCTAAAGATTCTTGGTGCAAAGAGTTGCGCCTAGAAAATTCTTAGAATCGTGATGTTTTCTTTCCCCTAAAAGTGAAGAGTAGATCCCAGTAAAAATAAAAGCTAGTCCTAAAGAATCTTAGCTCTTAAGAGAGCTCTTAAGGTGAGATCTGTTAAGAGCAGGGCAGAGGACTTTTAAGCGGCTTAGGAGTTCCCTAAGCAGAGGACAAAATGGCGGACGGAAGAGGCAGGAGAGATATTCTCCAAACACTGGATGACACTGACTTAATGAAACGCTACAGATTGGATCGTGCAGGAATCATGTTTGTGGTTGATCTTATTAGAGATTGTAATGGTAAATTTGAATATTCCTTCTTCCTTGAGAAGCCTTTCAGACAGACAGAACAGAAGGTTTCCCCCCCAAGATATCAGATCCCTTTTTTCTTTTCTACCCATTTGTGTATTTTAAAGACTAGACCTTGTAATTGCATTTCACGTTTCAGAGACAGTCAACAGCTCACTGTCTCATGAGGTATTCAACCCTTGTGTATTCTGAAACTGTGTTGATCAGACCTGTTAATTATACGGCAGGATGTCTGGGCTGGTCAACCCCATAGTAAGACAAAGGATGTAATACACATTCAAGGGGTGGGCTTTCGTCAGGTATAAATGTTCAAGGTTTCTTTTGCTCACTTGTCTTTCCTCATTCGAACCGCCCGCATGTCGATTGACCTTTTCTTTGCAAAGAAAATAAACTTTGTCGGCCGGCAAGAATTCGTTATTTCATTCTTCACCAAGAGCAGAAAATTTCCACGACAATTTGGTGTCAGAAGTGGGATTCCTCAGGTGATCGTCTGGGACGGAATGCGGACAGGGATAGGCCATCCTGGAAAAGAAAAAGCTTTTCAGCCTCTAACCTCAAAATCTCTTCTGAGGGAGGACTGACCGCAGACGGCCCAGATTGTTCCTGCTGGAATCCTGCGAACAATAAGTCAGCGAAATTTATCTGGTGAGCATTGAAATATTGACATTCTAACTCCTTGTCTTTTAAAATTTGGGATTTAATTTTACATAATATTCTAGTTTTCGTTTTATCCACAATTGCTACTGAGTCTCTGACTCAGGGATCAAAGTTTAAATACTTTGGGTTACGCTTGCATCACTTGTGCGGGTTATATAGATATTTTATTATATTGGTATAAGAAAACAAAGTGGTCCTTGCAGAGACGTCTGTATTGTAAGTTGTCGTGCACGACCTCCGCAGCTGGAATGGGGAGTAAAGGCTCTGTTGAGGCAGGACCTCCGGAGGGGCAATTGTGGATGTAATGAGAAAGAAATATGGGGATAAAACTCTAAAATATTGAAATGTCTGGACAGCTGAGTTTGGATTCCCAATAGGGGGATCTCTCAGTTTAAAAACTATATTACTATTAGAGAAAAAACTAAAGAAAAAAGAACCAAACATGAGAAGGTAAAAGAAATTATCTGTAAAAAAAAAAATAAAAAAAAAATTGGAAACTATGGAAAATCAAAGGGAATGTTTACAGATTTGGAAAGCGGAAGCAAAAGCAAGAAATATGAGAATAATGCAGAAACAACTTCCTTTTTCAAACGAAATAAGTGAAACAAATGAAAAACAAGATTTAAACACAAAAAGAACATCAGACCCGCAGGTTTCTTCCTTTTTGTTTCCACAGTTGGCGGCTTTGAAGCCGGACCCATAACTCTACTGCAGCCACCGAACCACCCTTCAGCTCCACCACCATACAACGCTACAACAGCTGAAGAGAGAAGAAGAACAGATCCCTTCAGCATGACACAACAAACAAGCTCGGGAGCAGCCCATCCAGATGCGTCTGTTCAAACAAAAGATTCTTCGGACAAACAAAAGAAGAAACATCTCAATAAGAACTTCACATGGCAGCAATTACCATGTATAACACAGCCCGAGACTACAGACAGCCACAGCGTGAACACAGACAAAGAATACACAGCCAAGACAACAACTGGAAAAACAATGCTAACAGATCTGCAAGAAGACGTCCTGATGACATCTGTTACCGCTGTGGCCAATCTGGACATTGGAGACGTGAATGTCTCACACCAAGACTGAGGGTGGTCGGGGGCTGTCGGAGAGGGATGGACTCCTGCTGACAAGCCCAACCAACATGTAAAACCAGAAGGAGGTACTGCACTACACTCACACACACATGTTGACACACAATCTATTGAGAGCTCAGACACAATTGCTTTAACATATGTTCAATACACATCTGATCATTTCAAAAGGTTTCCCAAACATACATTGACTATTGCTGAGCAAGATGTTGTATTCTTAGTTGATTCAGGAGCCACACATTCTGTGCTAAGAGCTCTAGAACTCACTACAAAACCAAGACTGAGTGGAAAACATGTATACTCTGTTGGTTCATCAGGTCAAACAATCAGAGAGAACATTACTGTCCCACTCAAATGTGAGGATGGAACATATACAGGTTTCAAACATGCATTTTTACTCTCTGAAGTCTGTCCCATTAATCTCATGGGCAGAGATTTAATGTGCAGATTAGGCCTTTGCCTAATCTCAACCCCAGAGGGTGTGAAAGTTCACAGACTATCTGATTTGGAACCAAGTCTTTCACACTCCTTCGTTCACCCAAATTTAAATTCGCTCCATGCATATCAATGGAAATTACAGGAACTAACAGTCTCTTCTGAACTAGTCACAGAAGCTAAAAAGACAGTGTTAACAGCTGCAACTGATTTCATGACACCGGAGGATCTACATTGTACATCTCATATGTCACCAGAACCTGATGAGCCATTTGAGGAAAGCTGGATGAGAGAGAGATTTGACAAGCTTAAACTATCACACATATATTGGACACAACACAGATGTGCTATATCAATCTCTCTCACATCAGCTCAATCAAACATGTACACCATAACTCATTCTGTCCCACACATAACACTTGCAAAACACACATCAGATAACTGGGAAGATTTGGGCCCATTCATAAAATCATGTCAGCGCGCAGCCAATCAATTTTTTTTTCACCAACACTGCAGTGCTATTGTAAAGGTTTAACATCTGTTGTGCACACTACGAAAACAATCCAGCTGGTACCCGAAAGCACTTCTAAATCTTTTTCTTTTTTGTCTGAAGAACAAGCTGAAGCTATCACCGCCCTACAGGAAGTCCCTAAGACACTGTGGGCTATTAATAAGTATGATGTTGGCCTCATCGAAAACTGTGAACCTGTTGTCATAACTCCAAAATCTGACTTTAGACCTTGCAAGCCTCAATATCCACTCAAACAAGAAGCCATCGATGGCATAACGCCAGTTTTTGAGTCTCTTAAAGCAGCAGGAGCAATTATCCCCTGTGATGACTCTCCAGTGCGCACCCCTTTGTTCCCTGTGAAAAAAATCAGAGATAAAAATCAACCAACAGAATGGCGCTTTGTTCAAGATCTGCAAGCAGTTAATGCAGCAGTCCGACCCAGAGCTCCAAATGTTCCAAATCCTTACACCATCCTGTCTCAAGTTCCCCCGAATGCGAAATTCTTTTCAGTGGTGGATCTTTCTAATGCTTTCTTCAGTGTTCCAGTCCATCCAGAAAGTCAATTTTGGTTTGCTTTCAACTTCAATGGAAGAGGCTACACTTTCACTCGCTTGTGTCAAGGATATTGTGAGAGTCCCACCATCTACAATGAAGCTCTCAAACAAAGTCTTGAATCTCTTCTTCTCTCTCCAGGTAGTGCTTTACTACAGTATGTTGACGACCTTTTGATCTGCAGTCAAACCAAGGAACAATGCGAAGCCAACACAGTCAAACTCTTAAAACATTTGGCTAAAAGTGGTCACAAAGCCAGCTTGTCGAAATTACAATTTGTCCAGGAACAAGTTCTTTTCTTAGGTCATGTCATCACTTCTGAGGGAAAAACTCTGTCACCAAAAAGAGTAGAATCAATTCAGAATCTTCCAAGACCTCTCACGAAAAAACAAATGATGTCATTTCTTGGAACGTGCTCTTATTGTCGTCAGTTCATTTTAAACTATGCCATTCTTGAGGCTCCACTCGCCTCCCTCATTCATGGCAATAGTTTGCAATCACAAGGTAAGATCACATGGACTCCTGAAGCAGAACAATCTTTCACTAAACTAAAACTTGCCTTACAGACCACTCCAACTTTGGGACTACCTGACCCCACCAGGTCATTTACTCAAACAGTAGATGAGAAAAATGGATACATGACTTCTGTTTTGTTACAGGATCACGGAAATAAACTACGTCCCGTAGCCTATTTTTCTTCCAAACTGGATCCTGTGGCTGCAGGCCTCCCAAGATGTCTCAAAGCTGTTGCTGCAGCAGAAAAAGCAGTTATGGACTCCAGAGACATTGTGGGTTACTCTGATGTAACCCTCCTGGTCCCACATGCTGTGTCCATGATTTTACTTGAACAAAAAACTTCTCACCTCTCCACAGCAAGATGGCTCAGATATAACACTGTGCTTTTAGAAATGTCTAACATCACAGTCAAAAGATGCAATGTTTTAAACCCTGCCACTCTCCTCCCTACGCCTGACGACGGACAGGAACATAATTGTGTTGCTGTCCTCCAACAGGTCTGCTCTCCAAGACCAGATCTACAAGAAACCCCATTAACTAACCCTGATTTGGTTCTTTTTGTAGATGGATCTGCCTCACGGGACCCCCAAACCGGTCACAACAGAGTGGGATTTGCTGTTGTCACTAACCATGAAACTCTTGTCTCAGACTCACTCCCTTCCCAATACTCTGCACAAGCAGCAGAACTGATAGCATTGACAGAGGCATGCAAACTGGCAAGAAACAAAGCCGTAACTATTTACACTGACTCCAGATATGCATTTGGTGTTGTACACGATTTCGGCACTCTGTGGAAACAATTCTTAAAATCTGACGGAAAACCCATTCTCAATCATAAGAAGTTGCAGCTCTTCTAGATGCCATTTTGCTCCCAACCTCAATTGCTGTTTGTAAATGTCTTGCTCATACTAACAACTCTGACCCCATCTCCCTAGGAAACGCAAGAGCTGATACTGCTGCAAAAAGAGCAGCACTCCAACCCATTATCCTTAATTCTTTGTTTGTTTCAACTCCAGCCTCCATACCCAGCTCCCTCGAAGCATTACAGACCTTTGCCACACCAGAGGAAAAGACGCTGTGGAAACGAAGCGGTGCCACACAGAAAGACGCAGTGTGGCAAGGGCCTGATAACAAACCATGTCTACCTAAACATTTCTTTCCTCACTTTGCAATGTTCACACATGGATTGGACCATGTGTCAAAAGGGGGAATGTTGGATGCCATAACCCGCTATTGGTTCACCAAAGGTTTTTCAGCTTATGCGCAGAAGTCTTGTCAATCATGTATGATTTGTGCAACACATAACACAGGTAAAACCAAAACAATCACACACGCCGCTCATCCACAACCAAATAGACCATTTGAACATTTAATGATGGATTTCATAGAACTGTCACCAGCAGAAGGGAAGAAATACTGCTTAGTGATGGTTGACATGTGGTCAAAATGGGTGGAAGTATTTCCAGCAAAACACCAAAACAGCCAAGTGGTAGCAAAAGCCTTGCTAACAGAAATCATTCCGAGATGGGGAATACCAACCAAACTGAGTAGCGATAATGGTACACACTTTGTCAATTCTGCAATCACCCAAATCAGTGAATTCCTTGCTATCGACCTTAGACAACATTGTGCATACCATCCTGCCAGTGGAGGTGCTGTTGAACGAGAAAATGGCACTCTGAAATCCAAATTAGCAAAATGCTGTGAGGAAACGGGACTGCCATGGACAAAAGCTCTGCCCATTGTCCTGACGCACATGAGAATGAGGAAAAGAACCAGAGCAAACATGAGTCCTTTTGAAATTCTTTTCGGCAGACCTCCATCTTTAGGAGTGGAACCTGTATCCAGGCCACTCCCCTCCACTGGCCTATGTGAAGATGATAAGCTACAATATTGCAAAAACTTATCTTCTACTCTCTCTCAAATCTCTCAACAGGTGAAGTCGGCCCTTCCACTGCCAGCTTCCACATCGCTCCATGACTTCCAGCCGGGTGACTGGGTGGTGATAAAGGACCTGAGAAGGAAAAATTGGAATTCCAAACGCTGGCGAGGTCCATTCCAAGTACTCCTGACAACACACACCGCTGTGAAGATTGCTGAAAGAACAACGTGGATACACACCAGCCACTGCAGGAAGGTTCCCGAACCAACAGAGGGACTCAGCTGTCAAACCGGACAGCGCGAGAACGAACAACGAGAGGACAACACGAGGGATAACTCTGTGAATTCAACAAACACCCATTAGAGGCACAGACATTTTCTTTCAACTGCATCATGCACCACCTGATCCTGTTCCTTTCATGGTCAGCGATGCTGACAGAAGCTTACACCTACAAACCCGACAAGACTGTCACTCTGACCAAAGGACAAAATGCAACATTCACTTGCACTGTTTATCCTGAAATTTGGCGATCAGGACAAGTTCATGCATATTATGCCAATTATGACAAATATCTATGCAAAGACCCTTGCATCTGGTGGTAACTGCCACCAATGAAAACCTTGCTCCAAACGGAGACCCCCGCTTCACGATGACAAAAATACCACTCTCCAACGGAGTCCAAATCACCATCTCTGATGTCAGAACCACTGATGCAGGTACATATTGGTGTGGAATTGAATATCCAAACACTGATATGTATAAACAACTCAGAGTTATAGTCAATGAGCCACCACACTCATATGACACCTCACCTAACTTACTGTCAGATGTTAAGACCATTCCACCGACCTCTGAGAAAGACAATTATCATCCGGACAATTTAAGCACCACTGACTCCAAAGATGACACAGTGCAACAAGCCCTCAGACAATGTACCGGCAACAGCGCATGTGCCCTAGCTCTATTACACAAAAAAGAGTTGAAAATTCCTGGTGACTGTTGGGTTTGTCAGGCTCTAGCAGCCAGATGGCAGGCAAAACCCCTTACAGCAAATGTTGTGTTACAGGGTCACATGAAAGAATCCTGGGGCAAAGAAGAGCATGGTAAGTGCACTGTCCCTCTGGGAATGATGACGTTATTAATTGCTGGTCAACAAATCAGGAATAATGTTTCAATTACTCCACACCCCAATATTACTACTGATTCACATTCAACTCCCACTAACATGGCATTTGAAGTTCCTCTACAACATGCAGAGACTTGCGATTGTTCAGCATCACCATCCGGCCCTTATCTAGGTCAGTCAAGTTGTCAAACAAAAATATTTGTAAACACTACAGCATCAAATAATTGTTCTTATAGATGGCCTAATAACACTCTAACAAAATTTACCTGTCCATTTAAACAACTTTCATCCCAACCGGGAATAATGTGGTCTTGCGGCAGGAAAGCTTTTCACAATTTGCCAACTCAGTGGTCTGGTTGTTGCCACCCATCAGTAGTTACAACTTCCACAGAAATCTTATATAAAAAACCTCCTACCATTAATATTCAATCTACCATACATTCTCAAACTCACCAAGATACTATTGGTTTCCCTACCAAATTTGATGGTTATGTGTTGGCGGATCCCTGGACTTCCCCAGGCGCTAATATTGGCTGGTCTCTATTTTTAGGAGGTGGAACAACTGCAGCACTGAACAAAATTAATGGAATAGCCTGGTCTGTTCTCTCCTTAGCAAACCACACCGAAGCAGCCTTTGCTCTAGTAAATACCGAAATGTCTGCTATCAGAACAGCAGTTATTCAACACAGACTTGCCCTTGATATCATACGAAGAAGAAGAAGAAGAAGAATTACTTTATTAATCCCACACGGGGAAATTGGATTTTAAGACTAGCTGAAAAAGGAGGTACTTGCAAAATGCTCAATGTTTCTTGTTGTTTTTATGTCCCTGATGAATACGAGAACATCACCGACATCATCAAGCACATGCAAGATGCCATTCAACCCCCACAAGTTGTGAATGACTCATGGTTTTCCTGGTTACAACTTTGGGGCCAAGGATGGGCATCATGGTTTTTAACAATAATTACCCCAGTTGTAGTTATTCTCTTTTTGCTCTGCACCGTAATTCCCTGCATGTTGAAGTGGTTGTCTAACATACTCACCAAAAAGGTGATCCAATCCTCTACATATGTTCATGTGAATGTCAACAATGACCATCAAAATTCAACCTCATTCTACGTCCCTGATTCCCATCACTACCCCAGCTCAGACTCTGACTTTGATGAAGACATTTTGTAAAAAATAAAATAAAAAAAAAAGTATGTTTTATCTTTCTTTCTTTTTATTATTATTATTATTATTATTATTATTATTATCTTTATTATTAATTTTTGTTTTTGGTTTACTTCTTTATCATTATTTCATTTCATCTATTTTGATTTTGCAAATGTTATTATTCTTATTTCTTGTTTATGTTTTATTCTCTTCATTTGTGATTAATGAATAATCAAAAGGGGGAAATGTAATGGTAAATTTGAATATTCCTTCTTCCTTGAGAAGCCTTTCAGACAGACAGAACAGAAGGTTTCCCCCCCAAGATATCAGATCCCTTTTTTCTTTTCTACCCATTTTTGTATTTTAAAGACTAGACCTTGTAATTGCATTTCACGTTTCAGAGACAGTCAACAGCTCACTGTCTCATGAGGTATTCAACCCTTGTGTATTCTGAAACTGTGTTGATCAGACCTGTTAATTATACGGCAGGATGTCTGGGCTGGTCAACCCCATAGTAAGACAAAGGATGTAATACACATTCAAGGGGTGGGCTTTCGTCAGGTATAAATGTTCAAGGTTTCTTTTGCTCACTTGTCTTTCCTCATTCGAACCGCCCGCATGTCGATTGACCTTTTCTTTGCAAAGAAAATAAACTTTGTCGGCCGGCAAGAATTCGTTATTTCATTCTTCACCAAGAGCAGAAAATTTCCACGACAAGATGCACTTACTTCTCCAACCCAACGCCACAATGCAATACCACCCGAAATGAAAGTCATCACAACACTGAGGTATATGGCAAACCGGAAAATGCAACAATGCAGCAGTGATGACTTGGGTCTGTCACAACCCTCCATCAGCAGGGTCATCAACCAAACACTGACAGCATTGTCACAACCTCATATTGTGACACAATTTGTTTCATTTCCGCTGGATGCCCGCACTTTACAAGCTCACAAAAGGGCATTTATGGACATCGCAGAATTCCCCGGTGTTGTGGGTGTAATCGATGGGACACATATTTGAATAATTGCACCGTCAAAAGATGAAGCTGTCTTCGTGAACAGGAAGAGATTTCACAGCATCAATGTTCAACTTCTTTTCAATGCTGACTATAAGATTTTGGACATTGTTGCTAAATGGCCAGGCTCAACACATGATGCCAGAATGCTCTCTGAGAGTGGCCTCAGACAGCTTTTCGAGGGACATTATGTGCCAGCCAATTGCCACTTGTTAGGGGACAGTGGCTACCCATGCAACCCATGGCTCCTGACGCCTTACCTCCAACCACGCCAAGGGCCGCAACTAGACTACAACAGACAACCCAAACAATATAGAATTATGCATGGAAATAAAATGTAAACAGCATGTTGGAGTATCCTAGTAGTTTAAATATTTCCCTCAAAATAATGTATTTTGATTATGTCTGTACTAACTTGTAGGGCCCATAAGACAACAAGGGCAGTAGTGGAGCGTGGCATTGGCCAACTGAAGAGGCGCTTTCATGTTCTCCGAGGAGAGGTGAGGCTGACCCCTGATAAAGTCTGCAAAGTCATCATAGCCTGTGCAATACTACAAAACATTTGCAAGGCTAGACAGATTGCAGAACCTCTTGAGGGTGATGGTGATGAAGAAAATATTCACTTTCAACAGGGGAACTTGGCCCAAAGTGGACTGCCTTACAGAGCCCACTTTACAAATTTACATTTCAGGCAAGTTACAGTATATGCAATTTGAAAACTTGTGACTGCATTGAACTAATGTACCACATAGTTTTACTACACATCACCTACAATAGTTAAATACACGACGCATATTACTCAAAGACACACTATCTATTTGTCATTGGATTTATTTTTTAGGAGCTCAATTTTCAGTCAATAGTACTCCTCCTGCAGGCATAGAACTTTTTTCTGCTGTCTGAAGACATCCATTGCCAACTCCAATCTTCTGTCCTGCAGGGATGGTGTCAGATGCAGCAGCAGCAGCAGCCGGCAGGCTGAATGCTTCAGGCTGAGGATAGTAGACCTGCAAATTTGAGAGGCCCGGTTCCTCTGATGGCACCATGCTACAGAAATGGAAATACATTTAGTTTAATTATTGTTTTGTATTAATTGATTTAGTAGAATGAGCATGCACAAGAGATATGAGAAATGGCAATGAATAAACACTGTTCTTGATACTTTGTTTACCTGCCTGTTGATATATGAAAACTCGTTTGTCCTACCTTTGTTGCATTTCAATGGCCTGCATCATTGAAGAGTCAATGCCTTCCCTCAGCCCAGTGATACTAACTTCTGACTGCCATAGTATATCAAACACCGATTCTGCAACCTGGGACAGCTGCCTAGCAGGTAGTCCACCCCCTAAAAAGAAATCCAGTAACCAATATGTACACAATAAGTAAGCATTTAAATTAACGTTGCCAGCAGGTGTAAGTAAGTGGTATATTGCTCACCTGTGCATGAAGATTCACGTTTGTGTGCTGCAATCTCCTCTTTTGCTTTTGACTGCATCACAAACCACCGCTTTTCACAATCCTCACTTGTCCGCACAACCAGCCGAAAATAGGCATTCATCTGTTGTGCTATAGTTTCCCATACTTGCTTCTTGGCTTGTACTGTGACACTGGGGCCAAATTTACCTCTCAAAACACTTTTATGCTCATTGACCAATTGAGCCGGAAGCAAACACTGTTACTCTGTCCAGTTGGGTTTCCTTGTTTTTTTCTTCCCCATTGCTGGTCAAGGGTTTGTGGTAGATTTGAAAGCCAACCAACACTGCTTCTTATAGGTCGGTCAGCAATCACAGACATTGATGAAAGCTGAGCCATTTTACCCTTGTTAATACCAAATTAAGTTGAAATGTTGAAAGTGCAAAAATTACCAGCATGGCAGTTAATATAAGCAAAAAATATAACTATCACTATGTGAATACTGTGCAAGTGGGCCTAAGTTTTCACACATTTTGTGGGATTATTTTAAAGTATAGCTTACTATCCCTTTAACTGATATTTTCTTTTATGTGAAATATTATTTACAATTACACAGTCTTCATAAGATTAGATTCTATAATTAAGATTATCGATTTGAGGGTCCATCCTTTGCCCATTATCACCAAAAGTATATTTTTTAACTAGCTTTTAGGTTCAACCAATCACAGCTTTTGAAATAATAACTCACACCTAGCAACGGAGTCAACCACACCTCCTCACTAAGATAGGAGTTTCTGTCCATTCCTTGCTCAGAGTTCTCTGAGAATGTTCTGGAATCACTCCTAAGCTAAGACTTAGTTAGGAGCTCTCTGAGAGGATTCTCAGAATCTTCAGGAATACGGGCCCTGGTTTTTCCTTCTTCCACACCTCAGTAAAAGTCTTTATTAGAATGCAAAGGGAGGGGGCATTGGTGGAGACTCCAAGCTCTGGAGACTGCAGGGGATGTCTCTGTCTGCCCCTCCTTTTCAATGCATTTAATTCTTTGCCTTACCATCACACATGCATCATTTTATATGTATGTAGCTAATATGTGCCTATTTATAGAAAAGGAAAAAACTCCTAATTCTAAAAAGTTTTGTAACCCCATTTAATTATTGACTCACTGTGATATGCGTTAATTTTCAATGGGCTTATGTATCACAGAATCTTTTCGACACACTCTGATCTGCCAATACAAGTGATAGTATGGCTGGATCTTATACAAAATTACACTAACTTTGGATGACTATCTGTGCCAGGTGGTTTCATGCAAAGCACCCTGTAACACTAAAATTAGCCACCTCAAGTTTATTTCTTTTTCATTATCAGAGATACCCCTATTTTATTTTTAATCCTTCACTGATGCATTCATACATGCAGTTATATTCTACTCCTTTAAAGGAATTATCAATAAGTCATTCTTTTTTTTTCAAATTACTATATCATAATTCAAACACCTTTTCTCACATATAAGTACCCAACTCCCCTTTTTATTTTATCCTATTTTAATTCTTTGTTCTAATTATCATCATTATCATGATCATCACTTCATCACAACAGATTTTTTTTCATTACATCCACAATACTTCATGTTTAAAAATTCCCATTGGAAGTTGATGATTTTAGTTTTGAAATGCTGTTTTAGAATGAAAACAGTAATATAGATGGAGCCGGAATCAGAGCATGAGGTCTTTAAAGGAGAAAAGCAGGACAAGACTGGGAGATGAGGAGGGCAGGAAGAGAGGACTGCAGAGGATGTAATGCAGCTGAGAGTTGAAGAAGTGAGGAGGCAGAAAATAAGGAGCTAAGAAAGGAGGGCGGCACACCCGAATATCAGGGTCTCAGGAGTGCAGAAATACTTATAAAGAAGCATAGATGTATGAGGAAAAAAAAGGTGAGGAAGGAGATACAAGAAGGTGAAAAGTTGGGATTCAAATTTCTGCCTAATTCATTTTGATACACAGAGCCCACCATAGTTCTCCTACACGCTTGGCTAACAGAAAGAGTTTCAGTTGGTTGCAGTTGTGCAGTCTCACGATACCATTGAATCCTACAGACCTTTTAACATCCTTTTAACAATGTGAATGATAACAGTATACATAGGGAAAATACCAGAAATGACTATTGTTAGCAGGTTGGCTCCATGTGTTCACTATGCTCAGGTCCTTAGCTAAATGCCAGTGATGCCATGTTGGTAAGCCTAACTACACAACTAGAACTTTAACTCATAGAGACTTAACCTACTCTTAGGGTATACGTTAGCACCATGATCGACATAACCTTAAACATATCATTCTCCAGTGCAGTGTTTTACATATATGGTGACTTACTGTATGTGCTTTACTGCCTTTATAACTCTGTTAATAATCTAGAAGTGTCTGATATTTAGTGACAGTAAAGATGTGAACAGCTCTGACACTCTGCACAAAACAAGCTCCGACACACAACACTTTCACCTTCAGCACTAACAATTACTTGAGTAACTTGAGTTACTTGACTACAAAAATCACACAAATCATTGAGGCAGAGATTTTGCCTCGATGATTAGTTTAATTACCATAAGTTATGCGGCCATTTTAGCACAGGGATCATTGTTCCACATGGACCGTTTTGGCGGATGCACACCATTACATCCGGGAAAGGCAGATAATAAGTTTGGGATCATTTCATACTTAAAAAGGCGCAATGTGTCCACTACAAACTGCAACAGCACGACATCGATGATTTAGGGTCAGAGCAGAAAGCAGCCCGTTGTTAATGCCACTTCACTGAGCGCCGCCGTTCTGGTTTGAGGAGGGCGGTTGCCGTAGTGATGCGTAACGTTAGCTGTACTCGTGAATACCTCTATGTTCAGTATTTCGTAATGTTAGCTACCTGATCAATCTTTATAGTTTTTTTTGAGTAAATGTGTCAGTGGCGTTTTGTAAGTTGCTTGTTGTTATGGTAAACAGGAAGAGAGCGACTTGTTAGTTCATTTTCTAAATGAATCTATTTGTCTTTGAAACCAGTTTGAGTAAACATGTGTCATGTAGAATTTTATGCACTACTTTGAATTGTTTAAAAAGTAAACTTATTCATGGTAAGTTGCAAGTGTATTGCCTTCAACACACACATCTTGTCTCTCTCTCTCACCCCCTCAGGCACACCAGTGTAGTCTCTGTTAGAGACATGGGACTCCCCCTCCCTTTTATCTAGTAGGCTAATGTGGTCTGTTAGCCTAGCTTCCGGTCGGTTGAGCTAATGTGAGCTAGTGTGGCTAATTCTCTAAACTTTTTACGCAAAATTATATATTTTTTAATGAGATTACTCGATTAATCGATGGAATAATCGGTAGAATACCTGATTACAAAAAGAGCCCCAGTCAGCACCACAAGGTAAAAAGCTTGTCACACATCGCAAAACGGCACTGACACACAATCATCACCAGCAATGCATTGCCTCAAACTAGAGATGAACAAAAGTGAGTTATCCATACCGAATACTCGGCTGAAACACTTTTACAGAATACGAGTAATACGCATCGAATTTCCGTGCTCGGATTGAATGGAAATCCTTATTAGCGGACTTAATTAAAAATCTTCACTGATCATAAAAAAATTAAGTAAAAAAAGAAAGTTATGTTGACTATGTAAACTCTTGTTCATTACAATGATTTGCTGTATTCATTGTTGTAAACTTGTGTTAATAGTTTGTTTGCTGTTGTGATCAAAACCATTGATCCGAAGCTCAATACTGATGCTGTCCTGGAAATAGTTTTCTAATCAGCAATAAATATACCAACTTCTGATCAACCATATCAATTGCATGCTTAGAATAACATACTGGTTAAAGCCCTGGCCATTTCAAGACAATTCGACCCACTCCTGGGTTAAATCCCACCCACTTCCAGACTAGGCTCCGTTCACTGGCCCTCATTTATTCAATCTCAGCGTATGAATGAGCGAACCTTGATAAATGCGGCGGCTGAATTCGATCGTCATTAACATGTTACGCCCTTAAATATTCCTGGTTCGGAGGCCACGCCCACTGAGGTCAAACACGGAGAGACCAAACACTGGGAAGAAAATAAACTTTTCTGACACAGAGATCGGCATCCTGACATCCAACAGGGAGCAAAATAAAGATGTGCTTCATGGCAGTCTTAAGAGTGGAATTAAAGGGGCCCATAAAAACACTGTATGGAAAAGAATACGGAGGCAGTCAACCCAAAGCAGCGCTCCACTGGGACCATATAGTAAAACACCGACAGAGGGAGACAAAAACAACGATTAAAAAGGAGAGAGAAACTGTCCAGAACCAATCACGACAGTACCCCCCCCCCCCCCCCCCCCCCCCTCAACGAGCGCCTCCTGGCGCTCTACTGGGCCTCCCTGGACAGAACCTCCCGGCACACGAAAGGACTGGTCTACAGATGTCGCACTGGAACTGGTGTCGGACCGGGCCGCCGACTGGAATGAGTGTTGACCGGGCTGCCGACTGGAATGAGCGTCGGACCGGGCCACCGACTGGAACTGGTGTCTGACCGGACCGCCGACTGGAACTGGTGTAGGCAGATAGTTCTTAATATGTGACTGCTTATGTTTAATTACAGCTGAGGTTTGTTTATTATTTTCAGCCAGATTTTGCTGTGCTGCACCGCAAATACACAGGCTCAAATTTGCGTACACGATCTCAGACCAGACGTGAGATTTGATCGTAGCTCCCGTTCATGTCCAAATTGATAAATGCCGAAGTTTACCAGGAAATGGTCTTACGCACGTTTTTCTGACGTATGTTCGTTTAATAAATAAGGGCCACTATGAGTAATTCATATGATAAACGGATACAGATAATGCTGTACTTGCTCATCCCTAGCACTAAAATACAAAAATCCTAAATCCTTTGGTTATCTTTCTCCATAACTTAGAATAGGAATAATGATACAGTCCACATTCGCAATGCAAAATATGGCATGAGCTATATAAGTTGCAAATAAAATCCTATGCAAAACAGGCAAAACATACGCAATAATTCCAAGTACATTTGGCCTAAATTAGCTAGTAGATTTTTAAAGTTACCAGCCGATCAGTTTTTCCACTAGCCAATTTTTCCCCCGGGAAAATAAACCAAATTATGAGTGCCACTGAACACATTTAAGCATCCATGATTCTTTTAATCTTTTTTATTTGCGTTGACACTGGACATCATAATTAGAACACAACAAATTAGAGAACATCAACCACTGTGTCAGAAGAGTGTTATGACTTGGCAAAAAGAGGACTCCAAAACAGGACAGGAAAAGGGGGGATTTCAACAATGTTTTATTCGAGCTATAGGATTCAAAAATGAATAGGAAGTTCAGAGGCCCTTGCTTTGAACAACTTCAGCACATCTGCGCCCACATGATATCACTAGTTTCTCACACTGCTCTGGTTTGATCTGGGTCCATTCTTCTTGCAGTCTCTTCCACAGTTCAGTAACTGTAGTGGGTTTCTTAGCCATTACTTTGTTGACAAGGATTTTCCAGAGATTCTCTATGGGGTTTAGATCTGGATTCTGGGCTGGCCATTTCATTGTTTCAATATTCTTAGCTTCAAGGAACTGCTTTACCTGTTTTGCAGGGGGTATTTGAAGGGGGCATTGTCTTGCATGAAAATCAAAGCTGATTGGGAGACAATTGCAATGAAGGTATTGCATGTTGCTGAAGAAGGTTCACATAATCATTTGCATTCACCCTGCCATGTACCTGTACAAGAGGCCCAACTCCTGCTGCAGAAAACGTCCCCCAAACCATGATACTTCCTCCTCCAAAGACTTGTTTACACACTTTGGGTTCAGTCTTTCCCCAGTCCTAAGCTGAACATAATGTTTCTCATCCGACCCAAATAAATTAAACATCCTCTCATCACTGAAGTGCAATCTGGACCTGTTCCCCTCTGTCCATACAACATACTCCTCAGCAAAATGAAAGTCTAGCCTTTTTATTCTTCCTGCTGATGAGAGGTTTGGTCACTGCAGAGTGGGCTTTCAGTCCCACATGTCTTAAAGGATGAGACACTGTGTGCAGAGACAGAAGCTTGAAGTTATCAGAACCCTGCAACGCAGAGCTAGTAACGTACCCACCAGCTCACAGACCCAAGGGTAAGAACACAAGCACCTGAGAGGCGCCCTCACAACTTGTGGTTACCCCAGCTGGACTTTTGTGAAAACGGCAGCTGCTTCCAGAAAGAAAACCAAAGTGGTTGAGAAAGAAAAACAAAACATGAGAAACAACATAGTCATCCTATATGTGGCTGGGATATCAGAGAAACTCAGGAGGATCTTCAACAAACACTGCATCCCTGTGTATTTCAAACCCAGTAACACACTCAAACAGAGACTAGTACATCCCAAGGACAGAACACCACCACGCAATCTCGTTTATGCTGTCCAATGCAACGAGGAATGCAAAGATCTCTATATTGGAGAAACAAAACAACCACTGCATAAACGCATGGTCCAACACAGGAGAGCTAACTCCTAATGCCTGGATTCTGCTGTCCACTTACATCTCAAGGAGAAAGCCCACTCCTTTGATGACAACAATATCCACATCCTGGACAGAGAGGACAGATGGTTTGAAAGTATGGTAGAATAATGTATTATAAAAATAGAAAGGTTTACAAGAAGGAGTCAGCAGAGAGGTCTCACGAGAGGTTCCTAAATTCCTAAATTCCAAGTGTCTCTTAACCTCTTATACGGATGTTCATGTGCTGACAACGTTTACACGCCCCATCAGGTCTTTCCAATACACACTCAGTACATTTACAATCAGTAGCATCTCCTTTGTGTCCAGCCGCCATTATGCCCAAATACAGTTCTATTGTTTTCTAAACAGAATGTGCTTATCAGGCCTATGTCCCAAGTACCCGGTGACCTAGCCCTGTTATTCACTTTCTCAATCATGTTTTCTTCCACAAAAGATGAGTAAAAGAAGACATCAGTGCAAAAGTAGAGAATCAAACCTCTCCCCCACTGTTGTTTTGGTTTGGTTTGAGGCAGTTTCATTTAATCTTATTTTGTTTGTGAAGGACAGGCTGGCTTTGGTGTTTTCGTGGCTTTGTTTCTAGTTTAGTTTATTATTTAGGTAGCTTAGAGTCCTTGGTCTGATGCCCATTGTGTGGCTAGCCAGAGCACCAGTTATTCTTATTTTCACCAGACCATCAGACCCTTTTGTTGCTTTGGTTCAAGTTCAGTTTTTTTTTTGTTAGACAATAATAAATCCTTTTTGCATTTGAACCTCTTCTCTGTGTTGCCATGGGATGTCACCGTTCACCTGATTTTCTCAGGGCCAGGGCTAATTCATGCCCTCTCAATGCCAAGCTCCCGGCTGGTGTGCCACCCTCTCCGCCCCTGGTTGTGGCGTCTGCCCCGGTAGACACGGCGGGGGCTCCAGTCGCTCCCAGGCTTCTCCGGCGGCGGTTGCTACTTTGATGAGTGTCTCAACTCCTGTTGCTGCTACCGCTGTGAGCATCTCTGGAAGAGAGGGCTCTTCTGGTACCGTCACACCTCCATGCGGCGCTGGTACTGAATGGCAGAACACCTGGCTTGGAATGCCCTCTTCAGCTGCAGCTGCTAGCATTGCCGATACTAGCACCGTTGATGCTAATAGCATGCTTTGCGATCCACCTCCACAATACATCCTTGTTGGGGACCCCATGGTCAGGTCTGTTGCAATCCCAAATGGCATTAACTGTTCCCTCTCAGGTGCAAAAATCCTTGATTTACACAAACACATCCCTGCTATTGCAGACCATCCCACGTTTGCCCACGCGATCATCGTGCACTGTGGTGTGAACAATCTCAGGTGCAGACAATCAACAAAGCTCCGCGCTAATTATGAGCAGCTTGCTGATCTCATAGATAGCCTGGGGAGGATCTGTATATTTTCCGTACTGATTCCATCCCCCAGACGTGGCTCTCAGGTTTTTTTTTTAGTAGGTTATTCAGCATCAATCAGTGGTTATCGGACTTTTTCTCTGCATGTGAGCTTGGTTTCATTAACAACTTTAACACATTCTGGTTCCGGGTCGGCTTCCGGATCAGGGTCGCTGCTCGTGTGGTCGACCGACGGAACACAGAGCAACTTTTAGCGTTATTTAGCATTTATTACGTTTTTCTACCTGTTTTATGTATATATTTGTTACTTTTTAGTTTACCCTTTGCATGCCACACACGCCGAGTGTGTTTTCTAACTTTTTAACTGCGTTACATAGACGTAGCGGACTTTTTTTTCCCTGCCCGTCCCCTCGTGACGCTCTCTTTGTTTACCTTCCTGTTAACCCCGTGACTGCCGGACAACGCGGAAGTTATTCTCCTTGTTTTTCTTTTCCTATTTCACCCGGCACTTTAATTCTCCACTCGGCATGGATATACCCGTGTTTTTCATGGCCATTCTCCAAGTGTGGTTTCTCCTGGAGTTTGTGACGGCGAGCAGAAACAACGACCAGCGGAACACGTACTCCAGAGAGACCCTACTGCAGCTCGGACTCCATCCTCTACACGCCTTCGCCGTAGACTCGCTACCAAAGGAATTACTGCGGAGTAACTCAACCAGCCATGACAAGTCCACACACAAGAACAATAAGGTTACCAGAAGGGGGAAGAGAAAGAGCGGAATCAGGGCCAGGCTCAAACAGGAGACTTGTAAACAACGGCCGCTTCCATCTATCATCCTAGCTAATGTTAGATCCCTCCGGAATAAAACGGACGAGCTACAAGCTAACGTTAACCACATACCTGAATTGCCCCCCGGGGACAAATAAAGTTTTTTGAATTGAATTGAATTGATGCATGAGTACAGGACTGCCTCGGTTCTTGCTTTCACTGAGACGTGGTTAAATAAGAACGACGATGACAATGCCCTGCACGTTGATGGCTTCGGCCCCCCTCTAAGACTTGATCGAGACAGTGAGCTCACCGGTAAACAACATGGCGGCGGCGTGTGTCTGTATGTAAACACACGCTGGTGCTCAACGATCGTCGTGAGGGAGAAACTGTGCACCCCGGACATTGAGCTTCTGGCTGTCTCCCTTCGCCCTTTCTACCTTCCCAGCTCTTCCTCAGCTCTTTGTCATCCTGGTTTACATCCACCCCAGAGCCAACGCAGTCACAGCCACTGAACACATCACAGACTCTTTAAACAAACTGGACCACATTTCACCGGATTCTCCCAAATTCATCTTGGGTGATTTCAACCACTGCTCCCTGGACAAATCATTAAAAGGTTATCAACAGTATATCACATGCCACACACGCCAGGAGAAGACACTGGACAAGTGCTATGGTTCAGTACCGGACGCATACAGATCTGTCGCCCTCCCCCCTCTGGGCTCTCCTGATCACCATGCCATCCTGCTTGCTCCGGCTTACATCTCTGTCATGAGAAGGGTGAAGAAAGTTGTCAAGAACATCAAGCAGTGGACCAATGAAAGCATCATCACACTCCAAGGATGCTTTGAATCCACTGACTGGGACAACCTCCTGGCCCCCTCTGATGACATTAATGAACATGTGGACACTGTGTCATTGTACATTTCCTTCTGTGTGGACAACATCATCCCCTCCAAAACGGTCACTATCTAACCCCAACAACAAACCCTGGATCACCAAAGAGCTCAAGGAGATCCTCAACAAGAAGAAAAGGGTCTTCTTCACCGGCTCTGAAAGGGAGAAAAAGGAGGTCAACAGAGAGGTCAAGCATGCCATAAAAACTGCCAAGGTGGAGTACAAGAACAAAGTGGAGGAGTGCTTCACGCAGGGTAACCTCCGCTCAGCCTGGCAGGGACTCAAGAACATGGCTGCTGTGAACACTGCTGCCAGCAACACAAAAACCATCCAGGTTTCAGGCAGCAGCTCTTCATCTCTCCCCAACGACCTTAACTCTTTCTACACAAGGTTCGAGCAGGACAACACCACCCAGCTGGAAGAAGCGATGTCCAAGCTCAAGCCCAGTGACTCAGATCAGTTTCAAAGATCCATGGACAGCAGCATAGTCCCCCAGCAATGGAAACACTCAACAGTTATCCCCATCCCCAAGAAGAGTGCCGTCAGATGTCTGAATGAACTCCGGCCGGTGGCCCTCACCTCTCATGTGATGAAGGCCATGGAGAGGATCATAAAACAACACATCATCAGGGAAACCCACTCCCAGATGGACCCGCTCCAATTCGCTTATCGAGCTAGCAGGGGCGTCGATGATGCAAAAACATTCATAATAGACACTTTTCACAAACACCTGGAGCGCCCCAACACCGCAGCCAGACTCCTGTTTGCAGACTTCTCCTCTGCATTTAACACCATGCAGCCCCACATCCTGGCTGACAAACTCTCGGGCCTCTTTTATCTGGACCAACAGCTAATCCTGTGGATACTGGACTTCCTGACCAATCGTTCACAGAGAGTCCTGGTCAACAGCACCTTCTCCGACCTCCAACACACCTCAACTGGTTCCCCTCAGGGCTGTGTGCTCTCACCTCTGCTCTTCATCCTCTACACCGATGACTGCAGAACCACACAGCCTAACTGTCATCTGGTGAAGTACGCTGACGACACCGTCCTCCTGTCTCTGCTGTCAGGCCCATCTCTGCACCACGGACCAGCTCTTCAGGAGTTTGTGGAGTGGTGTGACAGCTCCTGCCTGGAGCTGAATGTCAACAAAACCAAAGACATGGTGGTGACCTTCTCCAACAAGCAGAGGGAACTGGCTGCATCAGCAAACACCGTGATCCACGGGAAGCCTGTTGAAGCAGTTGAGGAGTACAGGTACCTGGGCACCATCTTTGACAGCCTGCTGAAATTCTCCTCCAACACAGAGGAGATTCTCAGGAAATGTCAGCAGCGGAAATACCTCCTTAGGAAGCTCAATTCCTTTGGAGTCAGCAAGAATATCCTCCTGACCTTTTACTACTCCTTCATCGAGAGCATCATCACGTTCTCCATCACATGCTGGTTCTACTCCACCAGCCTCCAGAACAGAAACCGCCTGCAGGGCGTAGCCACGGTCTGCTCTAAGATCATTGGACTTCCTGTTAGAACTCTGTCGACCATCCACGAGCAGCAGACACTCAGGTCAGCTGCTCGGATCATGTAGGACCCCTCTCATGCTCTCTTCTCAGCGTTTGAGTGGCTCCCCTCAGGACGCCGTCTTCGCTGTCCCTGCTGCAGGACACAGAGGAGAAGAGCAACCTTCATCCCCAGGGCTGTCCAGCTCCTCAACTCCTGACTCCTCTGACCATCCCCCTCCCCACTCTTGACACCCTCCCCTGGACACTTCACCCCCCTCCCTGGACACCATCTTATTTATTCTGTTATTATGTTCACACCGGACTTATTCTGTTACTATGTTCTTACTGGTCTACTTGATTCTGTTAGTTATTTTAATTTATGGTATTAATGCACTGCTCCACTTTATTCTGTCTATCAGGTCTTATATTGTATCCATCATAGCACTATGGTCACTTTATTTTTCAGTATTCATCTGTTACACAGAGCTAGCATATACTTAGACTGCTGTTTTCCTGCCATGCACCACTATCACTTTATTATTTAGCTTATAGTTATATATTATATTTATACTCTATTACTGCACTATAGTTCTGTTTACGTCTGCTCATTACACACATGTATCATGTCTGACCTCATCTGAATCCAATCACTGTCCACTTATATCTTTTCTGCACTACAGTTCTGTTTATACCTGTTTTCAACAGTCTACTGCGTGTTTACATCTTATACACCCGTTCACATGTCTGCTTACATCTGATACACGCATGTCTTTCTACATCTCACGCCGACGATGTTCTCTGTATCTAACCTGTACTAACACACTAACATCCTGACACTTATTCTTCTCTTACACTTTATTCTTGTTGTTAGGTTAAAATGTTTTTGTATAGTTGCACTGTCCTTATTTGCTGCTCTGTGTGCCTTTGCTGGAAATGCAAGGACGTCTGATAATCATCTCCCGACGAATATTTCATTCTCTGTGCAGTAATGCTGCACCTTCATCCATGGGATCGTTATCAAAAGGACATGCCATGGTATTGGAAATAGTCACCACCTAATATAACTTCTGATGTAGGCCTACTGACTGATTTTTATACGTTGTATAAAAAAACTCCCTTTTGCAAAAAAACGCAGCGCAACACACAATATCTGCTGGGATATGAGAGCATGACTTTGGTTGTTAATGTTGGAAATGTAAGGACGGATGAGGTTGTGTATCTAAATGATGGACTGTGACGTGAAACTGTACCGCTCAAAAAGATAATTGCCTGGAAATGCAAGAACATCTATAATCAATAGGTTGATAATCATCTCCCGACGAATATTTTATTCTCTGCGCAGTAATGCTGCACCTTCATCCACGGGATCATTATCAAAAGGACATGCCATGGTAGTGGAAATAGTCGCCACCTAATATAACTTATAATGACTGATTTTTGCAATGATTTTCTGAAAAAACAGACGACAGAACTATACTACGGCAAAACTCGCCTGCTAACTGAATGAATGAGGAAATCAGATACCGTGTGGGGCTGGAAGAGGGCGGAGACAGAGAGAAACTCAAGGTTTGTTGAGAAAAACCTGGCCCCGACCAGGTAAGGTTCAGAGAGCATGTTATCATGGTAACTGACAGAGAGTTTAAGTTACCTCTCTTTGTGAAACAGGCTAGAGTTACCCCTCTTTCTCTGGTTTGAGTTACCTCCCTTTGTGAAACGGAAAACTCAGAGTTTCCCTCATTTCAGGGTTAACAGACTCAGAGTTTTCACTAAACCTGCTTTGTGAAACGGACCCCTGGTCATAACATACGGCCTGTCCACAAGTGTTCTCTGTTGTCGACCTGGGTGCGTCTGACATTATTGTGTGTTTTTTGATATCTACAGTTTTATCCAACAGGAGGCCCTAGTGAGAACAGTGAGGAAGCACTACCTTACTCCTAAAGTGGCTGCTAATTTTATTGACATTTTACACAATTGCACTGCTGACATTTTACCTGCACCCTGCGATTTTATTGATGACAATTTTAACAGTAAACTCAGGTCAGCCCTAGATTCAGTGGCTCCGCTTTCCAAAAAAACAATCAACCAAACCTACACCACCTTGGCTCCCTGTGCGCTTCAGGATCAATTTAAGGTTCTTTTATTAGTTTTTAAACAGAAAATATAAAAAAACAGACAGACCAATCTGGCAACACTGACGTTGCATCGTTTTTGCAGCCTGGCGACTCAAACAGACGCAGTGTTTGCTTCATTCATCACCAGCTAAATTGAAAACATACCTAGTATCTTTACAATGCAACCTCAGTTTGAGCCCCTGACTCTGACAATGCAAAATAAACAAGCTATGCTGATTCAGCTTTGTTGTCACCTTCTCCCGTAGTAGCCCTGCTTCATACTTACTTCACACTTCGCACTCACTGACGTGTATATGTCAGTGGCCTTTGTGAAGGTGTAGGCAATGTTTTTTTTGTTCCACCCACTGCAATACCAAAATATGATTGGCTGATTTAGCCATCACATAGTACTACAGATGTAACAATTCATCAACCACATTGATGTATCGATATTATATCATATTATATTCCTACGATCCAACTAGAACAGATCAGTGACAAAGGAAGAAGGATGACTGATGGAGGGGAATAGCATGAAGAGAGATGAAGATGTTGCTCTGCGCAGTGTTATTAAAAGCCAGATTAAATACGAACTTGAGTTAAACAGTGTAGATATAAGGTCTGATGAAATCATATTGTGAGGAGACTGCATGTTCCCATCTCTTCCAGCAGTCCACATGGCTACTTAACATTTATAATCATGCGACTATTAAGTAGCCATGTGTACACAGCTGAGTTTACAAGAATTCACTTACTAAGATAAACAAAACCACAGCACAGCACAGACCTGCCATGGTAGAAAAAGGCTGCACATTAGCAGGAGATGATGGTGTGACTTCTGGTTCGGAGCGACAATTGGGGGAACATAGATACCAGTCACTAGTATTGGCTCAGCCTGTACCCTATTGGTACGCCCTGACCTGACAAGAAACACTTGCAGGACTGTGACAAAGGGTGGGACAGATTGTCTTTTACCACTAGCCACAAACTGCCATTCAGCTTTCTTAAATGCTTTTAAAATATGTTGAAAAGGAGAGAGGGAAGGGCAGACCAGAGAAGGATAGGTGATTCAGAGTAATCAGGACCCCTCAGGTAGTTATGAAATAACTACTTAACACAGATTTCAGCAGATCTCATGAATGTTTAATTCAACTCTCAGGTTAATTGAATTTATCATGAAAGGCTAAGCATCTCTCCCTCAGTCATGCTTTTGTAGGTTTCGCTCAAGGATCTTTGATCTGCTGTAAAAATCAAGGGAGTTCTGCTGTCCTGGTTGATCAATAGCAATTAAGAAAAATGAGTCAAGGTGACTTTAGTTCATTTACAGTATACACCTGTGGCAGTGGGGTGTGGTTAAGGTGTCGACTGCTGGAGGAGAGGGAGGAGTGGCTCGGCCGGTGATCAGACAGCTAGACAGAATCAGGTAATCAGTCAGCTATATAAGCACGGTTGTAACCTGGTTCTGGCTCTTGCAGTAGACTGGGTCCTAGGGGAGGACCAGAGCGGGACCAATCAAGGAGGCAGCAAACACCGGACCACGGCCGTCAGAGGGACGGCCGCTCGTCCGTACACGAGAAAGACGTGGAGTCACGTTTGGGGGGGGAGAGAAGAAGCGGAAAATAAACGGTTAACCGCTGACAACGCTGTGTGTCTCATTTTCTGTCTGTCCTGTGAGCAGGGAGGCTCACATCTGGCACCTGAACAGGGACATGTCAGAAGCCCCAAATCCGCTGGCGCTGGCCCTCCAGCACCTCGCCGCGATGCAGGAGAGCACCACCGCTCTCCAGCAGCAGCAGTCCCGTGCCTTGGCCGACATCGCGGCGGCCCAGAGGGAAGATCGTGCTCTCCTGCAGGGGCTGCTGCAGCGCCCGGCCACCCAGCCCGACCCGGAGCCCAGTCGCGGCCGGCCTCCGCCTGTTGCCCTCCAACGGATGACAGCAGAGGATGATCCGGAGGCATTTCTGGACATATTCGAGGGCACGGCGGAGGCGTGTGGGTGGTCGGAGGAGGAGAGGGCGGTCCGGCTTCTTCCCCTGCTTACCGGCGTGGCGCAGCTGGCCGCGCACAGCCTGCCGGCGGCCTCTCGCCATGACTTTGCCCACCTGAAGAGAGCCATCCTGGACCGGCTGGGCAGTACGCCAGAGGGACACCGGCGGCGGTTCAGGGGGCTCTCTTTTGAGGAAGCCGGCCGCCCCTTCGCCTTCGCGCAGCGGCTCCTCGACGCAGCGAGGCGCTGGCTCCAGCCGGGGACCCACTCCGCCGAGGACGTCGTGGGACAGGTGGCGCTGGAGCAGTTTATCGCCGGCTTACCCTCGTCCACCGCCAACTGGGTCCAGTGCCACCGTCCCCCCACCATCGAGGCAGCAATCGCCCTCGCGGAGGACCATCTCTCCCTTCCCCGGCGGAGCATGAGGGAGGAGGCCAGGCCAGCGGCGATCCCTGCGGGCCGTCCCACCCCGGCCCCGAGGAGGAGATTCCCGGCGGCCGCTGCACCGCACCCTGCCTCGCACACGCCCACACACCCGGAACCCGCCCCGCTCTGGTCCACTAGTAACGCGCTGCCTTCTGTTCCGCAGGGCCCAGCCTACGTGTCTGATCGACCGGCACCCCGGGGGGCTCCTCAGACGCCAGGGCAGGGGTGCTGGCGGTGTGGGCAGCCCGGCCATCTCCGGGCGGAGTGCCCCCTCATGGAGGTGGGACAAGTGGTGCGGGTTGCGGGACCGCCAGCTCCCTCCCCCGGTCCGGGAGGGACGTACCGGATACCGGTATGTATACAGGGGGGTACACACCAAGCTCTGCTGGACTCTGGTTGTGAACAGACCATGATCCACCAGCGCTTGGTTCGACCCGGGGCTTTGCTAGAGGCATCGTGGGTGAAGGTGAGGTGTGTGCATGGGGATATTCACGATTATCCGGTGGTGGCTCTAGAAATTCTTTTTAAAGGGAAAAAGCATAAAGTTAGGGCTGGAGTTAGTACTCGCCTCACGCACCCTCTAATCTTGGGCACGAATTGGCCAGGGTTTGCTAGTTTAGCGGGGGAAACTATGAGGGTGCGGTCACGTACGTCAGGGAAATGCGAGTGGTGTGCCGTGCTTAGTGGTGAGACGGGGTGTCTCATCCCGACGCCGTCGGGGGGGGGCGTGGGGCCGGCGGGGCCAGCACGGCTGGCTCCGGGGGCCCTGCAGATAGCCCCCATGGAAGATTTTCCACTTGAGCAGTCTCGGGATGAGACCCTCCGTCATGCCTTTAACCAAGTGATGAAAATTGATGGGTGCCAGGTCCACCCTAACACAGCACTCACTCACCCATATTTTGTTGTCATTAGGGACAGGCTATACAGAGCGAGTCGTGACGCTCGGACAGGCGAAGAACTCACCCAGTTGTTGGTGCCCAAAAGCCGTCGGGAAACAATTTTCCAGGCGGCTCATCATAACCCCATGGCGGGCCACCTAGGCTATGATAAAACACTGAACCGGATCATGGCCCGATTTTATTGGCCGGGCATTCGCGCAGATGTAAGTCGGTGGTGTGCATCCTGCCGCGAATGTCAGTTAGTCAATCCGCCGGCCACCCCAAAAGCGCCGTTGCGCCCACTACCACTAATGGAGGTCCCATTTGATAGAATTGCCATGGACCTCATCGGGCCATTAGACCGGAGTGCACGGGGATATCGCTTTGTGTTAGTCCTAGTGGACTATGCAACCCGATATCCCGAGGCGGTGCCTCTGCGCAATATCTCTGCAAAGAGTGTTGCACAGGCATTGTTTCAAGTTATCTCCCGAGTTGGGATCCCGAAAGAGATCCTGACGGATCAGGGCACATCCTTTATGTCACGTACACTACGCGAACTATACGAATTACTGGGCATCCGTTCAATCCGGACTAGTGTGTACCATCCCCAGACCGACGGCCTGGTGGAGCGGTTTAACAAAACACTAAAGAACATGATTCGTAAGTTCGTGCACGAGGATAGCCGTAATTGGGATAAATGGTTGGACCCTCTGTTGTTTGCAGTGCGGGAGGTTCCCCAGGCCTCCACGGGATTTTCTCCCTTCGAACTCCTGTTCGGCCGAAAACCGCGGGGTGTCTTGGACCTGGTTAAGGAAAACTGGGAGGCGGGTCCAAGCACCAGCAAGAGCGAGGTGCAGCACGTCCTGGACCTGCGAGCAAAACTCCACTCACTGGGTCAGTTATCACGGGAGAATTTGCTCCAGGCCCAGGAACGTCAACAGCGTCTGTACAACAGAGGGGCAAAACTTAGACAGTTTTCACCGGGAGATAAAGTGCTTGTATTGCTACCATCATCTAGCTCCAAATTGCTCGCCAAGTGGCAAGGGCCCTTTGTGGTCACACGGCGAGTGGGGGATGTTGACTATGAGGTTGTGCGTTCAGACAGGGGCGGAGCCACACAGGTTTACCACCTCAACCTCCTTAAAGCCTGGAGGGAGGTGACTGCTGTTTCTCTGGCTACTACGGTGATCGAGAGAGATGAGTTGGGGCCGGAGGTGGAAAACTCGAACTATTCAGCGCCGGTCCCCTTTGATGACCATCTCTCACCGAGCCAGGTAGCAGATGTGGCCTCGTTGCAGCAGCGTTTTGCGGATGTGTTCTCGCCCCTGCCAGGACGCACAAGCCTCATACACCACCACATAGAAACACCCCCAGGGGTGACCGTGCGTTCACGACCCTATCGGCTGCCAGAACACAAGAGGAAAATGGTTCTGGCAGAGCTTCAGGCCATGTTGGAGATGGGGGTAATAGAAGAGTCCAACAGTGACTGGTGTTGCCCCATTGTGCTGGTTCGCAAGTCTGATGGGTCAATACGGTTCTGTGTGGACTATCGCAGGGTCAATGAGGTGTCCAAATTCGATGCCTACCCAATGCCCCGGGTCGACGAACTCCTGGATCGGCTGGGCACGGCTCGCTTTTTCACGACACTGGATCTGACCAAGGGCTACTGGCAGATTCCCCTGTCGCCGGAGTCCAGGGAAAAGACGGCCTTCTCCACTCCGTACGGTTTGTACCAGTTTGTCACACTTCCGTTCGGGCTGTTCGGGGCCCCAGCTACTTTCCAGCGCCTCATGGACCGGGTACTGCGGCCTCACTCTGCATATGCTGCGGCCTACTTGGATGATGTAATCATTCACAGTGAGTCCTGGGAGCAGCATATGCAGCAGGTGGGGGCGGTGCTCGAGTCTCTGAGGAAGGCGGGGCTCACGGCCAACCCGAAGAAGTGTGCGGTTGGACGGAGGGAGGTACGGTATTTGGGGTACCACTTGGGGGGCGGGCAGGTGCGGCCACAGGTGCAAAAGACCGCAGCAGTGGCGGCCTGCCCGACACCCAAGACAAAAAAGGAGGTCAGGAGGTTTCTGGGGCTGGCCGGTTACTATAGGAGGTTCATTCCGGCCTTTTCGGAGCTGACCAGCCCCCTCACCGACCTGACCCGAAAGGGTGCCTCAGATCCGGTCCAGTGGACGGAGCCGTGTCAGCTGGCGTTTGAGAGGGTGAAGCGAGCCCTCTGTGGGGAGCCACTCTTGTACACCCCTAACTTTTCTCTCCCTTTCGTCCTGCAGACCGATGCCTCGAACAGTGGGCTGGGGGCCGTTTTGTCCCAGGAGGTGGAGGGGATCGACCGCCCCGTACTGTACATTAGCCGAAAGCTGGCTCAGCGGGAGGTGAACTACAGTACGGTGGAAAAGGAGTGCCTCGCCATACGGTGGGCGGTCGGGGCCCTCCGCTACTACCTCCTGGGGCGCTCATTCACCCTCTGGTCGGACCATGCCCCGCTCCAATGGCTCCACCGCATGAAAGATGCCAACGCGCGGATCACTCGCTGGTATCTGGCATTACAGCCGTTCCGGTTCAAGGTGATCCATAGGCCGGGTAACCGCATGGTCGTGGCTGACTTTCTCTCCCGCTCCGCGGAGGGGGGGGGGAGTGGGCTTGCGGCCGGTGGGATCCCGGCCTAAGTCGGGCGGTGGGGGTATGTGGCAGTGGGGTGTGGTTAAGGTGTCGACTGCTGGAGGAGAGGGAGGAGTGGCTCGGCCGGTGATCAGACAGCTGGACAGAATCAGGTAATCAGTCAGCTATATAAGCACGGTTGTAACCTGGTTCTGGCTCTTGCAGTAGACTGGGTCCTAGGGGAGGACCAGAGCGGGACCAATCAAGGAGGCAGCAAACACCGGACCACGGCCGTCAGAGGGACGGCCGCTCGTCCGTACACGAGAAAGACGTGGAGTCACGTTTGGGGGGGGAGAGAAGAAGCGGAAAATAAACGGTTAACCGCTGACAACGCTGTGTGTCTCATTTTCTGTCTGTCCTGTGAGCAGGGAGGCTCACAACACCGTTCACACACTCTGCTGAATGAATGGAAGTCAATCAAATGTACTCATCCCCAAAGTCATTTTTCATACGGCCCACCCAGGGAAAAACCCATCTCTGATCTGCAGACATGGGGCGTGTGTGTGTGTGTGTGTGTGTGTGTGTGTGTGTGTGTGTGTGTGTGTGTGTGTGTGTGTGTGAGAGAGAGAGAATGTGTGTTTTTTGAGGCAGTTGTGGGTCTGGCAGAAAACAGTGTCAGGTAGTAGGATTCAATATCAGACACCTGTTGGGTGCAGTAACACGCATGCATGCACGAACACACACTGATGACAGGGTCATTGGCAGGGCAAGACCACAGTGAAGTGTGAAAGAGGTCCCAAGTTGCTCCATCACACCCCCTGCACTCCTCTTTTCTTTTCTCCTTTGGCTCATTTTTACTCTACACTTTTATTTGCCCCCACTCTTCCCCCTCTTATTATTTCTGTCTGTTTCTCTCTACCCCTCCTCTCTCCCCCAGGTGCTGAATCCAGCTCGCTGCAGCCTGTGCAGGGCTGATAAAGTCTGGTTAGGTTATAGGAAGAGTCAGTGGGGCAGAAACAAAATGAAACTGCTGGGTTTTAAATCTGAGCGCTGTCACCCTAGCACCACTGGGCGACTGCTGCTTTGGGATACGCTGGCTGGCTGGTGGGGAGGATGGCTGTCAGAGTGACTGGCAATGCTGAAGGGGTGTCTCACCAGCCATGTGGGTGAATAGCTGACCTGCATCAAAAAACCCATCGTCATGGTAACATTTCTTTTAGAAGAAAGTGACTTTAAAAAAAACATATTATTGTAACACAGCATGCAGCAGTGATATGTATGTATGCATATGCAAACTGATTTATGATAATTATGCACCTGTCCCCTGTTCAGTTTCCATGGACACAACACATTTCCGTGTTTTTGACTAAAGGCAGTGCAGACCCCAAAGAAGGTAAATAGAAGATAAATTATGAACAATGTTTACTGTTGATTGTTATGTTGATTTTAGGGCTACAGCTAGTAATTATTTTTGTCATTGTCAAAACCGGGCTGCACGGCCATGACAAAGCAAGGAGATGCACACATGAGACAATCAACTCATTATTTTTTTAAGAAAAAGTAACTTAAAAAAGTAACCTAAACTAATCATGGCGTGTGTAGTCAGTGGAATCAGTGGTGTAGGGGAATGCATTAGTGGAGAAGTGTGCGTGTAATGTAAGAAGGATGTACAGAAACAAACGCCAAACAAAAGCTGAACAAGGTGTCTCTGGGAGGAGAGCCACACTTGACTGAGTTGCAGGAGAGAGTTAAAAGCACCCAGACTCTCACAGCCCAGGTGATGCCAATGCTGCTGACAACCCTGCTGATGTCAGAGGGAGAGAGAGAGCAGGGAGGGTCTTCACATCATCAAGTATCCTATGAAGGGTGAAGTGAGCCGAAGCCTGAATCTGGAAGGGGCCCCATATGTAATGGCATATTATGCATGTTTATCTTCATTAGATCTCCTGAAAAGGACAGCAGTCTGCTACACTTAAAGCATGCAGAACTCTTAACACACCATACGGCTAGGTTATAACGTGACTCTGATAGAAGTGTATCCAACATAGGAAGGCTGCAGTGTTTCACTGCAATTTAGAAATTAGTAGCTAAACTGGTAAGTGCTCCAAACTCTGCAGTTAATTTCAGCCTGCATGCACATTTTTAAAGTGTACATTGTTGAAACAGAGTAGCTAACGTTGAAAGCAGAACAACAAGTTAGCGACTGTCCTGCATCTGCAAAAAAAGGAAAACCCAATACCTACCCAAAGAACGAATATCCAAAGTTTTGGTACCTAAACCTTATCATTTCAAGGCCGTGTCTTGTGTCTTGTAGTGTTGTGCACCTGCAGACAGACCTACTTGAGTCAAAAAGCAATAGTAAATAAGGCTACAAAAGTGAAATTAACAAAACAAATAGACATTTTTATTGCATACCATTATAATATTATCTGTCAAAAAACTGAACCCATTTAATGCATGACTTTTAGTACCGTATCATCTGCACGTCCTGCACAACTGCAGAGAGATAGAGCAGGTCTTGTTAATGTTATCTTGTGTTGGGTCACTCTGTTGTGACTGGATGTGTAGGCTAGATACTTTCTGCTGAAAAGCTTAAGCATTGATATCGGGTTGTTATGCTATGCTAGGTGGGTTTTACAGTAGACTCACTGTATGGAATACAGTTGGATTTGGCTTCAATTGGCTTCTTTTGTCTGATAATAATTTTAAGCCTCAGCACTGTTTAGATTGTTTCTACAAACTATACAAAGTCCGATGTCTTCTTCCTCTTTGGAGGCAGAGGTATGTGAGCACAGCAGCTAACATGTGGACTGGCTGATTCACTGATGCTGGACCTGTTTGGTGGCCCAGGTGGCTCATGGTGGCTCATGGTGTCTGGTGGCCCAGGCACCATGAGTGACAACCATGATAGCAGTGCGGGGTGTATTTTTATGTCTGGGAGGAAAAAGAAGGAAAGAAAGGAAAAGGCGGACATAAATACATTGATGTAGAAAGGACACCCTGTGGTAACAGACTGCCAGACAGAAAATAACAGAGAAAACTCAACCTCCCTCATTTCGCCTCACCCCTTCCTCCCCTCAACTCACTCTGCGTGTCCTCCCCTCCCTCATAAATGTTAACTTGCTAAAGAAAACACAGACAAGTGCTCAACCAGATGTGTGTGTGTGTGTGTGTGTGTGTGTGTGTGTGGTGGGAAGCTTCATAACAGGAGCCAGACAGTGTGTGTGGTGTGCAGCTTCAGTGAGCCCATCAAGTGTAATAATTGCAATAAATTCCCTCCTGGCTGCTTCTCTCAGCATCCTCTCCTCCCCTGTATCCCTTCTTCACACTCTCCCTCCTTCCCTACATTAAACACTCCCTCCCTGCCACCCTGTCTACATCCATCAAGCCCTGCTTCCCTACATCATCAAACCCTCCCTCCTTTCATCCCTCCTTTTCCTGTCTCCTTGCTTGGGTTTTCTGCGTGATGTCTGATGTGCCTGGCTGTAGGCTGGCCTTATTCTCATTTTCTTTTATTTTCTCTTACATATCTGTTCTTTTCCTTTGCACTAATTTCCTCTTCTATCTCATTCTTTCCTTTCCTTCTCTTTTCTTTCCTGACCTTATTCACATTTTCTTTAGTCTCATCTCTCTCTTTTAATATTGTTTACTCTCATTTCTTTCAGTGTCCTCTTCTTTACAGTCCTTCCTCCTCTTTACAGTCCTTCCTCTACCTTTCCACTACTCTCCTCCCCTCCCCAGGTATCTCATCTCTTTTCTCCTTTCCTACCCTTCTCCTTCATTTCCTTATCTTTCCATGTCCTTTCTCATTTTCTTTACTCTCCTGTCCCTGCCTTTCCCTCCTTTTCTCCCGAATCATCTAATTTCCCTCTCCCTTTTTTTCCTTTCCTCTTTTTTCCTCTCTTCACCTCCCAACTACTTTTCAGCCCTTCCCTGTGTTAAGATCATGTTAGTACGGAGAAAGAGGGAGACAAACCCTCCTGCGTAGAGGACAAATGGAGGAAAGTAAAGTCTGGTGTCTGTTTAATTCAATGCAATTCAATTCAATTCAATTCAATTCAATTCAATTTCATTTATAGTGCCAAATCATAAGAAAAGTTATCTCAGGACACTTTACAAACTAGGTAAAGACCACACTCTATGATAAACATAGACCCAACAATTCCCCCGTAGAGTATGATGGCAACGAAAACCTTCCCTATTACAGGCAGGAACTTCAGACAGACCCAGCTCTGTGGAGGACGGCCATCTGCACTCTAAAAAGTGTATTTCAGCAGTAGCTGAAGTTACGTATGGTTCTGAGTGAGTTTCATTAAGATTTCTTCTTTAGTGGAGGCATTTGTACATTTGTGGAGTAAATCAACTTGTTATTATGTGTTGTTCCCTCAGTACACATCTAACCTGCAATTCTCATTTGAGTGAACCTGCATCAATTAGGTTTCTCATGACGCTGTACGTCTGACGTCATGACGTCCCACCTTCTCCAGAATTTTCTACCTGTGGACGGTTGAGACGCCATTTCTTCGGCTCCAACAATTTGGGAATAAGGACCGAAGATATTACTTTTTCCATCGTCTTTGAGGGTAAGTCAAATGTAGAACAAATATTTTAATATGTTAAATATAAAAATACTGTATTGTTAAGTCCGTTAAATGTTTAGTAAACGGACCTAACCACACCAGCTATCATTCAGCCCTGCTAACATTAGCAAAATGTACGTTAGCCTAACGTTAAATATCAGACCTGTTGGTAGTTTGTGCTTGGACATGTAACGTTAGGTTAGTTGTTTGCGGGCGGGCCTCTCTTGGTTTAATATCGGAACGTTAGCTTAAAGTTGAGTGTTCATGCAGTGTGTTGGTGTTGGCTCACTGTTAGCTATTCATTAGCATTAGCATAATATAGCGGCAAGCTGGGCCGTGTTCGGGCACGCGCACGTGTTGCTTCAACTGCCTGTTGGTGAGCACAGTTCATGCGGTCACAGCCACGGGTGATGTGGGAGGTAAGGTTAACTAAGCTTTAACTGTGGTGCCTCCGGGAAGCGTGCATTTACTGCCGCATGCATTGTTTTCAATTAATGTTTCGAGGAGAAAGGGTGCGTGCAGCTGGGCTCTCGGGCGCTTGGGTGGTCGCACTGGGAGCGTACTCCTCCTCTCTGCGCCCGTCAGACATCGACTGCAGTCGTCCATACTAGTATTCACTCGGTTTTCCACACACACACGTCATTTTAAACGTGTGTGTCGTGTGCAGACGCAACTGATAAATATTTATAGACGGACAAGCAACAACTTAAAGTGGAATTCCGGTTATTTGACACCTGGACCTTATTTATAGGTGTGAGTGTACTCATATACTCACACAGACTATCGTAGTGCAGCTCGGAGTCCTTGAACCGGGCCACGGCACGGAGCTTTTACATAGGAATTATCTGCCGCGAAACTCCCTTACTTCACCTACATTTTGTCACAAACTTCTCCCTTGAAATCTAATAAGAGAGGGCTGGCTACATTTGATGAACACATTTTGTGTTTAAATGATTTGGGGGGGGAAATCACATCACAATCGTATTCATGCTATCCAAAAGCTGAGATGAGATCTAGTCTCATATCACCATATTGACAGATTGTAATATTGCCCAACCCTGCCTCTGTGTTTAAAAAAAAAATTATTTATGTACACCCAGTAAAGCGTGTCTCTTTGTTTCTCCAGTGTTATGCTTCATGTGGAGATGCAAGGACTGTGGGACGACATTAACAAAAAGATCTGAACTGCTCAAGCACTACAAACTGATTCATAGGCATTACGGAAGAGGCCACACATATCCATGCACTTATTTAAATTGTGCATGTAGGTTCAAGACTTGGAACGCCCTACTGAGTCATCTATCAAGAAATCACCCTGCCCAACAAGCGGGCACCAAAGCTCCGTCCACGTTCACATGCCAAATTTGTGGCCATAATCAACTCTCCACAGAAAGAGAATATTTTCAACATATCTATCAGCATCTTAAAAATAAGGAGACTGTAACATGTGTGTTCCAAAACTGTGAATATAAAACCAATGTCTATGAGAACTTCAAAAGTCATAAATACAGAAAACATTCTGGTACAGTGAACACCTTTAAGCCTGAAGTAAGTTCTGTTGAAGAAACTTGTGCCAGTGTTGCCAGTGATATTTCAGATGTGGAAATTATAGAGAGTAATGTAAATTTAAATTCTGATTTTGACAATGGGCATTCTGAAAACTTAGAGAAGGATATTGAGCTTAAAATTGCTTCAGTGCTCCTTAAGTTGGAAAACATCTTTCTTGTGTCTAATGCAGCTGTAGGTGAGCTTTTGCAGGAGTTAAACTATTTGATTGGTTCTCTTTCTCTGCCTGTTACCCAAAAGACTATTAGCCAAGTATTACAAGACAATGGATGCCAATTTGACCAGTCAGTAGTTGAAAAGCTAGCCAGTGTACTCTGTGAGACAAACCCTGTAAAAAAAGCAATTGGAGATAAAGGTCCACTTTCCAGTGCTTGGAGGCGAAAAGCTTACTATAAGAGCCACTTTAAAGTAGTGGAACCAGTGGAATATATACTTGACAGAAAAAATAACAAGTCATTCCAATATATTTCAATTATAAAGTCTTTGCAGCATATTCTTGACTGCCAGACAATCTTGGATCAGGCTGTTAATTTGAATACTGTAGATAATCAGCCTCAAAAAAATACTGTGCACTACAAAACTATCTTCGATGGTGCCTTCTTCCATGAAAATGGACTGTTGTCTAAGCAGGAAAGCATTTCATTGATATTATACATTGATGATTTCGAAATCTGTAATCCCCTTGGTACATCAAGGAGGAAGCATAAAATTTGTGGATTGTACTGGATTTTGGGTAATTTGCCACCAGTCTGTAATTCTGCTTTATCCTCCATCTATTTGGCTGCTTTAATCAAAAGTAATGATCTGAAGTGCTATGGGTATGAGAAAGTGTTAGAACCTGTCATTAATGATCTTGTAATTTTGGAACAGAGTGGGATATTTCTGTCAAAGTTGGGCAGAACAGTAAAAGGCACCGTTCAGTGTGTTGTCGCCGACAACCTTGGTGCACACAGTATTGCTGGATTTGTTGAAAATTTCTCAGGGACATACGTATGTAGATTTTGCACTGCAGAAAGATCAGAGTTCCAGGCTATTGAAGTCAAAAGTGAAGCCTTTACTTTGAGAACAAAAGATATTCATGCAGATCATTTACGAATTCTTGAGGAAAACAAATTGCCCAGTTATTATGGTGTGAAATCAAAGTGTATTTTGTCAAAGCACCTCTCATATTTTGATGTTGCCACTGGTTTTCCACCAGATGTTGTACATGATCTTTTTGAGGGCATCGTTCCTTTTGAACTTGCACTTTGCCTCAGTTTGTTAATCAAAAAAAAGTATTTCACATTATGTACATTGAATGAAGCAATATCATCTTTCAACTTCAAGTGGGCTGACAAAACAAATCGACCTCATCCTGTGGCTCTCAGTTTTGCATGCAAAAAAACTGTGGGGGGTAATGTCCACGAGAACTGGTGTCTTATCAGATTTTTGCCTTTGTTCGTTGGGCAGAGTGTACCCTGTGAGGAGCCTGCTTGGCACATCTTAACAGACCTGAAGGACATTGTTGATCTCGTTGTCAGTCCAGTTCATACTGAGGATTCCATTGCATATCTTGGTTTTAAGATCTCTGAGCACAGAATTAAGTTTCAAGAGGTTTTCCCCGACGTTGATCTTAAACCAAAGCACCACTTCTTGGAACATTATCCGGACTTGATCCGGAAGTTTGGGCCACTAGTTGCACTATGGACTATGCGCTTCGAAGCGAAGCATAGCTTTTTTAAAAGAGTTGCAAGGAATATCAGATGCTTCAAAAATGTACTTCTTTCCCTTTCACAGAGACATCAGTATCTGATTGCACATCATTTGCATGCAAGTAGCTTTTCCAAACCCCCACTGGAAGTAACAGATGTTTCCACTGTTCACATTGATGTTCTTAACAAGGACATCTCAAGTGCACTGAGACAGAAGTCTCCAGATATGGACAATGTGTGCTTTGCTAAAAGTGTAGCATATAATGGACTAATCTACAAGTGTGGGATGATTTTGATCCACGGCTCACTGGGAGGACTGCCAGAATTTGGTGAAATTCCTCGGCTCTTCTCCTCCACCACTCCTCCTCTTTTTCTCCTCCCCTTTCCTCCTCTCTTTGCCTTCTCTCTTTTTCTCTAGTTCCACATTAAATTCTCCTAATTGGAAATGTGTCAGTGGTTTACATGTTGATCCTTACTAACTGTGCTTGTGCTCTCTTCTCAGACCACCATGGCTGGTTCAACACCTGCATGACTGAAGGTGATTTTTGGAGAGAACAACACTGAAAAGCTGACTCTTCCAAATGGCATCCCAGAGTCACTCGAAGACCTTCTCAGCACGATAAAGACTACCTTTGGGTTAAAGGGTAACCTCAGACTGCAATACATGGACCAAGAATTTGGCAACGACTTCTTCAATCTGAATTCTACCACTGAACTTCAGAATTTGGGGACAATCAAAGTGATCCACCAGCAAACAAATCCACCTTTGATCAGTGACCCTCAGTCCACTTCATCGCTGTCTATTTCATTTGAGTCTGATGACGGTGCTTCGTTGGCATCAAATGACACAATTATCCTCTCGTCCCCTGAATCTGTGTCATCTCGAACACAACAGTGGCCAGAAGACTTTTCAATTCCCCAATTTTCATATGAGACAGAGCTACAGCTAGAGAGGGGGAATACTGAGTACCGTGTGAGCCAAAAAATGTTGACTGTCAGCTCCCGAATGCTGTCTGATATCCTGAAAAGAGTAGCAGAAGAAATTTACCGTTACAAGGCCTATCCAGAGGATGCACATTTCTGCGCAGCTGCAGAGGCCCTAATCAAAAAGCACCCATGTTTGAAAGAACCTGGCTCATTCAATGGCTGCTACGGTTGGAAACAACGACTGAAGTACAAAATGGCAAACTACAGGACTCAGCTCAAATTACAGGGGTGTCCAGAGCTGTGTGTAAACTCCTTGAAATCTAAAGCTACTACAGATGCTTTTCCTGCTAAAAAAGTGAAGAAGCCAAAACGTTCTGAAGCTAACTTTTATCCATCCTTTCCTACTGGTGAGACTTTGGACAGCCTGGAAAAAGTGAGACTAGAACTTCTGACAGAGATCGGGATAAGGGACCATGAAAGGGTCATCGCAGACAAAATGGCTAACACGTTTGCCTACAGACGGCATGAGGTGGTAAACCAAGAACCAAGCATTCAGGACTTCAAGGACAGATGGCCTCCGCTCTTCACACAGAAAGAGGTAAGAATGGAACTGTAGTGATGAAAGTGTGTGCTTCAGGATTTATTGCAGTTACCTTTCATGAATTGGTCATAACTTGATGTGGTTGAGATTGAATAACACTGAACTTAATGACAGAATTTACATTTTGAATTTCCACATATGTTATACTTTTTGGGGTATAGACATTTTGGCATACAGGATGACATCAATTGCATTTTATTCCATAATACAATATCTACTGTCATTTGTGGTTTTTTTTTAAAAAGATAAATACAGAGTTCGAGAGGCTCATGGCTGTTCCTCTTGAGGGGAAGTTCATGGCCCAGTTAGACATGCACTCAAGTCAGCTGATCAAAGTCATCCGTGCCAAAGGAGGAGCAACACGCCAAAAGACTGCAAACATCATGGACACATTGGACCAGGTAAGTCTGTACCATCAATCGAGACACTTCGTAACTAAGAGGGATGTCAAAATATATCTGAACCCTTCATAAATACATTAATATGGGCAGGCCAATGCTAATCATGGCTTTCATATGCATGAATGTTGTTAGCGACTCAAAAACTACACCACTGAACTCATCCCCTTTCTTTCTATAATGAAGCTCTGGGCTTGACTGACTGTTTTTAAATAAAAGTATGTGTAAGAGTTAAGCAATAAGAGTAAGGGTGTCTGTCTTATGAAATTTAGAACTTAAAATTAATCAACATTTGTTGTTATAGGCTGTGGACATTAATCTTCGGAGGGAATGTGTGCTGAAAGCCCTCACCATCTTCCTGGGAGAAGATGCAGATGACCTGATCAAAGAATAACTTGTAAGTTTCAACAGTTTATATGTCAGCACATCTTGTCAAAGGAAAGAAGAAAACTGAACTGTTAGAACCAACATAACACCTGAACCATAGTTGGATTGCTGACATGTTCCTTCTCTCATCTTCTTCTCCTCCTCCTCCACCTCTCTTTCTCTCTACTGCTGTCTCCTCTTCTCCCCCCTCCTCTTTTCCTTCCATCTTCTCCTCCTCGTCTCCTCTTCTTTTCCTCCCATCTCTTTGCGTTCTCTCTTCTCGTTGTCTCCCATCTTCTCTTCACCTCATCTCTTCTTCTCCTCCCCCTTTCTCCTCTCTTAGCCCTATCTCTTCTCTTCCCCTCTCCTTCTACTCTCTTTTCCTTCTCTCTTCGCCTCCTTGTCTTCTCTTCTTCTCCTCCCCTCTCCATCTCTCTGTGCCTTCTCCTAGATTTAGTGTACTAAAAAAGAGATATTTTTGTTAGTTGTTTGTTTTTTAGAACACCCATAACACCTGAACCATGGTTTTATTGCTGACATGTATTTATTATCATGACAATATTGGACATTATGTAATTCCCAGCAACAATACACAACATATTGGATTGAACATTTGTATTTACAGTAAGTAAGAAGGGCTTAATTGATTATACAAGTTCAAAGGAATAGTTTGACATGTTAGAAATGTTTAGCTTTCTTGCTTACAATTAGATTGCCAGATGATACACCTCTCTGCTGTTTCTGGTGTGTGATGACACTAGGGCTGACCCGAAAAAAATCAAAGCTTTGTTTGTTGCCATGGTAATCGATCATGAAGTCCATGATAGATTTTTTTTCCTTTTTGCCATTGGCTGTCATGGGCAGTTGTTACATTAAAATGAGTAGGCTACTTGGCATCCTGAAAACCTGCCTGATTTTGGAGATATGCAGTATTTGTTTGCCATTACTTTCATTATTTCCGCAATGATCGCGCACCGCCCCCCGCCCTAGATGACACCCAGCCAAGAAATAGCCCAGCACATAACACATATTGGTACGTCACCCAAACACTTCATCACAGTAAGAAGTGAAGCTAATAATGATTTGTGTTTGTGTCCTGTACCCCTCTGTAGGACTCTGAAGCAGATGATGCTCAGAGGGACCTGGAGCAGCTCACCATGGCAGTCTTTGTGATTCGGAAGGAGGGAGAAGGACTGCAGGAGCCACCTGCAGACATTGGCATCGTCATTGAGGGCGTGGCAGTGTTGCATGAACTGACTTCGGTTGCCTCAGCTTCTGCCCTGCTTCTAGGTTTGATTTATGCACTCAACCTAGCTTATCCAAAATCCTTTCGCTTCACTTTTGAAGTGCTCCAAAAAATCTTCATGCAGCTTGATCAGCACAAGATGTCCCCCAAAATCCAACATCTGTGTAACAAACTTAAAAGCCCCCAGTAATGACACACAACGATGACCAACAAATGGCCTTGTGCCATACTGTGAAGGAACAATGGTGTTTGGACATCTAAGTCAAGTCTCTTTCGGATGTTGGGCCGTTTTTATGCTCCAAGAGACAATGAATAGACTCAACAAATATTCCTCAAACCACAATTTAAAGTGCTTTTACACATACTTTGTAACGGGTATGGTATTTCTTTTTTCAGACATATGTCCTGTATATTCCTACATTCCTTCGTTTGTAGGGAAAGGTTGCATTTCAGTTTTGATGTGTTCAATCACGGTGTGATTTAAAACTGTAAAAGAGGTGTTCATACTTTTTCATCCCCATTGGTCAGCTACACTGTTCAGATGCATAATATTCATTGGCTATAGCTGGAGAGAAGTTTCTGTATACTCTCAGGGCACTTTTTCTTAGTTGTGATGACGCTATATGTGTTGAGATTGTTAGGCATATTTGTGTAATACTTTGTTGCACTATTTTACACTTTGCTGACAACTTTGTGGTCCAGTTACTTGTGCATTTTGTGCATATTTGTTTTAATAGTTGTGATAACACTATGTGTTGAGATTGTTAGCAAAGTGTTAAATAGTGCAACAAAGTGTTACACAAATATGCCTAACAATCTCAACACATAGTGTTATCACAACTATTAAAACACATATGCACAAAATGCACAAGTAACTGGACCACAAAGTTGTCAGCAAAGTGTAAAATAGTGCAACAAAGTGTTACACAAATATGCCTGACAACTTTGTGGTCCAGTTACTTGTGCATTTTGTGCATATGTGTTTTAATAGTTGTGATAACACTATGTGTTGAGATTGTTTGGCATATTTGTGTAATACTTTGTTGCACTATTTTACACTTTGCTGACAACTTTGTGGTCCAGTTACTTGTGCATATGTGTTTTAAAAGGGACAAATGTGTAATGTTGAATTAGTGAATGGTGGCCCAAAAGCTGTGTTGATGGCCATAAAGTTAATGATTTATTACATTTATACAATAAAGTATTTAAAAAGAAACATTGGATATTGATTTTTTTAAAAAATATTTTCAGCCAAATTAAAATTGCAATTTTAGTTTTATTAAACAAACTAAAATTTCATTTTAGGGTTACTATAAAAAGTAATTTACACTCAACCATATTTTTAGGTTAGAAAAGAGTCATATTTTACTTTGGGGTTATGTAAATTATTTAGTTGGAAAAACTGAAAACTTTTAGTTGACTTGCCTTAATTTTAAGTTAGATTAATGCAAAATGTTGATTTGGGAACAATTAAATTATTAAGTACTTGTGACTTAAATCCACTGTGTTTATCTAACTTATTAACTTAATTTCAAATAACTTAATTAATTTAGGTGTTACCAATTGAAACAATTAAATTAAGTTGGTTCAACCATTTTCTTTTTTCAGTGTGTCTTGACCGGTTTAAAACATTTCTCTGGGAAATTTAATTTTATCAGAGGTTGAATGAAGCAGATTAATTAAATATTTGTCTGGGGCATTTTTCTTGACAGTAAAAATACACTGTTTTCATCCATTTGTGTATGATACCAGCAGGTTGGAAGCCTCTCAGCCAGTTTAACCCTAGCCAGTTTAACCCCAGCCTTCTACCCCCCCCCCCCCCCCCCCCAATATGTACTATCTAGACCAGCACAGCAAGGGAGAGAAACGAAGTACGAGAGAAAATTAAGGTACCCAATGGAAATTAATGGAGTGAGAGAAAAAAAGTCAAAACAGTGGCTGTGAATACTAAAGTCAGACAGAGAGAGACAGACAGCGATGGAAAAAGCAGTAAAGCTCATGGTCAGATGACAGATGAGACTAGACTGAATGAAAGGGACGGACGGTGGGGAAAGGATGGAGAATGATGAATGCCCACAAAGAGATAATCATGTGTGTGTGAGAGAGAGGGAGAGTGAGTGAGAGAGAGAGAGAGAGAGAGAGATTTTTTTTGATTTTTAAATCAACTTTATTTTTTCGTTCTTTTTTCCAGAAAATGATAACAATATTTAAACCTTTACACTCTTACTCTTTAGAGTAAATAAATTAGTGACAGAATAAATAAAAAAATAAATACTTGATTCACATGAGCACATCTCCAAACTGCAGTGTGTGGTTTTCCACAGAACACAAGGCCTGATTAAAACACCAAACCTGCTGGAAGGAGTCCAGATCTCCTGCTGCGTTAAAATACTTAAAATCAATGAGGAGTCTGGACATCATCATATTAATACACACAGTGACAGGTTCAACAATAAAACCATCCTCCACCTTTCTCCTTCGGCTAAAAAACACCGCCATCTTGGCCTGCCCTAAAACAAAGTTTAAAGGCTGGCATTTGTTCTTGTGTTGGCGTGTGTATTAAAACCCAGAATAAAAAGCTGCTTGGTAAAAACCTCCCCACATTTGGTAAATACAGCTTGTAAAAACAGAAACAAGGGTAAAAGACGAAGACACATAAAAACAGTGAAACACAGTCTCTCTTTGGTCGCAGTAGGGACACTTGTCCTCTACTGCCGGGTTTATAGTGGACACAAAGGAGTTTAATGCTATGACTCCATAGAGGGGTCTCCAGTGAATGTCTGCATGTCTTTTGGAGAGTGGAGGCTTGTAGAAGGACCTCCACTCTGGTCTGGCTGCAGGAGCCAGTTGCAGATATCTCCTCCATGGAGTATCAGGTCTTCTGTCCAGTTTTGTTTTATTAATTGCTTTCACCAGTATTCTGTAGAATGTTTTTCCTGTTGTACCATCCAGTGGTGCGGGGTATGTGTGTTCCATTAAAATCCCAGAGCAGTCTTTAAAATCCAGTGCCAGGAAAATGGCAGGAAAGGGATTGTCTTCCTTCACTGTTGGATTAAAAGAGGAGTTTAAAAGCAGGCGGTCGTGTCCTGTGAGTCTCTCTTTCCAGTGTTGTAGGAGTCTTTGTGTTACCCTCACTGATGTCAGTCCCAGCTGGGCAGCGAGTCTAGAGGGGTCATCCGTCCGGGGCCCAGTCAGCGCCACCAGAGTAACAACCACCACATTCTGCAGTCTTGTAGTTAGATTTTGACCTGCCCAGCTGGCAAGGTCCAGACGGGTCCCCCACAGGACTGGCTCTTGGAGGATCCAGTATAGGGAGTCCGCTTTATCCCTCCTCTCCTTCTTCAGCAGGTTCCACACTCTAAAAACACTTTTATAAAAAGCAGGCAAAGGAGCTGTGCTCATGTTTGGTATGTTCATTAAAGGCCTTTAAAACCCTGCAGAATGCAGCGGGACAGGGGTCTCCACAGAGTGTTCTTTGGCCCGGTCAGCAGTCTTTGAATAAACTGGAGGCGGAAAGCCGCTCCCCTGCTGGCCAGATGGACCAGGCCTTGCCCCCCTCTTCTTTAGTTAAAAACAGGACACTCTGTGAGACCCAGTGTAACTTGTCCCAAATAAAATCAACTAAAACCGACTGAATTTTTGACAGGAGAGAAACTGGAGGATCGACACAGGCCAGCTGGTGCCACAAGGAGGATGAGACCAGGTTGTTGGCTATTAAGGTTCGGCCTCTATATGACATTTTTGGGAGGAGCCACCTCCACTTCTCCAGCCCACCTTTAACCTGCTCCAGGACATTGTCCCAGTTTTTATTTTTATTGGTCTCATCCCCCAGGAAGACTCCAAGGTATCTGAATCCTCCTTTCTTCCATTGTAGGCCAGCAGGCAGCCTGTGCCGACCCCCCAGCTCTCCCCCAGCCATCAGAGCCTCGCTTTTCCCCCAGTTCACTCTAGCAGATTAAATAAAACCAAAGTCTTTTACAGTGTTAGTTAAAAAGTCAATATCTTTTTGTGACTTAACTAAAACAACGAGATCATCTGCATACACAGACAGTTTAAAAGACACGGGACACTGGGGGAAACACACACCTGTAAGTTTAGCTCTGAGTTCGTGGAGCAGAGGCTCGATGGCTATCGAATATAACATCCCAGAGAGAGAGCAGCCCTGCCTCACCCTCTCTGGATCTCAAACGGTGCGCCCAGCCCGCCGTTAATTTTCAGAACGCTCGCAATGTCACTATAGAGAACCCGGACCATGGCTATGAAGCCAGGATTGAACCCAAAAGCAGCCAGAGTCTGCCACAGGTACTGGTGTTCAACCCGGTCAAAAGCCTTTTCTTGGTCTATTGAAATCAGACCAGTTCCTATACCCAATGAACTGGAAAGCTCCAAAACGTCTCGAATTAAAGTGACATTGTCACTGATGAGCCTGCCGGGCACACAGTAGGTCTGGTCAGGGTGGATGATGGACGCCATCACCTCTCTCAGTCTAAGGGCCAGAGCTTTAGACAGGATCTTATAATCTGTGCACAGCAATGAGACCGGCCTCCAGTTTTTAAGTTCCTGCAGGTCTCCCTTTTTAGGCAGCAGTGTTATTGCGGCCCTCCTGCAGCTCAGAGGCAGTCTGCCGGCTTTCATTTATGACCTCTAGCAGATCTGGTCCTATGGTGGACCAGAAGGACTTGTAGGAAGGCCGTCCATGCCTGGAGCTCTGCCGCTCTGCAGGCTCATGTTGGCAGTGTGGAGCTCCTGCAGCGTCACCTCTGCTGCCAACTCCCTGTTGTCAGCCTCGCTGACCTGAGGGAGACCGCTGAGGAAGCTGCTGTGCACATTTGGATTATGTGTCCACTCACTCTTAAAAAAGTTTTCCGTAAAACTCGGCAGCATACTTCCTAATCTCAGATGAGTCTGAGACTTGGGAGCAGCTACCCGTGCGTAAAGAATGAATGGTCTTCCTTTGTCCATTTTTTCACTCCAGCCCAAAGAAGAAGCGAGATGGGGCGTCCATCTGTGTGATGTTCATGAACCTAGACCTGACCAGAGCCCCCTGTGCTGAGACGCCCAGCAGGTTGGCTATGGCCGACTTTTTTGACTTGAGGGAGTCTAAAAGCCCTCGGTTTGCTGTGGAGTCTGCTAAGGTCTGCAGCTCTACCACTTGCGACTCCAGATCTTTCATTGACCGGGTTAAGTCTGTAGTGACACAAGGGAACTGCTGGCAGAGCTGCTTTATCTGGGTCTTACCAAAAGTCCCACCACTGTTGTATGTTAGTGAAAGCAGGCCTGCTCTGTGGGACTCCCAAAAAAACGTAAAAGCAGTTCTAAAAGCCTGGTCATCTAAAAGGGCCGTGCTAAAATGCCAATAGGCACTCTTAAAACGGATGTTTTTGATTAAAAACATGAAAGGAGACTAAAAAATTATCACTAAAACCCACAGGCTGAATAAAACACCTCTTAAAAATATTTAAATGGTGTTTAAAACAATAAAAGCGATCCAGTCTGGCCAGAGATAAAAAAAAACCTCCCTGATGTGGCTCCAGGTGTACTGTCTGTGCTGACTGTTAAAAACCCTCCACACATCACTCAGCTCATGGTTCTCCATCAGTTGTCTGAGTGTGCGAGATGAAGGAGGGTGTGGCTCAGGATGGTTCCTGTCTAGGGTTGGATCCACTGTGCAATTAAAATCCTCCCTAAAAACATAAAACCATCATCCTCACAGTTCTTAACACAGTCACTTAAAATGTTTAAAAACGCTATCCTGTCCACTGCGTTAGTGGGAGTGTAGACATTTAAAAACACAAGTTTTACGTTTTCAAAGACAGCTTTTACTTTCAATAAAACACCTGGAACGACTTCATCAATAGTAAAAGAAAAAGGTAAAAAGCTCTGAGCAAATAAAATCCCCACTCCTCCACTCAGACTGGACCTGTGACTTAAAACCACCTCCCCTTAAAAAACCCCTCTTCCAGTCACTTCCGTTGTCTACAGTGCTGTGAGTTTCTTGAACAAACATGACATCAATTCTTTTAGTCTCCATCAGTTTAAAAAGGGCGGCTCTTTTAAAATCAGACCTGGCACCGTTCAGGTTTAAGGTGCTGATGTTAAAATCACACATGGATAAAAAAAGAACAACAGTAAGAAGAGCAGTCAGTAAAAGGTAAAAACATCTAACAATCCTCTTCATCATTTACGATTTGAGCTCTTGCCTTCAGTATTAACTTTTTTAATCTAAATATTTCTTGCTCGGTTAAAATTTCCTCTCCATAGCTCTTCCTGGTGAGCGGCTTGGCTGAACTAATAAAAAGGTGCAGGTCAGGAAAGAACTCACCTACATTAGGCAGCCTGGTTCCTTTAGTTTGCTCCAGGAAGGCTTTAATTTTTCCTGGAGAGTAGTGAGACTGAGTGTCCAGCTGAGTCAGGAGAAAATCACTCTCTGACTCAGTGGACTTCTGGGAACTCGTTTTCTTTACCTTGCTGTTTATTTTTTCACTTTCAATGTTGTTTTTTGAGACATTTTGAGGGGATTGTCTTCTGACATATCCTCCTCCATCATTTCTTGAAACATATTGTTGTTCTCAGTCAAACTACTGTTTATGGCTCCATTGTTCGCAACCACGGAGGCCGGCGCCGCAGGAGGATTCTCCGCGACGGACGGCCCCACCGGAGCAGAAATAACCGGCCTTGCGGCAACAACGGGGGTGCCCCACACGGTAACTGGGGCAGGGATGACATCCGCGGGTGGTTCTCCCCCGGCAGCAGCCCGCTGCGCTCCGCAGTCCTTTGGGCAGGACCGGACCAAGTGCCCCTCGCCCCCACAACCGAAACATTTCATCGTCTCTGATGAAACAAATACCACATAATTAAAACCATCGATTTTAAAGGAGAAAGACAGGCTCAGATCGTTGTTTCTTTCCTTTAAGACCATGTAAACCTGTCTCCTGTGACACACAACGTGTTTTAATTTAGGGGATTTACATCCCAGCGAAACCATCCTGATTGGTCAAACTATCTGTCCGTATTTGGAAGGCTCCCTCCCCAGCAATTCATTTTTGTTTTTGATGAACTGGGGAGCTTTCAAGATCATAATTTTTGTGGCCGGGTTGACGAGAGGGGAGACGGGACTGAAGGTGTCTCTGAAAACCACTCCCCTCTCCATCACCTCGCCAACCTTAGCCGTACTGTCTAAAAACAGGACAATAGCCCCGTTCATTCGCGAGGCAGACCTCACACTGTCATACCCAACCACCTCTCCCACAGCCAGTCCGGCCTCCTCCACCGAGCACTGCACTGCGGGGAAAAGCTTTATCTCATGCCTGCGAGTACGTTTTTTTAAGTCCGCAGGTGCAGCCTCTGCTGCCGGCATTGTGCTGCACACAGCACGCTGCCCCTCCAAACAATTACACACACACACGTTCACACACACAAAAACAACCCTTACACCAGAAAAGGACAAACAAATAACTCATAAACACACTCACACCGACCAAAAAGGAAATGGTTTTCCACAAACTTACGAAAATTTGAAACAAAAACCAAACGCTCTCAGCTCCACCATTCACTCGCACTCAGCACACTCACTCCCAGCATGCACTCCGAGAAAGAGAGAGAGAGAGAGAGAGAGAGAGAGAGAGAGAGAGAGAGAGAGAGAGAGAGAGAGAGAGAGAGAGAGAGTGTCAGGGAACAGATGGATGAGGGGGAAATCAAATTAGTTGAGTTGGTGTCGCGCAAAATTCAATGCAACCTGCCGGCCGGACAGATGCAACTAAGATCAGCATGAAGTGGCTTAACTATAGTTACAAAAGGAAGATAAAAACTTAACAAAGAAGACTTACAAAGTCGCGCGATAAAAATAGATTAATAAACGAAAACACTTTAGTAAGAAAAACAAATATAAAAGTAACGTTTCTTGCGAACTTTTGAGCAACGAAGTTGAACAAAGGAAACTTGTAACTTTGAAGTTAAAGACCGGTTCTCCACAGGGAGTAATGACTAGGTGCTGCAAACAAAAAAAAAAAAAAAGATAGCGGACGGAAGAGAGCACGGAAGAGAGAGTAAGAGCAGAGAGGGAGAGTCACCTCCGCTTGTGATTTTATCCACAGGGGCACAGGGGGGTGTATTGTGGCGGATCAACTTTCTTGTTCGGAGTAAATTAGCGCCGTTGTATCCAGCATTCTAACAAGGAAGATTAAACTATCTCTGGGTGATTTTTTGTTATAAATCTCTCTCATATCCAATTTAACCAAAATCTTTAGAAATGCAGTTTAACAGATAACCTTACAGACTGAATGGAAGCATTATCTAAAACACAGAATATTCAGGAACTAAACAGAGACTTTGCGCTTCTGAAACTACATAAACATAACTAGATAGATACTAATAACGCATACACAGTTACATATTTAAGAGAATGTCTTTGAACAGCCAGTTTTGATGAAACAGTGAACTTAGCTGTTTTTCAATTTATCAGGAGTCCTTTTTGGCTTCGTTCCTTAATTGAACGTATTTGCTTGTCCTTACTCGGTCCTACCACTGGATGTCACTCTTTCTCCTTGGGTGAGACAGTCCCTTAGTTCAATTAGCGGTCAGATGTCGTGCTGATTTACAAACTTAAAGGGGGGTCAGATGTCCTGCTGATTTATACTCAAGGGGTTCTCCATTTGGGGAGGAGGTATCCTGGAGTGCAAGTTTTTAATCACCCTAGCAGAGGGCAAGAGTCGTGAAAACTTCTTATCTCACATTCCTCTCCTCTGAGATTTAGCAGATGGCCAAAGGGGAAGTAAGGAATGTGAGGTCACAAAGGAGCAGTTCACATTGAGGTTCCTACAAGATAAACATCTAGTGTAGAAACCTTTGCCCAGAGGTGAGTAGTCCTGTAATATGGATTCAAAAGTTATTAAATAATGGTCTGATAAAATAGGATTCTGTGGAAAGACTATTAAGTCATTGATTTCCAAACCATAAGCAAAAAAACAAGGTCGAGGGTGTGATTAAAACAGCAGGGTGTGATTAAAACAACTTAAAAAACTGACTTAAACCAATCAATTCTAATAGAGAGATAACGAAGTACTTAGGCTATTATTATCAACATCCACGTGAATATTAAAATCCCCTACAATGATTACTTTATCAGACTACGGACCAGGAGCATGGTACACTATAACAGGTATAATTGGCTGCACGGTTTTCCAGGTTGAATGTGAAAGACAAAGAACAAGACTTTCAAATTAATTATAATTTAGTTTAGGTTTAGGGTTGATAAACAGGCCAGAGTCATAAATAGCTGCAACGCCACTGCCTTGAGGAAAATGAGTATTAATATGACTGGGAGGAGTGGATTCATTTAGGCTAACATATTCTTCATGACACAGCCAGGTTTCAGTCAAACAGAGTAAATCAATATGGTTATCTGTTATCGAATAATTTACTAATACAGCTTTAGATGACAGAGATCTGACGTTTAAAAGTCCACATTTTTAATTTTCTGATTTTGTTGCACTGTTTCAGAGTTGGTGTTCATTTTTATGATGTGTCTATTTAAACCCAGATGAAAATATTCACCAAGTGTGGCATTGTGGAAGCTGCCTTTGGGTGAGTAGTTTAAGCATTGGACTTTCACCCAGGAGATGAGATAGTTTGTTTCCAAATGCCATAGTTGAGTTGACACTGATGCTCGAGACTCTAAGAGCCTACTCACACTGTCCTTTTGGCCGCAGCCAAAAATGGTTTTTCAGCTAAAGCCTAGTACCTTTAAGCAGTGTGAGTGCACCCACTCCGCGCTCAACTGCGGCCAGCGGACCGTCCACGGCCCGCTTGAAAGAGGTGGGCTTTAGCGGAGCCGTTTGCACATGTACGAGCACGAGCGTGTGCACGTGTATGAGCACGAGCACGAGCCCTACGGCAGTAGCGTTATGTCCGCCTGTTCGGACATGTAAATAGAAGGACGGACCATGCGCGGACATTTAACAACAACAATGGCGGTGAAAGGTTCACGTTGGTGTGGTGCGGAGGTGGAGTGTTTACTGCAGATTTGGTCGGATGAAAATATTCAAAAACAGTCGACAAGACTCACAAAAACTCCGAGGTCTATGGAAAGATTTGTAAACAAAGCCACACACACGCGATCAACGCGTGTGACGTGTTACGGCGTGATGGCGTATGGACAGCAAGAAGCATTGGCCGGCCCTGGCAGTGTGAGTACAAACGGGGCTGGGGCGCGGGGGGGAGAGGGAGGGGGGACGCTCTAAGAGCGTACTCACACTGTCCTCCCGGACAGGGTACTTGTAATGCCTTTTTTAGTCATTTAAGACTACCTTAAGTAAAAGAGAGAAGTAAGAAAGAAAGAAATCTAAGATAATTCTAGGCTGGCCCCAACTAAGAATTATCTTGGTCGACCAGTAATCGTCATTTAGGTCCATTAGTTGATGAATCGTTTCATGTAGGTCTAAATGTTTATTTTATAAGTGCATGTCACACACTAAGCAAGACACATTAATTCCAATGGCAGCATTCTATCACCAATCGGCACAACCCTACTGAGTATTTTTTATTAGTTTAGGCTGCTATAAATAAAAAATACTCTCTCCATCAATCAATCAATCAATCAATCAATCAATCAATCAATCAATCAATCAATCAATCAATTAATTAACAATGGTAAAACCGGACTGGTAGTGACAAATTTCCCAGGAATCACGGGCCCGGATAAGCAATGTCGAATAACCAGCAAAGGGAAAATATAACATTTTGTTGATTTTCAAAATAACATAATTACATCTTATTACTTTGTAACACCAACACAATAACTTTAAATTAGCTTTCACACTTGCATGCACGAAGCATGCAAACAATAAAAGCAATAGCCTAACTTATTATTATTATTAAATTTGTTGAGAAAAAAGAAAGGAGACTGGCGGAACATTTAGTTTATTTATTAAAATTACAACACAGCAAAACTTAACTTGCTTAACAAATATGAAATTAAAAAAGCAGCCTACGTTGATTAACTACAATGATAATTAATAGCAAATATATTGGCACACAGCAAACTTAATCACTTAATAAAAAGATAAAAAAAATCAGATAAACAGGCCGACGTATATGCGAGGCCGCTGCCTCACCAATTTTTTCTTAAAATAAACTTGTTCTGTGGTCCGAAAACAGACAAAATAAAATAAACATTAACTAACGTATAAAAAGGCACAAAGCAAAATGACCATCCCCAACACACGGAAACAAGGTCAAAAGCAAAACGAAAATAACCCACACGTTTATCAACACCAGTAGCCTACCGGACTGAGTCAATTTTCAGAGTCTTCTCATAGTATGAGAATGAAACACAAGTTATTTCAACATCATGCTGGAGGTGAGCCACACTGCCAACATAGAGGGGCCACTTGGTGAGGTACTGGCGGTATTTGACATAACTGCAGAGAAGACGGTCGCAGTCGTATACGACAATGCAGCTAACATAGAGTTGTGTGCTGCAAATCTGGGGTCTGTTTCACAAAGCAGGTTCAAAAAGTCTAACCCTGAACTCTGAGTTGATCTACTCTGATATAGGAAACTCAGTTCCAGTCACCATAGCAATGGGGAAGCGGAGCGCTACGCAACCACTGGAATTGGAAATATTAATTCGCTCATACGGAGAGTTTGAGCATGTTTTCGCCGAAAGTGTAACACCGCTGCAGCAGCAAAAGAGAGGGAGACGGCGTGGGAGAACATTGCTGCTCGGGTCAGTGCATAAGTTTAAATGTAGTGGCTGTGGCTGTTTTATATGTTGTATAAAAAAAACCCATTTGCAAAAAAACACACAATATCTGCTGTGATATGAAACGGTACCGCTCAAAAAGAGAATTGCCTGGAAATGCAAGAACATCTACAATCAATAGTTTGATAATCATCTCCCGACGAATATTTAATTCTCTGCGCAGTAATGCTGCACCTTCATCCACGGGATCGTTATCAAAAGGACACGCCATGGTAGTGAAATAGTTGTCACCTAATATAACTTCTAATGTAGGCCTACTGACTGATTTTTGCAATGATTTTCTGAAAAAACAGACGACAGAACTATACTACGGCAAAACTCGCCCGCTGACTGAATGAATGAGGAAATCAAATACTGTGTGTGGCTGAAAGAGGGCGGTGACAGAGAGAAACTCAAGGTTTTCTGGTCAGGACCAGGTTAGTTTCAGAGAGCATGTTACCATGGTAACTGACCGAGGGGTTAAGTTACCTCTCTTTGTGAAACAGGCTAGAGTTACCCCTCTTTCTCTGGTTTGAGTTACCTCCCTTTGTGAAACGGAAAACTCAGTTTCCCTCATTTCAGGGTTAACAGACTCAGAGTTTTCACTAAACCTGCTTTGTGAAACGGGTCCCTGGTTCAAGACCCGTCCTAGTGAAACGTGTGAGGAGTTGCCGGGAACACTTTGCAGTTGAGCATAAACGCAGATCTAAAACCAGATCCACTCTGTTGAGCCATTACTGCTGCAAGGCGTCTTGTGGGACAAGTCAAGAAAAGTGCCAAGGCTACAGCCGCTCTCACTGACAAACAAAAGCAACAGAAAGCAAACTAACATGGACTACTGCAGAGTGTGGCCAGCCACTTCCTTTGGCTGTCCTTTCAAATTAAATTATCACATGGTCAAACAATATAGGATTTGATTTATTTTGACAAGGTGCAGTTCCTAATCAAGCCCATAGATTGTATAAAAAATGGACGTAGCCTCGGGTTCCGTCATATTCGCCTCTAGGAGTCCCCATCTTGTTGGACTTTGACTCATTACCTCTAACCAAAAACAGGCATTGATGTGACGGGGGGAGGGACATATATCTGTCTGGCTGATGTATATTGAGTTAGCCAGAGTAGCTCCACAGCTCGGGAACTAGGCTAACAGCACATACTAGATAAACAGGTGTGGGAGTCACTGTGAGATTTTTTTCTGGGACCGGGAGGGAACGGGAGTCATTTTTTAAATTCTGTAACGGGAACGGGATTTTTTAGAGGTTAGAGACCGACACGGCACTCACTGTCTCTAGCAGAAAATACACCAGCTCTGGGAGTGAAGTGCAGGCAGGCAGCATTTATGATCTATGATTTAAACTGTTATTCAACACAGTACCATGCCCATAGACTGTAAAACACCGACCCTCACAGCCCGAATCCTCCTGCTGCTGCAGATTAGCATCTAGTGTATGTGCCATTGGTAGTACACTATACTGCAAGTTATGATGCAAGTGCGGCAATTTAATGAACATAACAGAGCTAACATGTTGTGTTCCTAAACCACCTGCTTGTACAGTTGATCAAAGAGCAAACCATCTTGTCACTCATGGTAACATCACCACATGAATGACCACAGTCCAGGTCGAGATGACGGAGTTAGCATGCAAATGATGCCAATCCTGACAACTAGCCTCCGAGGAGAATTGAGGGCCAGGGGCTAGCTGTCACTCAAGAGGCCACGTCCCTAATTATTCATAAAATGTCACCTCCAATAAAACAAAAACTAGCCTGGTACAAAAAAATGTGGCACTTCCGTATTTGATCAACCAGGAAGTCGCTGTGATTGGGGCTTCATTAAGCTATATCTACACATTGACCCCTACTCCTGTTTATCTAGCAACGTGTGCTGTTAGCCTAGATCCCGAGCGTAGGTGCTAATGTGGCTAATTCAGTGTACGTCAGCAAGACAGATGTATTTCCGTCCCCCCAAAGTCACATCAATGCCCTTTTTTTGGTAAGAGGAATTGGATCAAGATTAGAGAACGAACCCCAGAAATTCCTAATAAAGTTTATCTTTTCTTTTCGACCAATATAGTAGACCAATGGTAGACTAACGTTTAGTCGACTATAAGGGGGCAGCCCTGGAGAAGACTTGATTTTTTCTCAATATAATGTCCCTAGGATAGGCTGGTGATGCGGCCCATTGCAAATGCACTAATGAGTACAAGTACAGTGGGCTGCACAACACAGAAATAAACCAGGATAAAGGAAAACGTTTGTGGGTTGCTTTGACTGGAATGTATGGGGAAAATCCTCTTTTACAATGATGTAATGGTTCATGTCAAATACATCTAGCCATTAAATATTTAATTAGAAATAAACAGAATATAATATGGGGCAGGTGTGGCTCAGAGGTAGAGCTGGTCCTTCTCCATTTGAAAGATTGGCAGTTAAATCCCCCGCTTGTCAAAGTGTCCTTGGGCAAGACACTGGACCCAAAATTGCTCCCCATGCTGTGCATGGGTGTTTGAATGTAGTTTGAATGATTAGATGAGATTAGATGGTGATGAGGCAGGTAGCCTTTGTCATCAGTATGAATGTGTGTTAATGGGTGCATTTGACAAGTAGTGTGAAAGCGCCTTGAGTAGTCAGAAGACTAGAAAGGTAGAAAAAAAACTGTACGGGTCCATTTACCAGAATAGGCCTTTCCACACATTTTGACATATCACAGTGGGAAAAGCACAGTTGTACATGATACATTAAAGGATGGGTGATTTCCATCTCACTGCCTCTCTTTCAGAGTCCTGCTTCTTGCCAGCACTAACAATACCAATATACATTTGAACATGTTAATAGACAATATTAAGAGTCTAATTTCAAATAGAGGCCAGAGAAGTAAGATTACTTGTCCCCTGTGTGTGGATGACATAATGAAGACATATGCTGTGTCCCAAATCGCACACTTCCAGCCTCAAACTGGCTTTTTTGAGGGTGGAAGTGCGTTCACGCCGGAAGTCAGTAAAATTGGGAATTGAGTGTACTGATCATGTCCGTACATAGGGCACACAGTCCACGAATGTCAGTACACTCACTGCAGTGCATGATTTGGGACACAGCAATAGACAAAATGAAGGAAATTATGTTTTATAATGTGATATGTTGTTGTTTTTTTTATTTCAATGTATAACACTGTAATTCTTGATTGTAATGCACATATAGTATTACTTTTTTTTTTGGGGGGGGGGGGGGGCTAATGTGAAATGTGGTTCATGGCTGATGACCTTAATGACCTCTACAGATGCATGTGTTTAGTTGTTGATGCTCTTACTGGTACATGCAAGAGGCCCGCTGAGGCTGCTTACATGCAGGGCCTGGAATTTTGTGCTATATCTGTGTGAGTGGAACCAGAATTATCTGCTCATGGAGTAAACATACTGACTCCAAAAGTAACTACAAGAACAACACACATCTCACTGAGAATATATGTGTTTGTGTGAGAGAGGAGGAGGGAGGATGAGAGAGAAAAAGTGGGAGTGTATCGACCTGCGAAAGTTGTAGGGAAGAAGAAAAAGTGACGCAGCCTCAGCTATTGCTCTGGAAGACATTTTTAGTCTGTTTTTCAATTTACAGTTAATGAGATTTTCAGCAGCCTCTCTCTATTCTGTTGTTAGTGTTTATCCCATCCTGTCTCCACAGCCCCATATTTTATACCTCTGCATTTCACCCTGTCTGAGCTAGATTGCCTTGTTTGTATAAATAGCTTACCGCTGCAAAACCTGCGCATGTGCCTCATTGTGGATATATTGTATGGATACACTTGTAAATGTACATGTAATATACTATTTTAAAGGGGTTGGAATCCCTCAAGTGTACCTGTAAGTGTCTTGTGGCAGCATGCACTGAGGCATTTCTCTGTGACCTGTTGTTCTCCTCTCCTTTACAGCAGCCTAAATCAAGAAGAGAGGATGGACATTTTTTCCATTAACCAACCAGAATCTATACAGTAGCCTTCTCCTGGTGACTAGGATTGAAGTGGAATTTTCTATATTATTCAACGCCTGCCTGCTGACTTGTTTCCTTCATAGCTTGTTATCCTCTAGGAGGTGAGAAATGAAAAGTCATTGTGCATTGGTACAGAACTCTTTCATATGCACATAAAGAGCACCCCAACATCAAACTCAATGCAAAAGTTGCTTCAATTTTGACTGAAAAGAATGATCTAAATCCGCCTTTCTAGTCTATTGGTAGGAAAATAATTGCAAATAAATATGTGAATATATGTAAAAACATTTTTCAGGCGAACAAATACATGGCTTTGCCTGCCTGCTGCAATGCAGTATGATGCTGCTTAGATCATTCAAAGAGAACTAAGCACACATTAGTTGTAACTCATTATTAAGATGTGTCTGCAAAGACAGTAGATAGTAACCAGACACCAGTTTTTATTTTATTGGAGGTGACATTTTATGAATAATTAGGGACGTGGCCTCTTGAGTGACAGCTAGCCCCTGGCCCTCAATTCACCTCAGAGGCTAGTTGTCAGGATTGGCATCATTTGCATGCTAACTCCGTCATCTCGACCTGGACTGTGGTCATTCATGTGGTGATGTTACCATGAGTGACAAGATGGTTTGCTCTTTGATCAACTGTACAAGCAGGTGGTTTAGGAACACAACATGTTAGCTCTGTTATGTTCATTAAATTGCAGCACTTGCACCATAACTTGCAGTATAGTGTACTACCAATGGCACATACACTAGATGCTAATCTGCAGCAGCAGGAGGATTCGGGCTGTGAGGGTCGGTGTTTTACAGTCTATGGGCATGGTACTGTGTTGAATAACAGTTTAAATCATAGATCATAAATGCTGCCTGCCTGCACTTCACTCCCAGAGCTGGTGTATTTTCTGCTAGAGACAGTGAGTGCCGTGTCGGTCTCTAACCTCTAAAAAATCCCGTTCCCGTTACAGAATTTAAAAAATGACTCCCGTTCCCTCCCGGTCCCAGAAAAAAATCTCACAGTGACTCCCACACCTGTTTATCTAGTACGTGCTGTTAGCCTAGTTCCCGAGCTGTGGAGCTACTCTGGCTAACTTAATATACATCAGCCAGACAGATATATGTCCCTCCCCCCGTCACATCAATGCCTGTTTTTGGTTAGAGGTAATGAGTCAAAGTCCAACAAGATGGCGACTCCTAGAGGCGAATATGACGGAACCCGAGGCTACGTCCATTTTTTATACTAAAGAAACATGAAAAAAGATCAAAAAATTATCCGTTTCCGCTCTGCCGTTCTTAAAAAGTTTTCCTTCCACGAGGCCTCAGCTCAAGAAATATCTGCGTCCACACAAAACCATTAAAACGGGCTCCAAACGCTGTAGTACACATGCCAGGCCTGAACGTGGCGCTGTAACTGCCACAGAAATACACCAACAACGGAGAAGAAGAGGCGCTGCATACAAACATTGGCAACTTTCAAGCTAAAGGTGGCGACTTTCCAAATCCTCCTGACGACTTTTTTTTGTCAAAAGGGACTAGAGACAACAGACTAGAGTCTCCAATAACACCAGTTATTACCAGTGTTGTTAAAGACTTATGTCGTGTTTTGGAGACTCTGATGTGAAAGCACGTATCACTCTGCAATTACTGTCCTGCGGTTGCTGACGTCCGACCTTCTTAGCAACTTTATCTATTTCTTTATGTTTTATTATAAGCGACAGACAGGAAATGGGGTGAGAGAGAGGGGGGGGGGCATGCAGCAAAGGACCGCAGGTCAGAGTCGATGGGGCGACTGCTCTAACCACTGTTCCACCCACCGCCCTCTTAGCAACTTTATTTATAAAAAGAGACTAGCGACAAGTTTAGCCATTTATTCAGAACATCAGGGAAAAGGGAGAAATATTAATTAATTCCCATGCATGTGGCTCATAATAATCCATAGTAATCCAACTCCAGAGGTCCGTTTAACAAAGCAGGTTCAACAAACTCTGAGTCCGACCCTGAACTCTGACTTGATCTACTTTGAGATAGGAGAGATTCCAGAACAGCTGATTTGAGTTAGTTTGATCAACTCGGAGTAGTTTCACCTGGAGTTAAGTGCGTGCACCACAAGTATAAAAAGACAGCATCAATGGATCCCCGATTCGATGAGTCACCATGGAAACAGGGAAGAGGAGGGCTACGCTTCCACTGAAATTGGAAATATTAATGCGCTAATACGGTGAGTTTGAGCACGTTTTTTAAACTAAATTGTAACTCCGCTGCTGCAGCAAAAGAGAGGGAGACGGCGTGGGAGAACATTGCTGCTCGGGTCAATGTGTAAGTTTAAATGTAGTCCTTTGTTATCAAAATAATATCACAGGGGAAACTGCTTGAGTGGGAGCCTATTAGTTTATTTCATTTAGGTGCATTCCCGCGGGGGAGAAGCGCACTTTGCAGCAGCTTAAGATGAAACATAAAAATATTGTTCAAACAGGTAAAATCTCATGGTGATACCTGATTTTTGAGCATGTTTTACATTGTAAAGTAAATATTACCATAAGTGGCTGTTTTATACGTTGTATAAAAAACTCCCATTTGAAAAAAAAGCACAGCGCAACACAGAATATCTGCTGGGATGTGAGAGCATGACTTCGGTTGGTAATGTTGGAAATGTAAGGACGGATGAGGTTGTGTATGTAAATGATGGACTGTGACGTGAAACGGTACCGCTCAAAAAGATAATTGTCTAGAAATGCAAGAACATCTATGCGCGGTCTGATAATCATCTCCCGACGAATATTTAATTCTCTGTGCAGTAATGCTGCACCCTAATCCACAGGATCATTATCAAAGGGACATGCCCTGGTAGTGAAAATAGTCGCCACCTAACATAACTTCTAATGTCGGCCTACTGACTGATGTTTGCAAGAATTTTCTCAGAAAACAGACGGAACTATAGCAGAACTATAATACATCAAAACTCGCCTGCTGACTGAATGAATGAGGAAATCAAATACCGTGTGTGGCTGAAAGAGGGCGAAGACAGAGAGAAACTTGAGGTATGCTGAGAAAAACCTGGTCCCGACCAGGTTAGGTTCATAGAGGATGTTACCATGGTAACTGATCGAGAGGTTAAGTTACCTGTTTCTGTGAAACAGGCTAGAGTTACCCCTCTTTCTCTGGTTTGAGTTACCTCCCTTTGTGAAAGGGAACTCAGAGTTTCCCTCATTTCAGGGTTAAAAGACTCAGAGTTTTCACTAAACCTGCTTTGTGAAACTGACCCCAGGCCTCTAAGGTCTGTCTCTCTCCCCCTCTCCTCTCATGCAGCAGCACTGGGCAGGCACTGTTGTTGTTGTTATGTGAGTAAGTAGTTGAAGGCTATAGGGTGAAGGGGTAGGATGGACGTCATGGTTTAAAAAGTATGTGGCTTTGCTGTCCAGACAACAACTCAAGGGGGCCGTTTTTAGATCTACCCATTCTCCGACCCGGTTTCAGAAGATACCGTTTTCAGGCTCACAAAACGCTGCCAGTGTGGATGGTTGGCCAAAACGATACAAAAGTACAGGAAAACACGTTGAGAAATGCCATAGATATCTTATCAGCCAATGTATCATTATCAAATTAATAAGCTTTCAAACATTAGTATTGGTATTGTCTAGCAACAGTCAAGCTGCAAAAAACTGTTTTCTTAACAGGATTTTTCAAAAATTCTGAATTTGAACAATCAAGGTGAGGTGAGACTCACTATCTTCCCTCTCTTTCTGTTCTATGCAGATAAAGCAGAAACTGCCTGAATACAACTTCATACAACTCTATAGCCATGAGCTGTGGCATCACTGTGGGAATATCTCAGTGTAGAACACATTATCACTAATAACACATCTCTGAACCTTTGGTATGGGTATTTACAGGCTGGGGTTGGTTAGAGTTTAATGACACTGTAGATATACACTGTATGTGTTTATGTGAGATGTGTGTTTGAATGTGTGTCCTTGAGGTAAAGAATCCGTGTTTAAGTTGGAAGATGATTCAGACAGCAGGGTACAACATGCGTGTTCGTGTTTGTGAATTCACACACACACACACACACACACACACACACACACACACACACACACACACACACACACACACACACACACACACACACACACACACACACACACACACACACACACACACACACACACACACACACACACACACACACAGCCCCAGTGAGGTATTTGTTCCTGGGCAAACCAAACCATGCACTGCAAACCTGAATTTATCTCGACATTACCTGGTGGGGCTGTATGTGAGAACCCAGATGTCCAATTTAGCGGGACGGACATCACACAGAGTTTACCCTCCCAGCTCCCTGATACAAAGACTGTTTAATCTGAGAGTCAGCCCATATGTGAATGCTGCCGCTCATTCTCTGGTGCATTCATGGAGACTGAATGGGTGGTTGATGATGGCCACATTATCCCTTCTGCTGCTCTATCAAGGCAACATCTAAGAAACACAATCTGGGATACACACATACATACAATATATGTCGCTGCAACTTGGCAATCCATAACCCAACTCAAGGAACATGTGTGCAATCTAAAATCTATATACACCTTCAGACATGCTTTGACAGGCCTTACCATACATCCTTACACTATAAGTAACAAGAATAAAAACAGTTAAAATATGTAAAAGGAGATGAAAAAGCAAAGAGAAAGCAAGAGGCAGCAGTTAGACTGACAGATGAGGCTGGAGAATCAGGCTGAGGCATGTGTGCCAGTGTGATTAGATTACACTACTGTACTGAATGAAGGCTAGGTATAGACTTGCCTAGTTGGCATACATGCTAACTTATAACAATGGAGGTTTTGAAATGATAACACACACACACACACACACACACACACACACACACACGTGATTATTGATTGTAATACATTTGTAAAGTACTTTACTTATAAGTTAAATTAACCACAGACTGCAGCCAAACTTTTCTTTGTTTTAAGACATTAAAGTGTTGCTGTATTTACCCCAGTATTAACATCCATTTTAACACCTCTACCTCCACTGGCTTTGTTCTGTCCCTTTCTCTCTCCCTCTACATAAACTCAATAAACATAGATGTAGTCTCCAGGACGTCACCCATAGACTTCTGAAAAGCAATTGTAAAGCTCAATCTGGAATGCTCCAGCAGTCGCCATCTTGGTAGTGCCTGACTCCTAATTCCTGGCAAAAATGGGGAAAATGGCGGAGTATGGATGAAACAGGCAACATTTTGGATTGTTTCGCTTTTGGAACCAGCCTCAAGTGACCTGATGAACTGGCACTTCTTTCCTTTATTTCTCAGCCCTGGAGGATGCAGCCTGTCTCTAATAGTATCGAAATATAGGACCCAGTGTATTTGGACTAAAAGTCAGGCCTCAACTCTTTAATTTTGACCCCTATGTTTTTATCTGTCTCTTGCAAGTCCCCAAACGTCATCACTATTTCAGCACTATTAAGTTCTCATCTTTACTGTCCCAATTGGTTTGTGTCGATGTGTTCCTTTACAAAGGGGCTTCATTTCTCTGTCCTGTTCTTGCCCTCTCCATGTGTCTGCCTGATCAGTGTTCAATACTGTGGTGACACAGATCAGATCCGTCTCTGCTTTGAATCTGCTCGGAAAGGTTTCTAATCAGGAAAAGAGTTTGAGGTGTAAGATTCAATATTTACAAGCACCAACTTGACGTCAGGACACTGTAATATTGATGGGCATTAGGACATATGTTGGGGTAAACTCAACTATCCTTTCCATAGCCACTGTTTCTCCAAGAGCATAGCTCTGTGAACATTATTCAAGATGCCAGACATTCTCTCAATTGGTTCTCTCTTTCTCTAAGAGATGCAGTTACAGACACAAAGGCTACACATGTGATACAGGTATTCAGAATGGTTTTGTAGTGAGCTTGAACGTGTAGACTGCTTTCCCTCTAGTGTGTGAAAATGTTACACTTAAACTGTGTCTTATCCCTTGTGGTGGGGTGCTGATGTCAACATATGGTCGAAAGTGTTCATATGTTTAATGAGCCTGGGCCTCAGAGCACGAGAGAATAACGCTGCTAATTAAATCCTAAGGAAAAAAAAGATTGTCCTGATGTATAGTAACAGTGACCTTTGGCTGATGAACAAGAGACAGTGAACATTTACTGTTGATACTGTGTGTTAGCCCTTGACCACAGTCTCAAAAACGCAGAATTAACATTAAATTGATGAACAAAATCACCACATGCTAACTGAAAAATGTTTAAAATAAACAGGGCTTTCACATCAGGGACTTTGGTCCAGATCCATGTACACTTGACCCCAAAGTGTATTTTGTTTGATTAGACACATTTGAACACTGTGTATCGTACCTGGGCACGGATCGGCCAGCTGTCCACTCGAAAAGGTGGTCTCTATTACGGTACAATTTGCATCAGGTGTGAAAACCTTAACTGACATTATTTTTACTATTCATATCACTGTGGTATAATAACTGCCATAACTTGTTGCTCATATTCACATTATTACTAAAGTTATTATTCCAGTTAATGTTAATCCTGTGGTTGCTTGCATCCCGGGGTCTGTCTTGATGTCTGTCTTTGTGTATTTGACTTTGTCTGTCTGTCTGTCTGTCCCTCTGTCTCTCTCTGTCTGTCTATCTTATCTTATCGTTACCAACATGAATCTGGACCAAACAGTTCATCTCACCTCCAAAACTCACTTGAACCATCAAAACACTTATGCATAAGTCAAAATAAGCTCATTGGACCAAAACCCTCACATCAGTTCTCAGACAGAAAGCAAACACTGTCACTCATAACACACTGAGCTAAAAACACTAACAACAGACAGCTTTGCTGCAATTATCTGCATTTATCTTTAATCTTTGGAGTTTGAATTATGGTTCACATAAATCAGTATTTCATTATAGAATACTGTGAGAATAATACATTTTCAATTTAGTTTAGGTTACAAGAATGAATCAGAAATGCAGCAATTTGCTTCAATATCCTTTATTTGCATTTGACCACAAGTTCTCAACAGCTTATGTCATCTTTTTCAACTCAAATTGTAGTAGCTGTGTTTGGACTGATTATTATTTTACTTTATTATAAATATTCTGCTAAGATTTTTCATATATTTCAATATGGTTATTGCAGAAATTCAGGAAATGTGCCTGTGTTCGCTGCTGACTTCAACCTGAATCGGAGCTCCAACAGAAGGTGGGGAGCTCCTCCTCCGGCCAGGAACAGAGGACTTCACTTCTGCTGGCGCCATTTTCTACATTGTAGTGTCAAAATAAACAGATATCACATAAGTGATGGCGCATGTGTACTCGGACACAGAATGACATAATCATGTGAAAGCTGAGCGGTGAGGGTGTAACCTGACTCCGCCAGATGGATTGATTCGCATAATTCGCATTTGCTCTGCATATCCATCTGGGAACTCTAGGTTGGAGATCTTTTGGGAAGAGTTGGAAATACCGATTGCTGATTGGATAAATCCTCTGTCTATCACCAACATACGGGTCAAATTAACCAATAAGATCAGATCAGCAAATTAAACAACATGTCGGTAAAGGATATTTGCCGTTTGTGTAACGTGAATTCATGGATCAAAGGCAATTACAGGTGCCCGATCCAAATTCCAACAGAAAGATCCAAGAGAAAAAAAGTGCCAGCGAGCGGCTTGCTCGATGGCTGCGCTCATCTCATCCGCAGAAGCCACTGTTGTTTACATTGAACAGTCGCTTTTCGTTGCGTCACACTTCGAGCCGCCTCAAAACCAATGCTTATTGGTTCGGTTGCTTGGGCAACCTTCTCCAAATTTTCTCTACCGCAAGTTCCCAGCCTGATCTGCAAGTAAAATACAATAATCGGTGAGATCAAGATGGTCTCATGAGGCTAGCGGAAGAATGGAGAAGGTGGGAAATCATACTCAGGCACGGTACAAATCAATTGTAGTGAAACCGCCCTAAGTGGCACGCTACTGCACAGAGGAAGGCCATTGTTTTTTAATAGAGAATAAGCAAAACTTGATTTTCCGTCAGCAACCACGGCACATTCAGGAGATTTCCGACAGTTGACAAGAACAATTGTTTATTATCATAAACGACTTGATTGACTGTGCTCCACTTCAATAATGTTAGTGTTCCCTAGATAACACTGTCTGGGAGCTGCATTGTGCCTGTGTGGCACATCCTTTTCACTTCCTTCAGCATAGTGAGTTGAAATCCTAACAATATTAACAACATACAGGAATGGATTTCTGTGAATCAATGCTTATGTGAATACATTTTTCCTCCCATCCCTATTGAATTATTATTTGACAATAGAAGGGGAGGGGTAAGCAATGTTAAGACACAATGACTTTAACTTTGTCATTTATTTGCCACCAGTAAATCCATTAAGACTGATTACATAGAAATATACTCATACACACACTTGTAATGCATGCTTGTGCTCTAGCCCTGTAACAGTTGATTACTAACAGACCGTCTTGCTTTGAATCGAGTTGTCTCTCACTGCCGGTAAGGAAATTGTTTTGTATTTCCATCTTCACTTTTCGTGGCAAAGAACTGATACCACTGATCATTCACAATAGCAGAATCCATTTAGGGTAAATGTGATCAATCCAAAGCTACAAAGTAGGCCATTCTCCTCTTCTTCCTTTTTTTGCACTACTTTTCATTCACATTTCTTTGTCATTTAAACTAATAAAACAGATTACCTTGGCATAAAAATCTTACTGTTGTGTGTTGCCATGGCAGCCGGTCCAGTGGAAGCAGTTTCCAGTATCACCAGATACAAGCCTGTGCTGGTGGCCATATAACAAAATCTGATGTAAAGCCCATAACAGAGGTTAACATTGTACTGTATAAGCTCAGTGTTTATGCCTACAGACAACCTATGTTGGTCTTCTTCTCCCATCTTCTGTCTGGGTTTGATGCTCAGGACAGCTAGCCAATCAGCTTAGCTACTAAATAGCACATTAGAAGACATTTAAAGCAAATCCTCGGAGAGCCCTTGAGGATAGGTCTTTGATCGGTTGTCTCTTTATGGAAGTGCAGGCTAATTTTGCCCCATGGCTCTTTTCTCTTTATAGTTTTTGTCTGTCATTATGGATTGTCAGATTAGGGCCTATAGCTTTGAAAGACATCTGCAGTCATCCCTCCAGCACAACACACACTCATGTGTTCTCACTTTACTGGTACACTTATTTTCCCTTTTCCCTGTTACACTTATTTTCCCCTTTCCCTGTTGCCTAATGTGTCTGCCTGTCCTTGCTCTCTATCTCTGCAGCTTATCCTTTGTACTTCTTTGTTGAGGCTGTTAAAAGTTAACCGTCTAGATCAGAGCATCCACCTGTTAGATTTAAGAGAGCCTGTGTCCACTGAGCCTTTTCAACCTATTGTATCACTTTTCCACTTTGTCAGTGGTGAATGTGTCTGTCTGTCACCATCACTGCCCCCCACCCTGTCTGTCTTTCTCTGTGAACAGCCTCTCGACACTAGAGTTGATGCATAGCCAGATTAAGCCTGTCAGATTTGTCACACTTGGCTGGCAGTCAGCGTGACATAGAGCCAAATCAGACAAGGATGTGACGAACGACGCCTTCAGCCTATCTTTGTTTGGTTTTGCTTTGCCAGTTATTTAGTGCATCATTTCACACTTTAAGTGTTATTTTTTCCCAGTGGCAAATGTTGAAATAGATTATTCCTCCAAAAAGAAAAAAAACAGTCTATTCTGCTTTCTACCTAAGAAAGAGTATAATATGAACAGATATCCCAGAACAAAAATCGAGAACAGCAAAAAGTGTGTTCTTATGGCCAAAAAGGATTGGTCATTGTATGACGTCTGAGCAGCATGTCCACAGCAGAATGCTTCTTTTATATCTACATATATAAACATTATGTGTCAACAACAGCGCATCAATCAAAACTTGATGCCCTTGTGAAGTAACATCACTTTGCTGTGATGATGCTCTTAGTATGAAGCATGGGGAGAATTAGCAAGCTAACTAGCTAGCCGTCCATCTCCGGTCCTTCAATCAGCGCTCATCCCGGCAAAAGTCTACTAGTGTTGGGGACAGACAGAGGGACAGTGAGTGTGGTAGCTAGCTAACTTGCTAATAGTACCACTAGATGAGTCAACTAACAACACATCCACAAAGTTACTGTCTGTAGCTAGGTCCACGGTCAAAACAATCATACTATGAGTGTGTTTAACATTGTTGTAGCATTATAAAGTAATTTTGTATCATGTTCATGCCCCTCTATAGAAAGGCTTATTATAAGCTCAGCCACACAACCTCCACTAGTAACACCAAGGTAAACAATACAATGGTAATATAAACTGCAACTTGTAAAGTTGTCACCGTTTTCACCAAAGAGGGGGGTGTACAACGAACCTCGATTAGGGGGTTAGCGAGGTATGTTGCGCTCAAAGCCTAAGAGCTAAGACCTAGACTTTAGGGTTAGACCCGTAACTTAAAGCTAAGCACAGCTTCCTAGCCCCTCCTTTGAGAATGCGGGAATTCCCATGGACCTCGGAGCCCACATCGTGCAGAGGTCTCTCTGGAGACAGAGAGTCTTTCGGGACAGATCCGATAACTTGGCATGCCAGAGAATATCCTTTACTTTACAAACTTTGGATCATAATGGTCACCACATCTAGGTACGCGCAGAAGACAAGATGATGGACAGCTGGGATTTGGAGTGTTTGGACTCCATCATAGCTGCACTCAATTAATTGCTCAATATGTTTGTCGAGTTTCAGAGCTTTCGCAGGTAAAGTATTACCTAGCCTAGATCATGTGGGAAGTGAAATTGCATGCCTACTAAACCTTTGGAATGGTGCTTCATAATGGCCACCACATCCTGGTACTGGTAGAAGACAAGATGATGGACAGCTAGGATCTGGGGTGTTTGGACTCCATCATAAGTACCGTAAATCCATTTCATCTGAGCCTTCCCGGACCAGCTGTGATTCCAAAGAGAAAGAACTTGCGCAGAAAGCCAGTCGACCTGAGTGCCCCAAATGACAGCGGCCAGTACCAGATTGAAGTGGACCCGAACCGCTGGACCTGGGTGCTTTGAAGGACCCCCGGCTGACCTGCGCGCTGTGAGACCAGTTGGGCGACTGACCAGCTTCAACAATCTGAACAAAAGTAGAGCACACACTACATTAAAACCCAGATTATCAGCCCTGTGAATGCCCAATCCTCCCTGCAAATGTCCCTGATTCCTGGCAGTTATCAGCAGTTCACTAAGAAGTTCTTTTGTGCCGATTAACTGTAAATAACTGCTGAAACCAGACTGGTGGGGGTGGGGGGTGACGCGCAGCCCTGCTGAGTGTGAATGGCTCAAATGGTCAGCTTTGCATTTTAATAATAATAATAATAATGATGATAATATTAATGATAATAATAATAACTATAATAATAAAAATACTACTATTAATAATAATAATAACAACAACAATAAAAACAATAATGATAATAATAATGATAACAATAACAATAATAATAATAAGGATACTACTAGGATAGAATAGAAATACTTTATTGATCCCAGGCTGGGAAAGTGCAGAAATACTACTACTTCTACTACTAATAATAATAATAATATCATTATTAGGGGTCCAAGCCAGAGGGGGGGTTGGGGCCACCTGATGCAAGCAGCAGCGTGGCTCCCAGTACCAGTGGTGCCTATTGTATTCGCAAAGATTTTTAGTTAAAAAATTTTTCCCATCTGTAAAACTCATACTGCAGCCTACACCATACAAGTTATGGAGGTTAAACTTACGTATGGCAGAAACAAAAAAGGACATGTTCAACAGCAGGTGGCGCTTTAATCAAGTTTTTGCCTGTAACTTCCACATCCTACCTTGCATAAAAAAAATTCTTACATCCCTGCGTTCCCTGAACCTCAAAATTATTTTGATAACTTTTGGTCAGGACCATCCAAACATTACGTGTACCAAGTTTCATCTTGATGGTACTCTCGGCCTAGGAGGAGTTCAAAAAAGTCTTCGGCTACTTCTCATGGTTAATAGTTGGTGTTTGAATAATTTCTGAATTCAACTTTTATCTGTTGAAGTTGAAATTAGTCACCGGCGTTAGAGTTACAGTAACTCCCTTTAACGACTTATGCCGTCTCTATTTGCCATCCTCAGACCTCTGTTGATTCATTAATTTCCGCGTTGAAAATTAATTATCATGAATTTCATTTAATTAATTAACTTAAAAGAATGTTTCATTATTCTTTCCCTGGTATTATTTGTGCCTAATAAATGTTTATTATCTTATGTCGTTGTCAAGCGTATTCCTTCCACTCAGTTTCTGGACACTGTTTTAAAAGGACGAATGATTTTCAGTCTATGAGACATAACTGGAATGCTAATTTAAGTCTTGTTAAATCCAAAATATTCTGGTTCTTTTTGTTATTTACAGGCTTTAAACTTGCCAAAGGTTTAAGCCTAACAAGAGTAATTCGGCTGGAGCCCTTTCTAATGAGGAAAATTTTAATTCCCAAAATATGATTGATCTTTTTTTTTTTCTAAATTACTTCATGATTAATACGATGATTAATCTATTTAAGTCATGATTTGTGTAGTAACTACACTGGGGACCCACAGGGTCTGACGGAGGAGCTTGTCTGAGCCTGGCTGAACTCAGGCCGCATGGGCTCGCTGTATCTGAATCGGCATAAACACAGCTCAACATCCTCTCCGGGTACCACCACCTTATCGTGGTGAATAGGTTTGCGTGTCCCACCACTCACAATATGAACCCCTGGGGTCGGGTGCACTGTCATATAGGTGGCAGTGAAGGTCAGGGGCCTCGACGAACCAGACCCAGGAAGCAGAGGTTGGCTCTGGGGATGTAAAACATAACCTCTATGTGGGGGGAAAAGTGGGAGAGGGAGCGCTACCAGTTAGAACTGGTAGGGCTTACCTGTACGCACAGTCTCGGTTCTGGAACCGTACTCCTGGAAAGGGGTTGGACCCTTTTCTTTGGAGTTGCCCAGGGTGTGTGGTGCTGCATTGGAGTTTACCTCGGTGAACAAGAGGGTCACCTCCTTATGCCTACGGGTGGTGGGGGGAAAACTCTGACTATTGTTTGTGCATATGCAACAAACAGCAGCTTAGAGTATTAGGCCTTCTTGGAGAAGCTGAATGGAGTCCTGAATGGGCAGTATAGAGTGTTCAATTCATAAATGCATTCAGAAGTAGGAGGTCATGAAGAAGTGGATCTCACATGGTATAACAAACCCCATGTGGAAGTGAAATACAGCAATCGCTTTGTCCCAACTCGTTGTTAAAAAAGAGTTGTGTATGGAAGTACTTTGCGTATGAGGCAAATTATCATCAGTCCACAGAAGCCACTATGCAAACACTGCTACCGTGGTTTTCATACCAAGGGATACTTTACCGTAAAAACAAGCAACATTCAAAGCCACAAACACATTTCCATAAACAAAACTATAATGACGGATCAGATAGGTAACGTTATGTTTAACATTGTAATGTATCCCCATGGCAATTTCAATCAAAATCAACTGGACTTGGTTATTTGTCTAGGAAGACGTTTCACCTCTTATCCTTGAGGCTTCCTCAGTTCATGTACGCAACTGACCAGGCTAGACAAGGAGGCACTCACGAGGACAGCTACGGTACAGCTACAAATTCAATGTAGTTTCTGATTCATATACTGTATATGAACAACATACAAACGTGTTGCAATAATGCCTTATCTTATGTAGCAGACCTGCTGTAGGTTTAACGTTAGCCTGAACCTCATAGTAATGCAGCCTTGGCTAATCAGTTGGCACGCCTCTTTACAGTTCAGTCAGTCTTATCAACTAAATACTTTTGCAAATGTATGCAAAAATTTATGTTAATGTTTTTACAGTAACTACCTGCCACCACTATGTCTGTAAAAATGACTGCATCTTCTGTTAGTAATGAGTGTGTGTGCTTGCGTGATTGCACTTATGTGTGTATTCTCTGTGTGTGAATCCCAATTTGTTGCACTATGACCAAAGGTTGTACTGTATTCTATTATGTTATATTCTGTATGTCTGTTATACGTAGAAATGGCATTTTAATATTTTGCAGATTTGCTAATAAAGAAGTACATGTTTAAGTAAATGGGATCTTAGAAAATCCTTATTATTTTTGTTTGTTTGTTTTGTTTTTTTGTTGGATATATTGGCCAAAACTGCTTTGTACACAACTCTTTAACTAAATCATTAGCAGATAAACCGTCTGGGTTAATCATTTACCAGACAATAACTGACACATGCCAGCCAGTCTCAATGACCATGGTGTATTGCACAGCAAGTGGGTAGCATCTGGTTCAAGTACTTGGTCTGAAAATGCAACTATTAAATTATATATAATCAGCAATATGCAAATTAGCTTATTAGATCAAACTTTGTTAGGTTTACACTGGGAAGTCAGGATTTTCCAGAGTAATAGTGCATTGTTTTTTCTAATAATACATGTTTCCAAAGCTATCTCCATCTCTAGACACCACAAGAGATAACAGCAAATGTTTTTTTTCTTTCTTGATTTGGGTGAACTGACCCTTTAACTAAACCTTTGGTCCCAGAAAGTTCAAGAATTTCAAAACATTATATCTTTGTATTATTATCCATTCCAAATGGTAACATGCCCATATATTTAAAACTGGCACGTCAACAAAAACCTTTATTTGGTGAAAAAACAGTGAGCTAAATAAGGGAACAGTAACCACTGTGTCAGAAGAGAAGATTTCAAAAAAAATTTCTTAGGGCTATTGGATTAAAAAATGAATAGGAAGTGTAGAGGCTCTTGCTTTTAAGCATGTTAGCACATATGCACCCAAAGGACATCACTAGTTTCTCACACTGCTCTGGTTTGATCTTGGTCCATTCTTCTTCAGTCTCTTCCACAGTTCCGTAACAGTAGTGGGTTTCTTAAACATTACTTTGTTGACAAGGATTTTCCAGAGATTCTCTATCGGGTTTAGATCTGGACTCTGGACTGGCCATTTCATTGTTTCAATATTCTTAGCTTCCGCGTATCTTTTGGTCATTAAAATTTCAATTCCCTAATGGGTATTAAAAAACAAAAAATTAGTGGTTATTTGATTTTCGTTTTAAAATACTCAAAATTGAAATTAAAAGTCTTATTTGGCTTTAATTAAACCTCTCGGGGAACCATCACCTTATCGTGGTGGAGAGGTTTGTGTGTCCCTGTGAACCTGAGGGCTGTGTTGTCTGGAGCCTAGTGCTCCTGGTAGGGTCTCCCATGGCAGAGTGGTCTCAGGCAAGGGGACAGACAAGGAAGAGGAAGAGAGACCCTGCCCGGGGGAAGCCTGGGGCCCCCGTCTGGAGCCAGGCCCAGACAGAGGGCTCGCCAGCGAGCGCCTGGTGGCCGGGTTTGCCACGGAGCCCGGCCGGGCACAGCCCGGAAAAGTGACGTGGCTCTTCCCTCCTCTCCATCCTGTGAGACCACCACTCGCAGGAGGAACCACTTAGGTCGGGGGCACAGTCTCGGTTCTGGAACCATACTCCTGGATAGGGGTTGGACCCTATTGTTCTCTGGAGTTGCCCAGGGTGTGAGGCACCAGGCGGTTGTGGGGATACTCACAAACCCCCGGCTGAGCGCCGCAGTGTTGGAGTTCACCCTGGTGGACGAGAGGGTCGCCTCCTTAAGCCTGCGGGTGGTAGGGGGGAAAAACTCTGACTGTTGTTTGAGCATATGCACCGAACAGCAGTTCAGAGTATTCAGCCTTCTTGGTTACCCTGAATCGAGTCCTCCAGATCTAAATCCGAGTGGTCGTGAGTTATAAGACTTCTGTGCTAGTCACGGATTGTCTAAAACTAACACCATTATCGAACATAAGGATGCTCATAAGTGTATGTGGTACCAGAGCACCCGAGGCCACAGGTCGATGATCGATTTTGTGATCGTAACATCTGATCCGAGGCCATATGCTTTGGACACTCGAGTGAAGAGAGGGGCAGAGCTGTCAACTGATCACCATCTGGTGATGAGTTGAGTCAGAGGATGGGACTTAACTGGACAGACCAGGTAAGCCCAAACGAGTAGTGCGGGTGAACTGGGAACGTCTTGAGTAGGCCCCTGTCCGAGAGATCTTTAACTCACACCTCCGGCGGAGCTTTTCTGGCATTCCTGTGGAGGTTGAGGGCATTGAACCGGAGTGGGCAAATATTCAAAGCTTCCATTGCTGAAGCTGCAATGGTGAGCTGTGGCCTCAAGGTCTTAGGTGCCTCAAGGGGTGGTAACCCTCAAACACCGTGGTGGACACCGGTGGTCAGGGAAGCTGTCCGACTGAAGAAGAAGGCCTTTCGGGATATGTTTTCCCAGAAGACTCCGGAGGCAGTTGCAAGGTACAGACAGGCCAGAAGGGCTGCAGCCTCTGCTGTGTCAGAGACAAAGCAGCGGGTGTGGGAGGAGTCATGGAGAAGGACTTTCGGGCGGCACCACGGTGCTTCTGGAAAAACCATTCGACATCTCAGGAGGGGGAAATGGGGAACAGTCCAAGCTGTTTACAGTAAGGACGGGACGCTGTTGACCTCAGCCAATGAGGTAATCGGGCAGTGGAAGGAGCACTTTGAGGAACTCCTTAATTCGACTAACACGCCCTCTTTTGTAGAGGCAGAGCTGGAGGCTGATGGGGAATCATTGTCAATATCTCTGGCGGAAGTCACTGAACAACTCAAACAACTCCACAGTGGCAAAGCCCCAGGGATTGATGAGATGGGTTTGGAGGGGCTGTCTTGTTGACACGTCTCTTCAACATTGCGTGGAAGTCTGGGACAATGCCAAGGGAGTGGCAGACTGGGATTGTGGTTCCTCTGTTTAAAAAGGGGGACCAGAGGGTGTGTGCCAATTACAGGGGTATCACACTACTCAGCCTCCCTGGTAAAGTCTACTCCAAGGTGCTGGAAAGGAGGGTTCGTCCTAAAGTCGAACCTCAGATTGAAGAGGAACAATGCGGATTCTGTCCTGGACGTGGAACAACGGACCAGCTTTTCACTCTCGGAATGATCCTGGAGGGCGCTTGGGAGTATGCCCATCCAGTCTACATGCGTTTTGTGGATCTGGAGAAGGCATATGACCGGGTCCCTCGGGAGATACTGTGGGAGGTGCTGCGGGAGTATGGGGTGAGGGGTCACTTCTGTGGGCCATCCAATCTCTGTACACCCAAAGCGAGAGTTGTGTCCGGATCCTCGGCAGTAAGTTGGATTCGTTCCCAGTGGGGGTTGGCCTCCGCCAGGGGTGCGCTTTGTCACCAATGCTGTTTGGGATTTTCATGGACAGGATATCAAGGCGTAGTCATGGTGGGGAGGGGTTGCAGTTCGGTGGGCTGAGGATCTCGTCTCTGCTTTTTGCAGATGATGTGGTCCTGATGGCATCGTCGGTCAGTGACCTTCAGCACTCACAGCTCACTGGATCGGTTTGCAGCCGAGTGTGAAATGGCTGGGATGAGGATCAGCACCTCTACATCTGAGGCCATGGCTCTCAGCAGGAAGCCGGTGGATTGCTTACTCCAGGTAGGGAATGAGTCCTTACCCAAAGTTAAGGAGTTTTCATGAGTGAGGGGACGATGGAGCGTGAGTTTGGCCGGAGAATCGGAGCCGCAGGGTGGCATTGCAGTCGCTCCACCCCACCGAAAAGAAAGCCGAAAGGCGAAGCTCTCGATCTACTGGTCAATCTTCGTTCCTACCCTCACCTATGGTCATGAAAGCTGGGTCATGACCGAAAGAACGGGGTCCTGGGGCCAGCACGGGTCTTAATGCGGTTCCAGATTAGAGACCAGGGCTAAATCTAAGACTATATACATTTGTGTAAAATCAACAGTAAAATCTTGCCATACAGTTTAGCTATCCCTTCTAATGTCTCTAACTATATTAAACCTTTGTGGGCAATGTTGAGGTGAGCAGGACTGCTTCATGATAACACTGGATTATTCTATGATATTTGGATCAATGTTGTTGGGAGCCTACTAGTAAAACTGAAGGATGTTGGAGTTCTTGTCATAGAAGAGGTTAGCAGAATTAACTCTTGTGCTGCACTAAGGAGACAGCTTGCATATTCACAATGATTTATTCACAAAACTTGAAAGGAATACTTTTTAATGTGTTTAAGGGTGTTTTGCTTTCCCCCCCTTTTTTGCAACATAAAACACAATATCTAATCTACGTAGACTAACTGAAAGAAGTAAAATAGTGTGTGTGTGTGTGTTTGTGTGTGTGTGTGTGTGTGTGCGTGCGTGTATGTGTGTGTGTGTGTGTGTGTTTGTGTGTGTATGTGTGTGTGTGTGTGTGTGTTTGTGTGTGTGTGTATGTGTGTGTGCCTGTTGGAAGCACACCAGAGAGATATGTCTCACTCAGATCAAACAATAGCCACACTGAGTTGACTGCTGTGTACAGCCTATAGACTGTCTATAAAGATGGAAGGCTGGTGTCTGGCTGCAGTTGGTCATAACTCCCACCCTATCCATGTTAGTGGAAGGGACATAGGCCAAAAAAACGCAGAGTACACTTCAAAATTATTGTTACCAAAGATGCTTTCTGTCATTTCAAGTAGTTCTGACCGTGTTGATGTTTGACAAAGTGTGTCCAAGCCATTTTTCTGATACATTTGGTTTTAATTAGTCATTTGATGCTACAAAAAACAAGGTGAATTATCATGAAGCTGTGATTGACTCACGATTGGTTGGGCGATTGATTGGGCGAGTGGATGGGCGGTACTTCGATATTGTGCAGATTCTGGCTCCAAAATCACTTCACTATATAGTCTATGGTACAGCCCAAAGGCTGTGTGGTTCTGTACCTTAAAACTAAGTCAAAGTATGTGTGTATAGAAGATTTTCTTCATGTCTACCACCCCTAAACAAGAATATTTTACTGTCACCACCTTCCCATCTTCAACTTTGTTTTTTTCATTTTTAACCTCTCTACTGACACTGAAAATACAAGCCCAAGTTGTTGATTGTAAGATCACAAGCAACAAATGCAAAGTTTCATACAATATTGCTTAACATCCAAACTCAGTTTTCAGAAGTCAAATCACTTGTAAAACAGATTCAGTTAATGTAGCAACTCTTTGAAGTAGCAAGAGAGAGAAATTGCTGCATCATCTTTTAGCCTGTGAAACGCTGAACTCTTTCAACTTATCTCTGCACGGATTCACAGACTGCTCCTCTCAATATCCAACACAAGATTAATCTGTGATAATTCTGCTCTAACACTATAATCAATTTGTCTGGTCTTGCAGCCTGCTTCCCTCTTTCTGCCTTCCGCTCCACTTCTGTTTTTTTTTAATCTTCTGTCCTTTCCTTTTCTTTCCTCAAGGGAAGACACTGGTGAAAAGGCTAAAATATTATCTAATAGATATCACCACTTCCACAGTTGATTACTTACATGAATACAATAATTTTTTCTATGACTGATTTCTCACAAATATTATGTTTAAATATTCAAAGGAGGCATTATTGAATGCTAACTTTTAAATTTAAAAAAAGAAATAGAAAGAGAAATCTACAGACACAAACAGACAAAGTCTGGTGAAAATAATAGCTTTTGTTCATTTTCTGTCCTCTCTTTGACTTCCCCAGAAATCATTTCAATCCATTTCATATGCTATGGACATTCATTTAATGTACTCATATTTTTGGTGAAAGGTGAAATGAAAGCATTTGTTTACAACTAATGAATGTTACAGCATTGTGTTTTACAGCACGCAAGGATTTACGGCACCCGTATGCCGTTGCTTCGGTTGGACAAGTGACCATGTTAACTGATGACTTTAAGCTGAATGTTGGGATGTGATGTTTGTGAAAAAAATGGTTCTTTAGAATAGATCTTTGGTATGATCACAGGAAACAAGTCGTGCTTGAGAGATGTTCTTCATTGTGCCCAAATTTCACTGCTTACTCTAGATCCACAGTGCGGGTTCATACTTATGTGAGCGCTTTTTAGCACTTCCGCCTCATCCTGTGGCTGTGACAGTGACAGCAGCAGCAGCAGGAGCAGCAGCAACAGCTGGTTGCAGGATGCACAGACAGCTGTTACACTAAAAACACACCAACCACACTTTTATTCAGTATTTGCAGATAAATTGTACGTTGTTACTCCCGCCCTTTTAAAAAAGTATTAAAAGAAGAACGATGAGCTGCTCTTTGGATTGGCTCTCAGAAAGCAATGGAGCCATGAAACCCCATCATTAAACAAATGCGTCAATAGTTGATTGTAGTTACTTACGTATGAGATGTAAATTGATTAAAGTAAAATTGAAGGCTTTTATGAGGACACCTACAGTGGAGATCAAAATTAGAGAACAAAGTATTAATTCTTGATTTATTGTTAAAAATTTGTTATAATAACCTAGGCACTTCAACAAAATTAGAGAACACTTTCAGATCTCTCCCAGTTATTGGTGTTAATCTGGCACCTGGTGACATATGACTTCATTGTTGGACACACCCTATTTATCTGGCAGCTCTCCTGGTTACTTTGCAAGATGGCAAGCTGCATTAAGGTGACTGAAACCCTGAGACAGAAAGTGGTCCAGATGAAGGCCAAAGGGATGACTCTCTCAGCCATCAGAGAGAGGTTGGGCATTCACAGTCTGTGATTTCAAGAATATTGAATCTTTTCAAGGACACAGTTAATTTAAGTCCCTCCAAAATGCCAGTCATCCACGTAAACAAGTGTACAAGAGGACAGGATTATGAGAAGACTCTCAATGGGGAATCAGTTCAACACTGCAGTTGGAGTTGGTCTCCACTTCAGTGCTGAACTGGACAAGGATCTGCACACAGCGTCTCATCGTTTAAGACTTTTTGGACTGAAAGCCCACTCTGCAGTGACAAAACCTCTGATCAGCAGAAAGAATAAAAAGGCGAGACTTGCATTTTGCTGAGGAGCATGTTGTGTGGACAGAGGAGAACAGGTCCAGAGTGACTTCAGTGATGAGAGTACCTTCAATTTATTTGAGTCTGTCTCTGTTGGAAAGACTGAGCCAAAGTGTGTAAAGAAGTCTGTTCAATTTGGAGGAGGAAGTGTCATGGTTTGGGGGATGTTTCCGCAGCAGGAGTTGGGCCTCTTGTACAGCTACATGGCAGGGTGAATGCAAATGTTTATGTGAACCTCCTTGAGCAACATGCCACACCTTCACGGCAATTGTCTCCCAATCAGCCGCAATTGTCATGAAAGACAATATCCCCTGTCATACTACAAAATAGGTTAAGCAGTTCCTTGAAGCTAAGAATATTGAAACAATGAAAAGGCCTGCCCAGAGTCCAAATCTAAACCCCTTAGAGAATCTCTGGAAAATCCTTGGCAACAAAGAAATGTCTAAGAAACCCACTACAGTTACTAAACTGTGGAAGAGACTGAAGAAGAAAGGGCCAAGATCAAACCAGAGCAGTGTGAGAAATGAGTGATGTCCTGTATATGTGCTAAAGTGCTTCAAAGCAAATTTTCTCTTCTGACACAATGAACACTGTCCTCTAATTTTGATAACTGTTTTTTGACAAAAAAAAGGTTTTTGTTGAAGTGCCTTGGTTATTTGAAAAAACATGATAGTACAGCAGTGGTATAGCCACGGCTGATATTCTTTCAAATTCTGAATCATAACAATATTTCAGAATAAATCAAGAATTAATACTTGGTTCTCTTATTTTGATCTCCACTGTATATGTTCCGTCTCCGTTTTCAACAGCTGCCATCACTACGAGCCAACACGTCCCAACTCACCGACTGAGTCATTAGTTAACGCAGTCACTTGTTACACTGAAACAGACATTGTGTAATTTAGTTTGGGAAGTGGGCAGTATCGACTGGAGTTGGGGACAGATGGAAGGAAGTTCTACTGATAAGGAATAGCTAGCAGCAGCTCTTTTAAAATAACTGAGAGAAATGCTCAGTTTTTGGGACTGTGTGAAGTGAACTTTGAGCTAGCGCTTGTGAACTGTGAACTTGCACAACACTGTTGGCCCAGTCACGAGCAGACAAATGATGAATCATCGGTAAGGCACATAGTGAAATAAATATCCCTCTTTATCACAACAGCCAAGTTCTCCTTCCTATTTGTCAGGGCACAAGCTGCTGTGTGTATCTTTACTACGATAAGACTTGATAAGAACAGGCTAATGCAGCTGAGATAAGAGCAGGTAACCAAGATCTGTCAAACCTTTCCAAGCCTCAAACAGGGTGTGTTTGTTTACTGTCTGTCTGCTTTTTCCACCACAAATTCCTTCCTCCCTTCTTCCTGTGTCATTTCTCTTGTTGAACTTTATTTGAGTTCTGTCTCTCTGTCTCTTTGTTCTGGTTCTCTGTCTCTATGATTCCACCTGTGTCATACGCCATCCCTCTATGTGATCTATTTCTCCTACTCCCTCATTTTATCTTGTATGTTCTAAGTGACAACTTGGATTTTATTTATTTTCTAGTTATAAAAATCAGCACTTGGCACTTTTGAAATGTAAATAAAGTTTTGTTGTTTCCTTAGCCATAGACTCCTCCAGCCCTGTTTACCTGGCAGACTTGAAAGTGGCACACTGACATGCGGCTATATCTTTCCCTACTCTGTAAAATAGGGTCACGTGCGTGGGTGGATGTGTATGAGTGTAGCACTTTTCTTTGTGCACTTTTCTCAACTGGTCATTGCAGCCCATGTTTTGCTTGGGTGTATCTATCCTGCCTGTTGTTTTTGGTATGTCATGATTTTATCCACTTAGTTTCTCCCTCTGTCTGTGTTCTCTTTTCTCTAGCTGTGGTGCCAACGTGAGAGGGCCCAGTGCCTCGTGCTGAGCACAGGACTGCAACAACGGGCAAAAGACATAAAGGAGAAAAGAGAGGATAGAAAACAACAACAACATGGGAACAAGCCAGCAAAAGGGCTTAGAGAATCAGAGCATGTTGATTAGATCAGAGTTTAAGAGAACAACCTGGACCTAGGAGGAGACAATATACTGAGAGATATATAGATTCTCAGATCATAGACAGAAAAGCGGCTGAGAAGCTAACCTATAGCCAGACACATTGGAAAAACTGAGAGACAGCCAAGAATTCAGGGTACTGGCCGGCTGCTAGGACTATAGAGTTGAGATCAACCACACCCACACTGCAACCTTATAAACCTTCATCCATCCTCATCTAAACTGACATCAACCTCAAATCAGTGTCTCAAACCCCAGAAAGACCCCTCCATTTCATCCTTTTGTGCTCCTCCTCCTCTCCATCATGACATTGCCCAAGTCCTGTGTACTCTGCAGTAGCAAGACTGTCAAAAATCATCACAGACCAGTTAACCAGTCAGCTGTGTAATTGGAGAACTAGAGTGACCGTGCGACAGTCGCCTGTTGCAGAGTTTGACAACCTGCAGCATTTTATTTCTTGCACATGGAGTGTTGATGAAGAAAGATGGCAGTGAGACCGGCAAGCGCCGCCCCTTCTCCTCGTCCAACCTCCCTCCCGCCATCAGCTGTGGCTCGGACCGGTTAAGGTTTATCTGTTGGCATCCATCGCAGCACCGTCAGCAGCTGGCAGAGCGCAGGACAGAGCAGTATGCAGGAAACTGACTTACCGATCACAAATGTTTTTAAAGGTAAACACTGTTTTTTGTTGCATGCCTCCAGGGTGAACAGAGAATCAAAAAACCTTGATGAATTGGAGCAAATGGAGGGTGCATTACACAACAGCAAAACTATGACAAACATCCCCAAAGCCATTTCAGTCAAAAGCAACTGGACTTGGTTGTTTGTCTAGGGAAGACGTTTCACCTCTCATCCAAGAGGCTTCATCAGTTTAATGTACGCATTTGACCAGGCTGGGACTGGTCCAACTAACTGGTGTGGAGATCCAGGTATTAAACCTTTCACAAGGCCGATGATGTCCCTGGAACCCTTTGTGCTTACGGTTCCCGCGCTGTGTAAAGCGGCAGCAAGCAACAGTTGCTCTCTCTCCTTTCCGCACTTTTTTGCTATTTTATCTTATTTTACTGTCTTTTTATTAGTGCTTTTTCCTGTAAGTCGTCGTGCTAACCTTAGCCAACTATGTTCGTGAACTTTCTTACGTGTTTTTTGTCCGTTTGTCTCATTCTTGGGACTATTTTTGCCGACCGCGTCTCCGTCTGGACGCAGCAATGCGGCAGCTCCATTGTTTACACTCGTGAACAGCTGTTGTCGCTAGCACCAACGGCGCTGATGCGGGAGAGGCCTGAAATCCCCACAGAACTGAGGAGAAAGTACAGGGGATGTAAGGCTGGACGTAAACACCGGGAAAAGAAGAGGAGATACAAACCATCTCTCCCTTCCATCACCATGGGGAACGTGAGGTAGCTGGCTAATAAGATGGACGAGCTGGCGGGCCTGGTGAAGACTCAGTGGATGTATCGTGTGAGCAGTGTGCTGTGTTTCACGGAGACATGGCTCCACGAGGACATCCCAGACTCTAACGTAACTGTGGACGGCTTTCAGACTGTTCGGGCGGACAGGAGTCACCGTGAGAGTGGCAAGAGGAAAGGTGGGGGACTTGCTATTCTTATTAACAACAAGTGGTGTCATCCTGGACACGTTACTGTAAAGGAGCGTGTGTGTAGCCCGGACATTGAGCTGCTTGCCGTGAGTATGAGGCCATATTATTTGCCGAGGGGTTTTCACATGTGATCGTTCTGGTTGTTTACATTCCTCCGACTGCAAACGCGGCGCCGCGAGTGACGTCATCCACACCGCCGTCGCGGGACAGTCACGGCACCCAGATGCATTCATTGCAATATCTGGGACTTCAACCACATCACTGGCTGCAACACTGCCCACTTTCAAGCAGTTTATGGACTGTCCCACCAGGGAAAATAGGACACTGGACCTGCTGTATGCTAACGTTAAGGAGGCTTACAGCTCCACTGCCCTTCCTCCTCTTGGAAGATCAGATCACAACCTCATCCACCTGCAGCCCCTGTATAAGCCCCAAGTCCAGCGGCTTCCTGTGACCACCAGGACTGTGAGGAGATGGTCACAGGAGACTGACGAAGCTTTACAGGGTTGCTTTGAACTCACAGACTGGGATTTGCTCTGTAATTCACATGGGGAGGACCTTGATGATCTCACGGACTGCATAACAGAGTATATCAATTTCTGTGTGGACAGCGTTGTTCCTACAGTGACTGTACGCTGTTTCCCAAATAACAAGCCGTGGGTCACCAGAGACATCAAGGTCCTGCTGAATGAGAAGAAGAGGGCCCTCAGAGAAGGGGACAGAGAGCAGATGAGGCAGGTCCAGAGGGAGCTGAAGGAGAGGATTCAACAGGGCAAAGACACCTACAGGAGGAAGCTGGAGCACAAACTCCAGCAGAACAATTTAAAGGACGTGTGGAGCGGCATGAGGAGCATCACTGGCTACAAACCATCTGGTAGGCAGACAGTAGGAGGTGGTGCTGAACGTGCCAATGAGCTGAATCTGTTCTTCAACAGATTTGATGAAAGGGCTCTGGACCCCCCCCCCCCCCCCCCCGCGGCTCCTCCACAACCATCCACCTCCAAACCTCCAGTCCTGCTGACACCTCCCCCTCCCCCTCAATTCCTTCCTGATTTTGCCCTACCTGTCCCCTCCCAGACTCCGCCCAGGCAAGGCAGCAGGTCCCGACGGTGTCAGCCCGAGGGTCCTCAAAGCATTTGCGACCCAGCTGAGTGGAGTACTGCAGTACATCTACAACCTCAGCCTGAGTCTAGAGAAGGTCCCTGTTCTGTGGAAGACATCCTGCCTGGTACCAGTACCAAAGAAGGTGCGTCCCAGCGCCTCCGAAGACTACAGACCGGTGGCGCTGACGTCACACCTGATGAAGTCCCTGGAGAGGCTGGTTCTTTCACTTCTTCGGCCCTTGGTCAGCTCATCACTGGACCCTCTACAGTTTACCTACCAGCCAAGACTAGGTGTGGAGGACGCTATCATCTTCCTGCTCAACCGTGCCTGCACCCACCTTGACAGAGCGGGAACCACAGTGAGAATCTTGTTCATGGACTTCTCCAGTGCGTTCAATACCATCCGGCCTGCTCTGCTGGGACGTAAGCTGACGGCGATGCAGGTGGACCATCCTCTGGTTTCCTGGATTGCGGATTACTTGACGGGTCGACCACAGTATGTCAGACTGCAGGACGGAGTGTCTGACACTGTGGTCAGCAATACTGGAGCTCCACAGGGAACTGTTCTTTCCCCATTTCTGTTCACCCTGTACACCTCAGACTTTCAGTCCCTCTCTGAGTCCTGCCACCTGCAGAAGTTTGCTGACGATTCTGCAATTGTTGGCTGTGTCAGTGAGGGAAAGGGGGAGGAATACAGGGGTGTTGTGGACTCCTTCGTCAACTGGTGTGCAGCTAATCACCTGATTCTAAACGCCACCAAGACTAAGGAGCTAGAGGTGGATTTCCGCAGGAGTAAGTCTGCCCCCACACCCATCTCCATCAACGGCGTGACTGTGGATGTTGTCCAGGATTACAAATACCTTGGAGTATACCTGGACAACAAACTGGACTGGTCCAAGAACACTGAGGCTGTCTACAAAAAGGGCCAGAGTCGTCTCTATTTCCTGAGGAGGCTCCGGTCATTCAATGTATGTAACACCATGCTGAGGATGTTTTATCATTCGGTGGTAGCCAGTGCCATCTTCTTTGCTGTTGTGTGCTGGGGCAACAGACTGAGGGCAGCAGACGCAAAGAGGATCAGTAAGATCATCAGGAAGGCTGGCTCCGTCCTGGGGGTCAAACTGGACTCTTTGGTGGCGGTGTCTGAGAGGCGGATGCTGTCTAAACTGCACAGCATCCTGGACAACAACACTCACCCTCTCCACCAGCTGCTGACCTCCAGCAGAAGCACCTTCAGCCACAGACTCATTCTCCCCCGATGTAATACTGAACGCCGGAGGAAGTCTTTTCTTCCGGTGGCCATCAAACTTTATAATTCATCTCCCCCTGGTCAGGTAAGGAACAGTGGAGACACTGTATCCTGAAAATGTCACATTTCACTTTATATCATCACTGCACCACTTTACACAGTTGTACTGTCACTTACTTAAGTGAGAAATGCTGCTATACTTTACACTGTCACTTTATACCACCACTACATCACTTTATTTAGTGGTACTGTAACTTACTGCTGCTACTCTCTTTACTGCGCTTTACTGTAACTTATCTCTGTAAAATGCTGCTACACTGTACTTTACTGTAACTGACTGTAACTTACTCCGGTGAGAAAGGCTGCTACACTCCACTGTCACTCGGCGCTTAGCTCCGCAGTTCCTTGTTAACCTATTTTTAATATTACCTCTATTTTTATCTTAAATTATTGTTCTGTGTTGTTCTGTTATTGTTCTGTTATTGTTATGTAAATGTTATTGTTATTGTTATGTTTAGGTTTGTCCTGTTAAATGTTTGGAAACTGTGAGCAAAGCATAAGCCGGAGTCAAATTCTCTGTATGTCCAACATACTTAGCAATAAACCTGATTCTGATTCTGATTCTGATTCTGATATCACCACTACATCACTTTATCTTGTGGTATTGTGACTTATGGCTGCTACACTTCACTGTGCCATACAATCACTTAGTTCTGTAGGAAATGCTGCTACATTTATAACACTGTTTTCACTTATCGCTCCTTACCACTTATTTAGTTTATTAGTTTGTACTTATTTTATTTCAGTATGCTGCTAAACGGCACGCTGCGTATTGTTGTATATTGTATATACCTACGCTCAACCATATTGTCCTTTGCACTCTGTCACGCTTAGTTAATTGTTTGATTTATTTTATGTTAGCTTATTTTATTTAATTTATGTTTTATGCTTATTGTTACTCTGATCCTTTCCCACCTTTGTATTGAAACTGTTGCACAATAATTTCCCTCGGGATAAATAAAGCTTCTTGAATCTTGAATCTTGAATCCAAGTGCCAACGATCATTGTTGGAGTGACAGTCGTTGGTAGGAAGTTGGTATCGACTTTGTTAGTGCTCTATTGGGTTAGAACGAAAGTCAGTGGAGTCACAGGGGGCCATTTGTGAGCAGTTGTTCTTTGAGATTACATTTTTGAATCTCCGGGGAAGGGATGAAAGGGCAGCATTGTAAATTGGAGATAAGTGGTGTCTTAGACCTCCTCCTCTGGTTTCTCTACTTTTACATAGATGGCTTCTTTTACTCCTCTTTTAAACCATCTGTCCTCTCTGTCTAGGATGTGGACATTGTTGTCCTCAAAGGAGTGGGCTTTCTCCTTGAGATGTAAGTGGACAGCAGAGTCCAGGCCTGATGAGTTAGCTCTCCTCTGTTGGGCCATGCATTTATTCAGTGGTTGTTTTGTTTCTTCAATGTACAGATCTTTGCATTCCTTGTTGCATTGGACAGCATAAACCAGATTGCTTTTGTGGGTGTGTGGTGTTCTGTCCTTGGGATGTACTAGTCTCTGTCTGAGTGTGTTACTGGGTTTAAAATACACAGGGATGCAGTGTTTGTTGAAGTTTCTATGATATCCTAGCCACATATGTGATGAATATGTTGTTTCTCTTGTTTTCTTTTTCTTTTTCCAACCACTTCGGTTTTCTTTCTGGAAGCAGCTGCTGTTTTCACAAAAGTCCAGCTGGGGTAACCACAAGTTGTAAGGGCGCCTATCAGGTGCTTGCTTCTTACCCTTGGGCCTTTGAGCTGGTGGGTATGTTATATGCTCTGTGTTGCAGGGTTCTGATAACTCAAAGCTTGTGTTCCAGAGGGTGGTGGGAGTCAAACAGTAGATATTGATCTGTGTGAGTGGGTTTTCTGTAAACCCCAATGTGTGCAGTATAAACCAAGTCTTGTTCCAGGCGTATGCTCAGTACTTCACAAATGCATGCAGTACTTTCACTACTACTAAAAACACTTCTACCACAGATCCTTTCAATAGTTATGCAGCTGAGGCCCAAAACCTACAAACCCCTAAAGCCTGTCGGAGGCGTTAGGACTTTTCTTAAACCTTAAGAAAGTTTAAGGTTTAAGACTGTGACAGCTATGTCCCCATCAACAAAGTTACTCAGCTGTAGCTAATGAGTTTCATATTAATAAGTGAGGTAGCCCGCTGTCTTCAACATCACTCCCACTGCATGAAAACCCAGCCCAAACAAACCCAATTATCAGCTCTGTGAATGCCCGATAACATCCCTGATGTCTACATCAGTAGTTCACTGCGAAGTCCGCCCGTGTCCGATGCATTATATTTACTCTCTACCTATATGGATGCACACATTCTTCAAAAGTCCTACAATGGAACAAAAAAGTAACGTCCATGGCATGGGCACTACTTTTTGTTAACAATCAATTCAATTCAATTCAATTTTATTTCCAGTGCCAAAACAAAACAAAAGTTATTTCAAGACACTTTACATATAGAGTAGGTAAAGACCTCACTCTATGACTTATTCATGATTTGTATAGATCCAATAATTCCACAATGCACTGTGGAAAATTAAAGTAGAATGACGGCAATGTGATCCCCGGCTCTTCCAGCCCTCATGTTGAAGTGTCTGTGGGCAAGACACTGAACCCTAAATTGCTCCTGAAGGCTGTGCCCTCTCCGCATGAATGAGGATTAGATTTACTCTTGAAGAGCAGGAATGGGTGAATGTGAAGTGCTTTGAGTTTGACTAGAACGGCACTATATGAATGCAAGTCCATTTTCCATTAACCATTTACCAAGAGTACAAAATAAACACAATTCTACTTACTACTACATAAACTATTACTACTCCGAAAGTATTGAGTGTGTGTTATAAAGGGAGTAGTGGATGAGCGAGTGGGGAGTGATTTTGGACACAGCCTACAAAATGAGTAGGAACAGCACATTAAAGATGGCTCTAACTTCTTCTGTAATTACATGTAAACAGCCTGCAGACATCTACTGGACTTGTTGGATCTGTTTCTGTGTATATTGATATTTACGATGAAATCAGTATGGATTGGCTTGGCTGTGCTGCCCAGAGTATTAGCCTTTGTAAACTTGAGCTTAACGGTTTCTCATTAAAACATAATCACTTACTCTAATTATGATGGTTGTAACTGAAGTCATATGCAGACATACAAAGGAGGCCCAGCTCTTCCTCTTGGGAGCCGTTCTCTTATTTCAGCTCAACCACTACTCAAAACTAATATCCAGGATTCAACAGTACTACTTAATGAACAGGTTCAGAGCTGGGACATGCTAAGTGGCATCAGTCAGATCATTAGATAAAAACAGATTACTTTTTTTCCAAACATGAAGAAGAAAAAAGTTATAAGAATGATACTCTATTTCAATCTACCAGTGCAACAATGTTAAGAGAATAATCACAGACCATGGATTACAGTGAATAACAAACTACAAAACAAACCAGGGTACTGAGTCTCTTACTCACTCACTAAATCACTCACACACACACACACACACACACACACACACACACACACACACACACACACACACACACACACACACACACACACACACCCACACACACACAAACACACACATAGAGCGTTCTTTGTTCTTCCTTTATGTTGTTCGCCTCACTGAGTTCGCCTCACTTCCCCTCTGTTTATAATCCGCTATTTTGTTATGAGACATTTGAATGTTATAAGTTACAAAGAACACATGATGACATGGCACACTTGGAGGCCTGGGAATGGAAAGTTTGGGGTCCCCTGCTAGAGCTGCTACCCCCCCGACCCGACCCCGGATAATCGGTTGAAGATGAGTGATCAGTGGGAAATTTGGAAAAAACATCAAAGCGCTACAAACGTTTTTTATGCTTTTATGAGGTGGAAAGGTCGAAAGGTTGTATTGATAAAATGCTATGATGTGCAATGTAAACAGACTAATTACTCATACTGGAGCATTTTGAAATTTCTCTTTTATGAAATCTGCAATTTTTGGCACTTCCTTTTTGGATGAATCTCGAAGCGAAACCACTGTGGTTGGGGCATGGGTGGAAGACTCAAGTTTGAAAAGAAAACAAAAGAAGTGAGCTTACCAGACCTCTGGCCCTATTCTCATCTCTGCTTGAGGCTAGCTGCTCGAGGTAACATTAGCTGCTACTAGTTAACCCTCCTGCATCTTAGCCTTGACTGAGGTGCATTGTGGGTAATGTAGGCGCCATGTTTTTGACTAAGAAGAAGACGACAATATCGCTTGTTCTGTTGCATCTCTTTTGATCCTTTTCCTGTCTATAGGATGTCAGGCATTGTTGTAGTAGTTTAATGTTAAATGAATGGAATATTTTTTTTAAAAATGTTCAGAGTGGTTCTCAGGATAATCATGCAGTTTGCATAGGAACAACTCTCTGTCAGAGAAATATTCTTGATGTTGTTGCATGCATTATTTTACACCGCTCTGCTTTTCTTTGAATATTCAGTAAAATTCACGGACGAAAAAGGAAATCATATTCCATATGAAAAGTGTTGATGAGCGTAGGCAGGAAACTCAGACACACATACAGGTCCAGATGGCATCAGCTCCAGACGGATCAAGGACTGTGCAGACCAACTCTGTGAGGTGGCTCTGTACATCTTCAGCCTGAGCCTTAAAGCGTACTCACACTGTCCTTCTGGCCGGGGCCAAAACCGTTTTTTCAGCTAAAGCCTAGTACCTTTAAGCAGTGTGAGTGCAGCCGCTCCGCGCACAACTGCGGCCAGAAAGAGGTGGGCTTTAGCGGAGCCGTTTGCACATGTACGAGCACGAGCGTGCGCACGTGTACGAGCACGAGCACGAGCACGAGCACGAGCACGAGCACGAGCCCTACGGCAGTAGCGTTATGTCCGCCTGTTCGGACATGTAAATAGAAGGACGGACCATGCGCGGACATTTAACAACAACAACAATGGCGGTGAAAGGTTCACGTTGGTGTGATGCGGAGGTGGAGTGTTTACTGCAGATTTGGTCGGATGAAAATATTCAGAAACAGTCGACAAGACGCACAAAAACTCCGGGGTCTGTGGAAAGATTTGTAAACAAAGCCACACACACGCAATCAATACGTGTTACGGCGTGATGGCGTATGGACAGCAAGAAGAATGCCCTTAGTCTGGAGAAAGTTCCAGCCCTGTGGAAAACTTCCTGTGTTGTTCCAGTGCCAAAGACTGCACACCACAGGGAGCCCAACCACTTTAGACCTCTGGCCTTAACTTCCCACCTGATGAAGACAATGGAAAGGCTGATAGTCACCTCAGACCCCTGGTGAGTTCTAAACTAGACCCCTGCTTATCAACCAGGCATTGGGGTTGATGATGTCTTCTTTCTCCTGCACAGATCCCTCTCACACCTTGAGAACCCTGGAAGCACTGTGAGGGTCACGTTTTTTAATTTATCCAGTGCCTTTAATATATACAGAGAGGGACAGGAAGAGACTTTATAAATTGGTGAGAGGGCTGGCTGTGTCCTGGACTGTGCTGTCGACTCAATAGAGGTGGCAGGTAAAAAGATCCTGGAGAACACCTCCCATCCCCTGCATGAGACTGTGTGGGGTCCTTCAGTAACAGACTGCTACACCTGTGGTCTAACAAGGAGCACTACTGCAGGTCCTTCATCCCAATGGCAGTCAGACCATACAGTAACATACTGTGACAATGATGTCTATGCCACCATCCATCACTCACCACTTACTACAACACTGCTGCTTATCACCCTATTTATATTTTTATTTATATTCCTGTGCAATATGTATGTTGACATTAATACCTGTATATATGAGTTGTTGTGTGTATGGTGTATTTATTCAATCTGTGTTAACAGTACATGTAATCGAATCTTTTTTAATCATTACTCTCTATTATGTACTGTGCCTACTTTTATTATTATTTTTTATATTATATATATGTATTTCATATATTTCTCAATGCTACTGTATGTTTTGTATGCTACTGTTGTTTTTAAACATTTGCTACCTTTCAACATAAAAATAATACATAAATGTATCTCTTTGGCATTAAATATTAGCTTTTTTTTTAAAGCATTGCATTGTTGAGGCTCTACAGTTGACATAATAATACTAATAATAATACTAATAATAATAATAATACTACTACTACTAATAATAATAATATATTAATAATAATAATAATAATAATAATAATAAAACATTTTATTGATCAGATTATTGAAAGCTTTTTAAATGATGAAGAGGTTCTTGACCTGGATATGCTGCCTCATGGGAGCCAGTGAAGGTGTTGCAGGATGGGTGTAACGCACTTCTTTGAGTAACTTACACTTAAACTTCTAAAGAAGTCTCTTATGGCTGAGCCTTATTACCAAACACACATACACATACACACACACACACACATATACACACACACGCACGCACATACGCACATGGACAGCGATTCAAACACAACTAAATTAAACCTGTGATATTAAAATCGTTCTAGCTGACGTGAACCAGGTAGAACAAAGTCCCAAGTTACAGTAGCAGACTTCTGTAGGACTCCTGACCGCAGACCAAAAGGCCGGTGTGCAAGCAAGATGGCGTGACAGCTGGGACAGCCAATCACACAAGAAACGGCAGAGCCAATGAGCTGCTGTTTTCCACTTGGTCCTAGTGCTCGATGTGTCTCTGTTTACTATAGCGTAACATTGTTTTTGGACGGTAAAAAGCGCAGCGGATCAAAATGGCCTTTTGAATAAGTGCAGGGGACATATCACTTCCCCACCATCTCCCCACCACCACCTCAGAATCAGATCTATGGATACAGGTGACTGATGACATTTTTAACAGCATTCTCTCATGTCTCCTTCCAGTCCAAAGACTTACAGGTTCTGCAGTGAATTCCGTACACTGTCTACCATTTTTTTTATTTCTGAGAGTTTGGAATACTGCTGTGATGTTTCCATTGGCAATGTTAAACAGAGCACACATCCACTCACCACTGATTTATCGAAACAATTTGACTTGCAGCTGAAGCTCACTTAAGCGACCAAGAGTAAATAGCGGTTGACATAACCTTTATTTTGAGGAGGATGGCATCTCACAGACAGACATCTCACAGACAGACATCTCACGTGAGCTTACAGAAAACCACAGTGACGGACTGACCGAGTCACAGACAGGTTCACGTTTAACTTAGCCGGCGGCTCTCTGTTATTTCCAATAACATAGTTAAGATAAATATATACAGTAGCCTGGTGGGCTAGTCTGCAATGTGTGTGCTGCATGGTTAAGAGTTTGATTACTGTACCTCAAATCTTCATGCACACGTATGTTTGCTATTATTCATTTTAACGTGCAACAAAAAGCCCTCTTACTCAGTTTTACTCATATGTGCTTTCACACACTCTGAATGCTGCGCTGCAGACCGCTGCATGTGCACTCTCAATCTCTCCCTTCTGTGCGCGCTAAACTTTGCCTTTATGCTCACTCAGCTTGGCACAGTGTTACAAATGTGCCACAATATCTACAGTTCAGATTGACTGTTTCGTCTCCAATGAGATCACTAGTAGAAGTATTACATCCCGGAAGAATTAAGAAATATCAACAGATCAGTGTGGAGTTGTTCAGCTGTTTTTTATTTTTTTAACTATTGTAACGGAGGGTTATAGTTCCCTATACTTGGGTAGAATAAGGACACGGAAACTCCTTTCACTGAATGGGACGTGAATTTAATTTATATCTTAGCTCCTCATTGAACTCAAGTCAGACACACGTCCACTTTGTCCCCTCTAAAATAAAAGAACTCAAGACGAAACAAGGTTACACTATTTATACAGTGTATTATGGGGCTGTTGTGTCATGTTGTCTGGATTAAAGTTACAGTATATCTCCAAGTATCTTGAGAGATAACTCACCCCTCTCAATATATATATATATATATATATATATATATATATATATATAGGGTTCTGCGCAGTACCTTAGCAGTTCTGAGCACTGCACTTTTCTGGACCGAGATGTCCGAGGTTGTTGCGGGATTCTGCTGTAACCACTCCTCCAGCTTGGGGGTCACTGCCCCTAGTGCTCCGGTCACCACAGGCACTACCTTTACCTTCCAGGCTCTTTCCAGCTCCTCTCTGAGCCCTTGGTATTTTTCAAGTTTCTCAGGTTCCTTTTTGGGGATGTTCCCATCGCTTGGTATCGCCACATCCACCACCACAGCTTTCCTTTGTCTTTTATCCACCACCAGAGTTTCCCATTTGGATCTTGGGGTTTCCAGTCCATACTCTGCACGGATGTTTCTGTACACTATGCCAGCCATTTGGTTATGCCGTTCCATGTATGCTTTCCCTGCCAGCATCTTGCACCCAGCGGTTGTGTGTATATGTGTATCCATGATGAGTGCCTCAGTGCTGTCCTGGGCTCCTTCCTTTTGGATTGCATTTGGCAATTCACTTGAATGGACTTTACTTTGAGAGCAGTGGCGTAGGGGAAGCCCATGCAAGCCCAGCGGTGCAGGGAAGCCCCCTCTTGGTAGGAGCCCCACACTGTGACTAGTGCCCACTTGCCACTTGCTGGCGCACTTACACTTGGCCTGTAATGTATTGTTTTGTATTCGTGTTTGACTTTGGGCTTCAGTAGCTGCCTACCTGTGTGTCCCTCGCTGTACCCTGTAGTTCTTTGTTAATACGCACGCCTAGCAGCAGTACAAGCAAGTCCTGTGCAATATCTGCCTCGTTATTGTGTCTCTAGATGGTAGATAGTAGATTAGATGGTATGTAGATGTCCACTGCCATCAGTGTGAATGTCTGTGTGAATGGGTGAATGTGACACTGTAACACTGTGAAAGCGCCTTGAGTAGTCAGAAGACTAGAAAGGCGCTATATAAGTACAAGTCCATTTACCATTTACCATCTACACAATATACACAAAGTGAGTACCTAACATGGCCCAGATGATCCGTGCTGTGCTTTAGCGTAATCCTCCCTCTTCCCCCTTGACTACTTGTTGCTTATACATCATCACCCCTCGGATATTAAGTTTTGTCTGACTGTTTTTGAACATTTCATCTGTCCAAATCTGCACTAAACACTCCACCTCCGCATCAGACCACCGCAAACCGCTCAACTGCATCTTTTTAAAAGTCCCGCATGAGGAACAGCTGATACAGACATCAGGACTGCCATCAACGTTCGCGCTCGTACACATGCTCTCGCTCATACACGTGCGCACGCTCTTGTCTGTACATGTGCATACATGTTAGTTTGTTGAATTTAAAAAAGCAGACGCAGCAAAAAATGAAACGTAATTATGAAAGTAGTGCCCAGGAGGAGAAGAAAAAGGCCTTGTTTAATGTGATGTATGAACAATGTTGTGATTTAATAAGGACCTGAATTAGTAGTAGTAGTAGACTAGAGAGACACTTATTAGGCATGTTAAAGCCTACTGTATTCATTGACTGCCTGTTCTGACACAGCCTTAGGCCCAGCCTAAATTATTTATTTTCTTTAACTTTCTAACTGTACGCGCGATGTTCTGAGTACATTTTGGAAAAAGATGTCTGTTCTGTAATGTCTGTATTGGTTAGCGCTGGTAGATATAAGCCCTTTGTTCTTAATGAACCTACAGTTGCTCAACAGATATGGACAAATATTGACACAAATGAATATGGACACTAATTAAACTAATTAAGATATTCAATGTTTCATATACAGCAAACGTAAAAGTGCAGGGGGGCCCTGGGTAATTGAGCTGCGCCACTGTATTAGAGGATCTGTTGGTAAGTCTTTCAAAACACTCTTAATAAACTCTAGGTTCACTAACTATGTTGTTGGTGCTATTATTATGCTACTGCAGAGGTTTGGTGTTATTTTCAGCAGTATTAGTGGTTAAAAAGACGTTTTAATGCCTTCACTGTAATGCCCCGAGCTAATGATTGTTAGCCACGTCCGGCTGATAGCGACTGTTAGCAACTCTCCCGGATATCTCCATTAATAGTTTATACACAAAAAACTGTCTCAATGGCTTCTTTGATGTATACCATGGGATGATTACACTTTGAACTTGTCAGGAGACTTGAATCATCATAAATGCTCGTGTTACCCTGTGTCTGCTGGAGGATAATAGGTAACTGTTGGCTTACATGTTTGCTGTGTCAACTTTATATAACTTAATAATATGTCAAATGTTTTTCAGCTTGTTGTTGGCTCTGCCTCTGCTCCCCCAAACACAATCACACATCTACATGAAGCCATCCACAGCCTTCCCACGCCTCAACTACCTAATGTCCTGATGGAAACCATGTACAGTTAACAAATGAGATTAGATCTGCATCTGAGTTAGATTTAGCGGGAAATCTGTTGGATCACAATCTCTCATGGAACCAAGTTGCGAGTCGAGGAGAGGGCTTGGTAATGTACAAACTGGGAATTGTGTCACTAAGAGAAGGGTGTCATAAATAACACTTAAAACTTTGTGACAGTCCAATGAAAAAAAAAACATGTCCAGCAATTTGTTTTCTTCTGAAAGAGGAAGATAAGAAGCATTGTTCTTTCAGCAGAAACAAAAACTGAATCTAACCAGTGTCATCTTTCCTTCAGCTACGTTTTCTAACAACCCCCTTGAGGCAGTCCATATACACAGAGACAATACTGCAGATTGAGTCTCAATCCCAGTCTACCTTCTTCTTTTTCATCCTGTCTTGCCCCTCTCTGTATTTGTCACATTTTCTCACTCTGCCTCTCCCCAGGTGGTCACCTTTTTCTGTCCATATCCATTTATCACACTCTGTCTGTCATCTTGTCCTCCCTCCTCTGCTCCATCTCACACTGTGGTCTCCCACCATAGTCAATCCATATTGAGCTGTACTAATGTGTGACCCTTGCCTATCCATAAAATGACTGACAGCTCAGGGTAATTAGATGAGGACCTCCTACCCCTCTGCCTGCCTGCTGCCAGGGGCAGAGGCCTCAGACACACTAGATAGTCTACCTCCTTATTTGGTGAAATTAAAATGTACATACTTAATTCTTTACAAGCCTGATATGTTACTGTGTCAAGTTTATGTAGCAGAGCTACCTGTCTGCTAATTTCAATTTAGTTTTTAGGTTAAGCCGCACCAACACAGGCAGCAAGACACTAAAAGAGACAGAAGAGTCCTGTTAAATCTTTCACAGGCCCCATTACCTTATGCTACAACTGTGCTACCATAGTTGACTCAAAAGCTGTTCCTTGGTTTAGAGAGGATTCTTTCTGGGCATCCCCATGGCTGGATAGGGTGGTGCCAGAGGGAACATACCGTAGTGGCTGCTGTCTGGTCTTTTGTTGGGACAGCCCATCCATGCTTTGAGAAAAGGTAATTTATTACCAAATGATAAGGATAACTGTCACCATGCCTCCCAAGAGACAGTCAATTGAAACAGTTTCCAAAGGATATGATGTAAAATTAGAACCAAAGGTGCCCTTACCTCTGGTCCTCTTTTGTGTTGAGTACAGATTGCACATTTGGATGCCAATTCCTGTAAGTCATCACGCATCTCTGGACAGTAGTTTTTCTCAGCAAAGCTTCAATCTTGACTATGCCCATGGGACCTGAGGCATTGTGATACTTTATTCACAGCTCATGGGTCTTGTTTGCGGGGACCACGATTTGGAAAAGGTTCAATCCAGTGTGACGCTCTTGGGCCTTCCGCTTTAACACATCTTCCTGGATGTGTAGTCGACTCCACTACTCCACTAAGGGGCACTTTGCTGCAGGCTGGTATGCTTTTCTTTCCTCTGCTACCTCTGGTAGGTAGGTAGGCAGGACAACTTTAATGTCCTCGAGAGGCCATTTGGTTTACAGCAAAGACACATTGACATACAATTCACAGATACTGACATTGATTCAGCCATCTATAACACTAATCATCTGACAAATATATACACACGTTAATAAATGTAATACAGTCAGTTAAGTAAGTGGCCAGTGCAAGGGGTGATTTGCCATCCATGATGTCCATCCTTTTCTCTGTCTTGAAGTTGGCCATCAGCTTCATACCGGTCCATGCTGCCCTTGAATTTCCTGCAGCCAGGGTACTCTCTACCTTGTCTCTATACTGACACCTGGCCTTATAGATTTCTTTATTGACTTTCCTGTCTTTTCCATATTGTAAGTTTCCTGAAGTGAAGTCTATTTTCTATCTGGTCAGCTGAGGAGTCCTCGAAGATGGTCCAAGATTTACACTTGAAGAATTAAAAATCAATGTGTGAAGTATAGTAATCATGTGTTAGAATGTGTATTAGTAATGATTAATAAGAAGTGTGATAATCAATGATTCAATTAATAATCATATGTTAGCGTGTGTATTAGTGGGATTATTAGGTATGATCATTTAAAGTGTGATAGTGATTATAAGTTCAAGCTCAAACTTTTCTGTTCCCAGCATAGCACATAAACTTTTGATTCAATCTGTATCTGCTTTCTCTGCACAGGAACAAGTCAAGGTCACAAAGACAAAGAACTAGTCAGCGCTCGAACAGGAATCTGGCAGATAGCGTAAGAGTTAGGAGAATTGCTGTCCGTGTTTTGTATCCTTCACAGATAAAGAAGAAGACTCCTGTGGACACAGAGGGAACCCCTACGCCTGGGAGTCGAGATGGAGGTGTCCTGACGGCTGTTTCAAAAATACACACATGCACGCACAAGCGCACACATAACCACGCCTTTGTAACAAGTTTATATGCTGCAGTAGTTAGAATAGATATCAGAACTTCTTGCCTCTGATCACGGGTACTGTGTGCTCACAGTTACTCTAGATAGAGAATAGAACATTTCTCCAGACGTCTGTAGAATCCGATGTTCTCCTGCTAATAAATGCCTGCTGGCGCACTAAACTACCAACGACTCTGCTGACTCCAGAAAGCCTCCTGTAGAATTTGAATTACGCAATATATAACTCTGTTAGGTCCTTTTGATTTGTGTGAAATTCTGAAAAGTATTGTGTAAAATTCCTACACACTCCAGGCACCCTTTTAGCGTCTCAACACTGTCCACATCTCACACACAGCTGGATCATCTTTTCTACAGGCATAACCTTTTTCAAAACCTGTTTGTAGGTGGGTCTAAGAAGGACTGTGTTATGGTCTGGGCCACCCAGGGGAGACCTGGCACTGGATGAGTATGCCTGTGGGATAGAACTGTAGCACAAGTCAATGGTCTTATTTTTGTGACATACTGCGAGTACGTGGACAGGGATTTAAATAAATTATACATTTGGGTGCATCTGGTGAGATCTGTTGTTCTGTACCATCTGTCATTTATCATGACGCACAAGCCCCCTTCGTTGTCCTTGCCTGTAGCCTCGCTGCAGCGGCCCAAGCGTACAATACTAAATCCATCTGGGCAAACTTTGGAGTTTGAAACACCAACCACACTGGGAGAGATCCCAGTCCAAGGTCGCAGGGAGCACCACCACAGAGACCACCCCAACCTGGGCCTGAACTGTCCACGGGACAGCACCCCCCGCGGCCAGACCAGAGACAACTCCCAAACTGGCAGGCCCCCTGAGGAAACACTGGAGATTAAAAAACTGTTGCCTAAAACAGCAAAGGGTTAAAATATGGAGGCTAAAAACACGAGGGACTAAAACATAAAAGCAAAAAAGCATAGAGGCTAAAAACATGAACTAGAAAATAAAAGCACAAGAGCATAAGACATGAGGCCATTAAAATAAATAAAAGCATGAAGGCTAAAACACAGAGATTAAAACAGTAATAAAGGATAAAAAGTGCTCTGATTAGCACCGCCTAAAAGAAATCAATTAAAAGCCTGGTTAAAAAGATGGGTCTTAAGCCTCTTTTTAAAAACCTCAGCAGTCTCCGCGGCCCTGAGGCTCTCCGGCAGGCTGTTCCACAGTTGGGGCCCATAACAACTGAAAGCCGCCTCCCCGTGCTTTTTTGAACTTACCTGTGGTATGGGTAAAAGGCTGGTGCCAGAGGACCTCAGGGTCCGCGGCCGCCGATAAGGTCAAAGCAAATCAGATAGGTAAGAAGGCCCCAGACCGTTAAGGCCCCCGCCCTCTGGTCCTTGTCAGCACTCGTGCAGCTGAGTTTTGTAATAATTGTAGATTCGAAATGCTCTTTTTGGGAAGGCCAGAGGGCAGGGCATTACAGTAGTCTAAACGACGAGAGATAAAAGCATGCATCAGCACCTCCGTACTGGCCTGAGAGAGAAACCGGCGGACTCTGGCTATGTTCTTAAGATGGTAAAAAGATATTTTTGTTATATTTTTGATGTGTGGAATAAAACTGAGCTCAGAGTCAAAAATCACACCCAGATTTTTTACAGATTGTGATAGTTTAAAATTCTTTAACTTTGGTAAAAGTTTCTCTTTCTGGCCCTCAGGACCCATGAGTAAAATCTCTGTTTTGTCCTGGTTGAGCTGTAGGAAATTCCCTGCCATACATGTCTTGATATCTAAAATGCAGTTAAAAAGGACAACCAAAGGCCCTGTGTCATCAGGAGACACGGCGATATACAGTTGCGTATCGTCAGCATAACTATGAAAGCTGATGCCGTGCCTCCTGATGACGTCCGCAAGGGGAAGCATGTAAAGATTAAAAAGAGTTGGACCTAAAATTGACCCTTGGGGAACACCACATTTGATTTTGTGGGTTTCTGAGGAACATGTATCCATACTTACAAAGAAGTGTCGATCTGTGAGGTAAGAAATGAACCAGTTAAGAACAGTACCAGAGAGGCCGACCAGGTTCTTCAGTCTATCTAATAAAATGTGATGGTCTACTGTATCGAAGGCGGCGGTTAGATCCAGTAGTAACAAGACTGTGAGTTCATTGTTATCCAAGTTGCACCTGATGTCGTTTAAAATCTTTAAAAGGGCTGTCTCTGTACTGTGGTTCGCCCTGAAACCAGACTGACACTTCTCAAAAATGTTGTTTGCAATTAAAAAGTCATTTACTTGATTGAAAACAAGTTTTTTCCAAAATTTTACTTAAAAACGGTATGTTGGATACGGGCAGATAATTATTAAAGATGTTGATATCTAAATTGCTCTTCTTCAGAAGGGGCTTCACCACCGCCGTTTTCAAGGAGGCGGGGAAGACCCCCGTCTGAAGAGAGCAATTCACCATGTATAAAAGCTGATCCAGAAGAAGAATCCACAAAGTATTTTAAAAAACGTTGTGGGAATTGGATCTAATAGGCAGGTTGTGGACTTTAGTTGGGAGAGGACTCAACCAAGTGTACCTGCATCAACCAGGGCAAAACTCTCCAGTGTTTTCTCGGGTAAAATTAATGATCCAGGTGTGTCAACATTGGAAATCTATTTGGGTAAAAGACTCGATCTGATGTCATTGATTTTATTTCTGAAGTGGTCTGCAAAGTCCTCACAAAGGGCGTCAGTTGGTGTTTTGGAGGATCCATCAAAATTTTTGTTTGTTAAAAGGTCAATTGTGGAGAAGAGGAATTTGTGGTCATTTTTTATGTTTGTTGATTAGTTTATGGAAATGGGAGATTCTTGACTGTTTGATTGCGTTATTGTATGTTTTGAGATGTCCCCGTTAAATTTCATAGTGTCATAGTCAGTTTTGTTTTTCTCCATTTCCTCTCAGCACTCCTGCAGTCTCTCTTTAGTTTTTTAGTTTCTGCATTTCCCAACGGGGGTGTCGGTCTTGTCAAATTTCTTTTTATTGAGAGTGGAGCCACCAAGTCCAGCGTTGATTTTATTTTATAGTTGAAATTGTCAACAATAAAACTACATGGTGCTGGTAAAATTTCTGCAGGAGTGCTCTGTAAAATCTGGATAAAATTTGCAACCACTTCAGAAGTTAGGTAGCGTTTCCTCACTGTTCTCACTGGGGCCTCCTGCTGGTTAAAACTGGTGATTGTAAAAACACACAAAAGTGGTCAGACACAGCCAGGTCCGCAACAGAGGGCGCACCAATGGACAGGCCATGGGTTATGACCAGGTCCAAGGTGCATCCCCTGCTGTGGGTTGGCTGCGTGACATGTTGATTAAAATTAAGGCAATGGAGAAGGTTTAAAAATTCTCTCAACATAGGATCTGAGGAATTATCTATGTGTAAATTAAAATCACCGGTTATTAGTGTTCTGTTATACATGCTATGTGTTATTGACAGTAGCTCTGAGAATTCACTGTTAAAAGAGGTGGAATAGTGGGGTGGTCTGTAGACTGTCATACATAGGATGGGGGGGCTGCTAAAAACAAATGCATGATACTCAAATGATAAATATTTGTCAAAAAAGACTTCATTTGACAACATGGTGTCTTTGGTGATTGATGCAGTTCTGCCTCCTTTTTGTCCCCCTCTAGTAGAAAATAGAAAGTTAAAATTTGGTGGGGAAGCCTCAGTGAGAACAACAGGTGCATCAGTGCCAAGCCATGTCTATGTAAGGAGAATGCTGTCTAGGTTGTTATCTAAAATTACATCGTTAATGATAAAGGATTTGTTTAAAAGAGAGTGCACGTTCAGCACAGCCATTTAAATGTCTGTGCCTCTATTTGTGCTCATTGTGTCTTTCTAAAAAACACAGTGTGGTCTAAAAACAGTCCTGGGTGTAATTTGTCTGTGTGAGATCTGGTTTTGATGGTGTGGATGTTGTTCTGTGCCTCAGTTGCAACTGAACAGGGGGCGTGCGTAGTGTAGGAGGGAGGGGGAGGGTGAAGGTGAGTGAGGGGCAGAGGGGGCGTGTGTAGTGTAGGAGGGGGAGGGTGAAGGTGAGTGTGGGGCAGAGGGTCCGTGTGCACGTGTATCAGTAATGAGTCAGTGGGTCCTTTGTGCAGATTGTACAGCGCACTGTATATCAGCCGAAAGCATGCGGCTACCCAGCGTGCTAATCTGCTAAAACGCCCTGCTCCACGGACTACTGTGGGGGTTGGGCCAGAAATAAAAACAAACTTACCACAGGCACTTAAAAGGATAAAAGACCATTAAAATCCTTTTTGGTCAGCTCTGACTGCTCCCGGGCTAAGTCGTTGGTCCCAATGTGAACTATCACCCGACTGATAGTGGAAGGGAGTGAGAGCAGCAGCCCTGGGAGCTTGTCCAGGATATCTGGCACGGTGGCTCAGGAAAACAGCGAGTGACAGCATTGAAGAACCGAATATTCCTGACGATGGAGTCCCTGGTTATCAGTGTGGTCGGGGAGAAGAGGGGGAGAGTATGGGGAGGTGACGGCAGAGGACTCCCGTGGTCTCATGGTGCGCGACCCGCCTGCACGCCGGTGGTCACCAGCTGGAGGTGGTGAGCCCCGGCAGGTGTGTGATGTGACGGGGGTCCGGGGGCCTTGAACCCAGAAGGAGGATCCACTGTCGGCTCAGTGCGAGGAAGACGTCCAGACCGTCTGAGTACGGCATCTCTTAACATCTTACAGTGAGAAGACGATGTTGGTTTGGTCAGCGGCCGTTGATCCGGCCTCACGGTGGAGTGGATGCCCGCCTGGACACTAATTTCCCGTGGTGAGGTGACAGTGTCGGCCGATGTCATGCTCGGCGATGGGTCCAGAACAGGGCGGATCAGAGCAGACGGAGCAACAGCCGGGTCACCTGGGTGGGCCGTGGTGTCATCGGACAGTACCGTGTAGCGGTTGGAGAGGTCCAGGTGCGGTGGCGATGCAGACCGGACCGCCCGACTGGTCCCACCACGGACCACCACCTCAGCCCATGACTCCTGATGGTTAGGAGTTGAGCAGGAAGAATGTCGAAGGTTGGCGACAGGGTCCCATTTGATGGTGTCCTGGATAGGGACATGCGTTGAGGGAAGTGATGTGTTAGGACTGCTGACATGCTACTTTCATGAAACTGACTTGTTTGGACTGCTGTGATGCTACTTCCATGAAACCAGACAGGAGTGAGTCCTTCTTTTTCAGTTCATTGGAGTGGCGACGGATGTCTTCTTTCAGGTCAGCAATCTTTTTATTTGCCTTTTGAAGGACTGTGTAGCCCTCACATGGCGCGGTAGGCATAATAGTTCAGTGTGTGTATCTGCTTGTCCCTGTCAAACCATGCTAGTAGCTACTAGCTACACACAAAATACTCCAGAAGGTCTACACCAGGCTGTGTAAGATCACTGATGCAGATGCTTCAAACTGTTTTTGTTCAAGAATGAAGACAATCTCAAACAAAAACAAAATTAACCTAACAAACAACTAGAAAGACAGACCGACTGTGCTGCTGGTAACCACTGTGCTTCTCTTGAGCCATTGTCTGGTTTCCAAGACTGAGATCCTTCGAGCAGTCTTCTGTTTCCGTGCTGTCCTTCGACTCCACCACTGCCATCTCCACTTGGGCCTCCTATTCAGGCCATGTCTCCTGTAGTAACCTGGACAAAACATTAGCATTACGGTTCGAAGCACCAGGGCGATACTTTAGTTCAAAGTCAAAACTTACCAGCTGTGCTGCCCAGCGCTGTCCTGTAGCCTCAAGTGTGCTTTGTTTAGGTGGACAAGTGGGTTATTGTCTGTAAAGGCCAAGAACTTATTGCCCCACAAATAGTCCTTAAACTTTTCAGTTATGGCACATTTTAGGGCCAAAAACTTGAAGGAGCTGTAGTTTTGATCATTCCTCTCAGTGGTGCTATGGCTCCTGCTTGCATAGACCTCAACTCTCTCTCTACTATCCTGAACCTGTACCAACACATCCCCCAAACTTACTAGGCTAGCATCAGTATAAAGGTTAAATGGTTTTGAGAAATCTGCATTAGCCAAGATTGGGGCAGTCACCAGAGCCGTTTTCAGAAAGTCGAATGTCGCCTGGCAGGCCTGGGTCCAGTTGATGGCATTTCCCTTGAGGATGCTAGCAGAACTTACTAAGAGAGCATTCAGGGTGCCGTTATTTTCGGGAAATCCTTAAGTGAACGGCTGGTAATACTCCAAAAACTATCAAATTATCGTACCTGTTTAATGGGGGTCTGAGGGGGTAACCCAGTTCTCAACAACAGCCGTCTTTTTGGGGTCTGTGGATATTCCTTCATCGGAAATGACATGACCATGGTAGGTGACTTTCCTCTGGAATTCCGCTGCATTTATTGGGCTGCAACTTCAAGCCATGGGCCACCAGCTTTTCAAAAACCTGTTCCAGCTGTCCACTGTGGGTGTCAAAATCTTGGGAATACACCACAACATCATCCAAATATATCAGGAGAGACACTTTGAACTGTCCAGCCAGGCACCGGTGCATGAGACGTTGGAATGTTGCCGCCGCATTACAAAAACCAAAGGGCATCCTCTGGAATTTGTAGACGCCCATGGGTGTGGTGAATGCAGTCTTCTCTCAGTCTTTGGGGTCCACATCTACCAGCCAGAATCCACTTGCCAGGTCAAGGGTTGAGTACCAAGCAGCTTGTTTGAGGCAGGTGAGTGATTCTTTGATTCTCGGCAAGGGGTAGGCATCTTTGTGGGTGCGGGCATTGAGATTAGCTGTAGTCCTTGCAGAAGCGCCAGGATCCATCCTTCTTTTTCACAAGGAAAAATGGGTGCCGCCCAAGGGCTTGAACTCTCCTTAATGAAATCACTGTCCAGCATGTTTCACAGAAGACCCCTCAGTTCAGGGTAGAGGCTTGGTGGAATTGGTCTGTAGCGCTCTCTGTTAGGTGTTGCAGAGCCTGTGGGGATTGAGTGGAGTACAGCACTTGTCTGCCCGAAGTCATCATCGCCTGCTTCCAAGACTTCTCGGTTGATGGGATGCTGGTCTTCTGTGCTGATCCGGTTGGCCAGTACATCCACTCCACGCTTACCCCACCTGGGCCCGAAGTCTTTAAAACAAGGTATTTTTCTCCTCAAATCTGTCTTGGGTCAATCAACCTGGAAGACATGAGCGAGGGGGCACCATTGGGGTATTAAAATGGGGTATGGATTGAGGTTACGTACCCTTATGGCGAGATGGCCTTTCACTACCGAGGTACCTGTCCAAGCAACCTGCCACTCTTCATTTATTTCTGGCCAAGCACAAAAATCAGACCTGATTTTAGCCCCAAACAGGTGTGTCCACAGCACCATCTCACTGTTAGGAGGCACATAGACTGGATCTTGGTGGGTTAACCTGGCCACCCTAATCAGTCCATCAGGTGAATTGTCTTGTGAAGCCTTCTGACAGACAGCACCCCCTCCCCATGGCTAGATGGGACATGGGAGCACCAAATTCAGTCAGGCCAGGGTAGGCACCCTGAAGCAGTTTTTCCAGCAGTGAGAAATCACATTCCCCTTTCAGTACTTTTCTTTTACAATGATTACCCTTTACCTGGCATGATGACTTCTCCTACCAAAAAATTCAAGATGGGGTAGCCAGTGTATGGGATCTGTAGTCCATTAGCTGTCAAGAGTCGGTTCTGTCAGTACCCTCCTCTCTCCCTGTTTGTGTGAGTTTGTCTCCCTCTGTCTGTCTTTCCCTGCATGTCTCCCTCTTGTTGTCGTCTAGGTCCGGTAGGCGTGTTTCCTCCAAGCTCCAGCCTGTTACGCTAAATCACCTGAGGACTACTTAAACCCAGAGCTGACAGGCATGCAACGCCGGACCGTTGTATTACTTCGTTGGTAAACTATTCCCCCCGGCATTCCTTTCTCGTTTGTGGTTTTCACGCTCCCCGTCGATAAGTATATTTAATCGTTGTTTGTATTTTGTTTCTCCGTAGTTTCCCGTGTTCCTTTTTCCTCGTCCGTCTCCTCCCTCCTGTTTTTCCTTGTCCGTCTCGTTATTAGTATTCCTGTTTTCCCTGTAGTGTTTTACGTTTTGTTTGTAGTTGTTATTAAACATTTGTTTGTACTTTTATTCCGTGTCTGCATTGGGTCCACTCTTTTTGTGTTATCTCTGTACCGTTCATGACATTAGCTGCCTTTAAGGAAAGCCAGTGCAGATCTTATAGGCTTCTTTTCTGCTCTCCACCATTCCTTCTGCCATTTCTCGAAGGAAGTTTCACTAGCAACAACATTTCTAACCCCTGGACATATCCACACCAACGATGGCTTGTCTGTTTGATTTACCTGGTCCCCTCCCCAACCACTTGGCTCTCGGTGGTTGGTCCCATTCAAATGCCTGATGGTAATGAGGGGATGTGTTATAGCAGTTTACCCCAACACCTCTCCTAGGGGACAGAGTCGGGTCTCTGTACACGATTGGGGCGCTCTATGGAGAAAGTTGCCATTTAATCTCTTCTGTCAGGGTTTCTTTAAGAACAGGAAGTGGGTCCAACATTTCCTTTCTGAGTTCTGCGCTTACTGTGTCTTTCTACTCTTATAGGCTAGGTGTGACCATGGCGTGTCTCTGTTGCAGCAAAGAGTCATTTGTGAGGCTGGTTGAGGTGGCATACCCAGTGGTGGTGGATCTTGTGGCGGCAGGTCAGTAGACCCATGTGTCTAAGAGTGTGTGACGTCTGGAACTTCATCCAAGTCAGTGTCTCTGGACAGACATGGATGTATCCTCCTGAGATGTCGCCTGGTCCTCCTTAAAAGCCTTTCCTGCTGGAGTCAGCACATTGAATGAGTGTGGCTCATTTCTCTGGCCTGTCACTATGGCACTATGGTGGTACCTGGGTCCAATGCAAGCAATGACTTGGCATTTCGGTCACAATATAAATGCTGGCGGGACTGCTAATCCTGTATCCTGCTGTGTACGTGCTGTGGGGTGGAGTGGAGTGCTGCTTTAGCAAGGCACTGGAGTATGGAAGTGTGCTGCGCAAGGCCCTTCCCATCAACATTTGTGCAGGTGTTTAACTCTGTCACTGGTGTGTTCCTCAGCGACAGCAGTACAAGATGTGGCTATGTCCCAGTTTGCATTGCTTTCATCAGGGCATGTTAAACAGTCTTCATGGTCGTTTCCACAAGTCCATTTGACTGTGGATATGCCGGGCTGAAGTGTGTGAGCTTGAATTCCTATGAGGCTGCAAACAACCTCATGTCATAGTTGGCAAAAAGAACGTGATCACCACCAGCTCTTTTGGAATCCTGTGTCTGGCAAAAACAGTTTTCATTTTCTGGATTATTGTTTGAACTGTTAAATCAGGAAAATTCAGCTCTTCTGGATATTCTGTCAGATAATCCACTAATCACAGATAGGACTGACCTTCCAGTTAGAAGATGTCACCTCAGGGACTTCATGTGTGATGGGTGGCTTTTTCTGCTGTAGTGGCTGAAACTGCTGGCATTCTGCTTTTTGGCCTTGTTGAGCCTTATGCTTCGTTCGTTTGTGGCCTTTTGTTTTCTCCACAGCGTCAATTGGATCATCACATGTGACAGGGGTCATCTGCATTGCCTGTGTTTGTGTCTTGGCGAGTCTGTTGATCTACATATATCAATGGCCCTTTAAAGTCCATTTTCACCAAGCGGTCTTTCTTTAAGACGAGGATCATTAATGCTGAACACTAGCTTATCCGTCAGCATATCATCTTCTCTTCAACAGAACTCACAGTCTTTACTTTTCTGATGCAGTTCTGTGATATATCTGTCCACTGTGATTCCTGATGACAGGGATCAGTTCTGGGACCAGACATAATGTTCTTCTGTGGGCTACAGTACTCTTTGAATTCCGTGAGAACATCCTCCAACGACATACCATCATCTCCAGATGGAACATCATAGTGTGTTGTACACTTCTAATGCTTCCTCGCCTATTGTATGACGCAGGATGGCTATTTTAACCTTCTCCTCTTCGTCTCTGACGGATCTAAAGCAATCATGTACAGGTGAAAGCATTGTTCCCATCTGCGCCAATTTTCAGCAACATTGCCGGTGAGTATTAGCTGTGATGGCGACTTGAACTGCTCCATCCTCATGCTGTCCAGTGTAACCCCAGAATGTTTACTTTTTTGACGTGCACACAGTACCTCGGCTCACTCTGCAAATCCCACTTCTGACACCATGTTGTAGTTTTATGTTATTGCGTGACTCTTATAGTGTGCATTGTGGGTCTCTATGGTAAATACCTCACATGGAGGGGAGGCTGTAACATGCTCTTTTAGTAGCCGCTAAACTTCATAACAATGTACAGGAGTAATCAGTCACTTAACACATGGAGTGACACAGTCATGACCAGTCGAGCACCGAGTGCTCGATCAGATACACCACAAGGCACAGACTCCGTCAGCCTCGCTTCTACTGCTCTTGCTTCACTACACACCTCATTGAAGGATAACATCAGATTTCTACGCACCTGCCTTATGAGTTCCTGCTGCACCATGCCAGGCCTCAGACCCAGGACAAGCTGGTCTCTTATAGTCATCTGAACATGGGCGGAGCCTGCTGGTTCCTGCTCCCACCACATGGAGAACAGTGTATAGAGGCAGAGAATGAAAGCAGAAACGGATTGCTACTCCAGTTGGTGACAATTAAAAAACTGTGCCCATAGCTTAGCTACTGGGGTTACACGTCCATACAGTCTCTTTAACTGCAAAATGGCTGTACTGGTTAAACGTCTTTCTTGATTTAGTAGCCGTATCTCTGTTCATGGATCACCCTCAAATGCCCCATTTAGAAAGTCAATTTTCTGTTCCCCATTTAACCGTTGTGCCCTTAAAATAGCCTGTACCTGCCCACTCTATTCTGAAAAAATATATTTTATTTGACTTACCATTAAATTTTGGGATCCATGGGATAAAAGCAAGGCATCATCATTGTATAAATCACAGGCTGGTTAAGGTGGACATTTTCTGACCTGGTCCCATTTTCTGGTGACAACACTACACACTGTAACATCAGTCAGCCCAGCCCCGCCTGGGAGTTGAGGACTGCATCACCTACCTGCTAAACAGAGTCTACAACCATCTGGATAAGCCTGCGAGCACTGTGAGAGTCATGTTCTCTGACTTCTCCAGTGCATTTAACACCATCAGTCCGGCTCTACTGGGTGAGAAGATGGCTGTGACGCAGGTGGAGGCCCCTATCATGTCCTGGATTGTTGATTACCCGATGGGCAGACCACAGTATGTACCCCTACATTACTGTGGGGTGACAGGGTGGTCAGCAACTCAGGGGTCCCACAGGGGACTGTCCTCTCTCCCTTTCACTTCACCCTCTTCACCTCAGAATTCAACTACTACCACCTTCAGAAGTTTTCTGATGATGCCGCAATAGTTGGCTGCATTCGAGGGATGGACAGGAGAAAATCAATGTGTGCCTTGGAGCGTGGTGAATTCAAAACACGCTCGACAATTTCAGTGTGTATCTTATGCAGGCCCATCAACCATTACAACTGTCATCGCTGCTCTGCCGTCGTCCCCTAGATCAGGGACCTCGACAATCAATGGAGATTGAGATGGAATTAGTGAGATGATGTCCGTTTTTGCAGTTCGAGGGAGAGGTAAACAATACGATCAAAGTCCAACACAAAAGTCCACAGCAACATAAATGGAATCATAGCAAACAACAAAAAACAAAAAATGATTACGGGAAAACCAGCAAACAATAATATTCAAATGCTCAAAATAAAGTTACCAGCTTTCAGGGAGGGGAAGCAAATTTTTCCGGCCTACATCTTAAATGTGTTTGTTTTATTACATGTAAATTCTACCCTTTGTTCCTTTTCAAGAAAATGATCTGTGACCTTGTCGTACCAACTAGGCATATTTTCCAGGGACTTGACCAGTGTCCTCTCAATGGCCAGCAGAGCTAGGCTGCTTAAACGGCCTTGGCCCAGCTGGAGCTGCTGCGCCAGGCTACTGTGAAGTGTGACCGCCTGTGGGTTTGAGTGATCGTGACGGGGGGAGATGCTCCGCAGCTGCCGCTGCTCATTGGGTAAAGAAACAAAGTCACTGGGGATCAGTAAAGTCTCTGTATCAGTTCAGAACAATGGAATGAAAAACTTGGAAAATCCTCCGATGGATGTTTATTCTTCAAGATCGCTGATTCGCTCATTTAGTTGTCAATCAAATAAGGATTACGCCTCAGACAGCTCATCCAATCATCATGCAGAAGCCGAGCGTTGGGCAAGCCCACTGTCCCATATACCCCCAAAGACGCTGAGTGTCCGATGGGCGGGACAAAGCCCAGCATTTAGCCAATGACAAATATGCTGTAGTGGAACAACCCGCTCTACGCTTCTCTTGGTGCTGTGGGGATGAATGAGAAGGAAGTTGCACCAGTTACCTGTGATAAGTAGCTGATTCTGAACAAAACATGAAGGCTTTCTAGCGCGTATTTGATCAATGAAATGTACACACAGCAGTACATGTTTCACCACTTTTTTTTTCAGGGACATTTTATGGGAAGCTGAGCTTCCCTTGCAATCTTAGAGCAACCGCCACTGGAATAGGGGCTAGAAAGAAGGGTGGAAACACTCACAACAACGCCCTCAAAGCTGCCAAAACCCCCATCCACAATAAAGGAGCTGATTAAAAAGTATGCTGTGGTCTTCACAGGACTGGGTGAGTTTCCTGGTGTACATCATATACACGTCGTACAGCAGAAAGAGCCACTTGTCACACATGAAGTTCCTGGGATCCTGTGGATGTAAGTTGGAGCTGACATCTTCTAACTGGAAGGTCAGTCCTATCTGCTATTAGTGGATTATCTGACAAAATATCCAGAAGAGCTGAACTTGCCTGATTTAACAGCTCAAACAGTAATCCAAAAATGAAGTATGTTTTTGCCAGGCACAGGATTCCAAGAGAGCTGGTGAGTGATCACGTTCGTTTTGCCAGCTATGACATGAGGTTGTTTGCAGCCTCATAGGAATTCAAGCTCACACACTCCAGCCCTGCATATCCGCAGTCCAATGGACTTGTGGAAACGACCATGAAGACTGGAAAACATGCCCTGAAGAAAGCAATGCAAACTGGCACATAGCCACATCTTGTACTGCTGTCACAGAGGAACACACCAGTGACAGAGCTAAACACCTGCACAAATGTTGATGGGAAGGGCCTTGCGCAGCACACTTCCATACTCCAGTGCATTGCTAAAGCAGTCCACCCCACAGCACGTACACAGCAGGATACAGGATTAGCAGGCTCGCCAGCATCTATATTGTGACCAAAATGCAAAGCCATTGCCTGCATTGGATCCAGGGACCACCGTACACATGCAGACGCAGCATGGTTGGGAGCCAGCCATAGTGACAGGCCAGTGACATGAGCCACACTCATTCAATGTGCTGACTCCAGCAGGAAAGGCTTTTAAGGAGGACCAGGCGACATCTCAGGAGGATACGTCCATGTCTGTTCAGAGACACTGACTTGGATGAAGTTCCAGACGTCACACACTCGCAGACACATGGGTCTACTGACCTGCCGCCACAAGATCCACCACCACTGGATATGCCGCCTCAACCAGCCTCACAAATGCCTCACAAATCTCTTTGCTGCAACAGAGACAAGCCATGGTCACACCTAGCCTATAAGAGTAGAAAGACACAGTAAAGGCAGAACTCAGAAAGGGAATGTTGGACAAACTTCCTGTTCTTAAAGAAACCCTGACAGAAGAGATTAAATTGAAGCTTTCTCCACAGAGCGCCCCAATTGTGTACAGAGACCCGACTCTGTCCCCTAGCAGAGGTGTTGGGGTAAACTGCTATAACACATCCCCTCATTACCATCAGGCATTTGAATGGGACCAACCACCGAGAGCCAAGTGGTTGGGGAGGGGAACCAGGGAAATCAAACAGACAAGCCATCATTGGTGAGGATATGTCCAGGGGTTAGAATTGTTGTTGCAGGGGTGAAATTGCCCTGCGTGCTGGATACAGGCTCACAAGTCACACTGTTTAGTGAAACTTCCTTCCAGAAATGGCTAAGTGGGGAGCAGAAAATAAGCCCATAAGATCTGCACTGGCTTTCCTTAAAGGCAGCTAATGGACTACAGATTCCATACACTGGCTACACCATCTTGGATTTTTTGGTAGGAGGGTCATCTTGCCAGGTAAAGGGTAATCATTGTAAAAGAAAAGTACTGAGAGGGGAATTTGGTGCTACCATGTCCCATCAAGCCAAAGGGAAGGTGGAGCGTGATTTTGCTGTCTGCCAGAAGGCTTCACAAGACAATTCACCTGATGGACTGATTGGGGTGACCAGGTTAACCCGCCAAGATCCAGTCTATGTGCCTCCTAACAGTGAGATGGTGCTGTGGACACACCTGTTTGGGGCTAAAATCAGGTCTGATTTTTGTGCTTTGGTACAGTGGCCAGAAAGAAATGAAGAGTGGCAGGTTGCTCGGACAGTTACCTCGGTAGTGAAAGGAAATCTCGCCATAAGGGTACGTAACCTCAATCCTTACCCCATTTTAAAACCCCAATACCCCAATGGCGTCTTCCAGGTTGACCCAAGCCAGATTTGAGGAGAAAAATACCTTGTTTTAAAGACTTCAGGCCCAGGTGTGGTAGAAGTGGACGTACTGGCCAACCGGATCAGCACAGAAGACCAGCATCCCATCAACCTGCTGAAAGGTGAAGGGTTTACAGCAGAACAGCAACAAAAGATTGACTCCCTGTTACAATGATGGAGAGAAGTTTTTTGCAGCAGGCAATGATGACTTTGGGCAGACAAGTGCAGTACTCCACTCAATCCGCACAGGCTCTGTGGCACCCAGCAGAGAGCGCTACAGACCAAAACAGTTCAAAAGAAAACTCAGATGGTGAAGAAGAAGGGTGATTTACACAAAGACGTCAACCAAAATGTCTAACTGTAGAAACGATGAGATTCAGGACCTTCTGTCAGTAAGGACCAACACCAAAATCATCAAACTAATTTAGGTTGTGTGCTGCATGTGTGAAGGAGAAACTCTTGACTGATTCTCCTCACACTGAACAGAGTTTATATGCTAAACCAGCTTGTGACTTTTTCATGTGTTACATGTGTCAATTGCTGCTTACATGTAATGGAAAGACTGCATTACATTAATGAAATAATTAAAAGAGAATTGTATTGTTATTTTACAACCGAGCGCTGCTCTGTGTTTTATCGAAGACTGGCAGCATTGGTGTGGTCAAATTGCAATACCCAGGATTTTGACTTTCACATAGCCGCATATCTACATATCAGTTTCACTTTAACGAAAACTCAAAATGAAACTGTGGGAAATTATTAAGAAACAAACAAAAAAATACTGCAACCCAAGACAGGCTGCCAGCTCCTAGCCTCTCTTTTTTTCAACTCGTGAACACACACAAACATTTCAGCCTCACCTAGCTGGAACTTACCGCCTGCCCAGGTAATCATATGGTGAACTAAGCTGACCAATCGCAATTTAACACTAACTAGAAGAATCAAGTTATCCATAAGGATCAATAACTTCTGACATTTTTATTTTATACATTTTGTGGGCACATCAAACAAGAAGAAACCCCAAATCTTACAAAAATGTGATTTATAGCAGAATTATCTTCCCTCCTCTCCTTCCCATTAAGAGTGCCCAGCCCCTCTCTGCTGAGAGAAACTAATCAGACAAACCTGCATGCAATCAACTGAACCAACCCCATAGGTAGAACTAAATGGCAAAACTATAAACCCACAAATAACTATAGGACTATATAATCTATACAGATATATTGATAATTTATCAAAATAAACAATACACTGAACACAATGATTCAGTAGACAGCAAAACACTGTTAAAGCTGGGAACAGGACCAGGTGAAAAGGGGAGAAAAAAGCAGCCTTTTCCCACTAAGAATGCTTTCAAAAATGGAAGCATTCATAGTTTATTGTCATCAATTATCAAAATGCAGTGAACAGAATATAAATCGAAATCAAATCCATATTTGGTGTGACAACCCTTTGCCTTCAAAACAGCATCAATTCTTCCAGGTACACTTGCACACAGTTTTTGAAGGAACTCTGCTCGTAGGTTGTTCCAAACATCTTGGAGAACTAACCACAGATCTTCTGTGGATATAGGATTCCTCAAATCCTTCTGTCTCTTCGTGGAATCCCAGACAGACTGGATGATGGTGAGGTCAGAGCTCTGTGGGGGCCATGCCATCACTTCCAGGACTTATTGTGCTTCTTTACGCTAAAGATAGTTCTTAATGACATTGGCTGTATGTTTGGGGTCGTTTTCCTGCTGCAGAATACATTTGAGGCCAATCATACGCCTCCCTGATGGTATTACATGATGGATAAGTATCTGCCTGTATATCTCAACATTGAGGACACACTATTAATCCTGACTGAATCTCCAACTCCATTTGCAGAAATGCAGCCCCAAACATGCATGAACCTCCACCATGCTTCACTGTTTCCTGCAGACACTCATTATTGTACCGCTCTCCAGCCCTTCGTTGAACAAACTGCCTTCTGCTACAGCCAAATATTTCAAATTTGGACCCCAGTTCCTATGTTTTTGTGCATAGTTGAGTCTCTTGGCCTTGTTTCCAAGTCGGAGGTTTGGCTTTTTGGCTGCAACTCTTCCATGAAGAACACTTCTATCCAGACTCCTCGGGACAGTAGATGGGTGTACTTTGGTCCCACTGGTTTCTGCCAGTTCTGAGCTGCTAGCACTGCTGCATATCTTCTGATTTTGAAGGGAAATAATATAACAATAATATGTGTCTTTCATCTGCTGCACACATTGAGGATCGTTTCTTTGTTCTTCTTCAATAAAGCTTGAACAGCACATCATGAAACCCCTGTGTGCTTTGAAATCTGTGTTTGGAGAGACTTTGCTGATGCAGTATAACTACCTTGAGTCTTGTTGCTGTGCTCAGTCTTGCCATAGTGCATGACCTGCGACATAAAACTTTTGCACAGTACTGTACATTATATCAAATCAATCAAAAAAGAAAAATCACATTTCCACTGTACTGTTTTAGAATCTGAAGGTGGTGATTAGGGCTGCCCCGAAATAGTCGACCAAGCACTGGTCGACCAAAAAATCATTAGCAGACCAAAATGTCATTGGTTGATTGGTTGTGGGAAAAAAAATAAAATAAATTGGAGCTGTGTCTTTTCAAAATTAAGTGAAAATCTATGTGACTGGTGGCTACCATTGGGATTAAGGGCGCACTGACACTGTCCTTCCGCACCGGGCCAAAACCGTTTTTTCAGCTAAAGCCTAGTGCGTTTGAGCAGTGTGAGTGCACCTGCTCCGCGCACAACTGCGGACAGCGGGCGGTCCACGGCCCGCCTGAGAGAGGTGGGCTTTTGTAGAGCCCGTTTGCACATGTACGAGCACGAGCGTGCGCATGTGTACGAGCACGAGCACGAGGCCCACGGCGGTCCTTTATGTGCGCCTGTTCGGACATAGAAAATAAGAGGAGGGACCATGCGCGGACATTTAACAACAACAACAATGGCGGCGAAAGGTTCACGTTGTTGTGATGCGGAGGTGGAGTGTTTACTGCAGATTTGGTCGGATGAAAATATTAAAAAACAGTCGGACAAGACGCACAAAAACTCAGAGGTCTATGGAAAGATTTGTAAACAAAGCGACGCATCGCGGCGACGTCAATCAATGCGTGTGACATGTTACGGCGTGATGAAGTATGGACAGAAAGAAGCATTTGCGCGAGGCCCAGGCAGTGTGAGTACAAACGGGCCTGGGGCGCGGGGGGAGAGGGAGGGGGGGGGCAAGTACCCTAAAGCCTGGGGCGCGGTGCGGAAGGACAGTGTGAGTGCGCCTCACAAAAGGCTGGAGGGCTTTTAATTTGAATGGCCAAGTACAGGAAGTTTTGACACTCACTCACTGTCAGTGTTTTTATTTTTAAAACGGCAGCTTCCTTGGCTGAACATTGGGGTTAGACAGTTAATTAATAGCCGATCATGTCCGGAAATATGTCTAAAATATGGGATCACTTTGAAGGATGACCCCAAGGTCATATGCAAAATTTAAGAGAAAAACTTTGCCTAACACTCGTCCACGACGAACATGACCTACCACCTAAACATATAATTGACGTTAGACGAACATGACCTACCACCTAAACATATAATTGACGTTAGACGAACCTGACCTACCACCTTAAACATGTAAGTAATGTTAGAAGAACATGACATACCACCTTAAAACATGTAAGTAACGTTAGACGAACATGACCTATCACCTAATTATGTAAGTAACGTTTGACGAATATGACCTCCCATCTTAAACATGTAAGTAACATTAGATGAACATGTCCTACCACCTTAAACATGTAAATAACGTTAGACGAACATGACCTCCCACCTTCAACATGTAAGTAACGTTAGACGAACATGACCTCCCACCTTAAACAAACAAGTAACGTTAGACGAACATGACCTACCACCTTAAAACATGTAAGTAACATTAGACGAACATGACCTCCCACCTTAAAACATGTAAGTAATGTTAGACGAACATGACCTCCCACCTTAAACATGTAAGTAACGTTAGATGAACATGACCTACCACCTTAAAACATGTAAGTAACGTTTGACGAACATGACCTCCAACCTTAAACATGCAAGTAACGTTAGACGAACATGACCTACCAACTTAAACATGTAAGTAACGTTAGACGAACATGACCTACCACCTTAAACATGTAAGTAACGTTAGACGAACATAACCTACCACCTTAAAACATGTAAGTAACATTAGCCTAGCTACCTGCATGTTCCGACCATGTAAGTAACGTTAGACGAACATGACCTACCACCTTAAACATGTAAGTAACGTTAGATGAACATGACCTACCACCTTAAAACATGTAAGTAACGTTTGACGAACATGCCCTCCCACCTTAAACATGCAAGTAACGTTAGACGAACATGACCTACCACCTTAAACATGTAAGTAACGTTAGAGGAACATGACCTACCACCTTAAACATGTAAGTAACGTTAGACGAACATAACCTACACTGCAAAAATTTAAATCTAACTAAGGTTAGAAATCTTAAATATAGTCAAAATGTCTAGTTATTTTTCTGCCAAGATATTTCTTCCTACCAAGCAGTTTTTGTGTAAGAGCATTTCACTTGTTTTAAGAAGTATTTCTCTTAATAATCTTAATAAGGTATTATAACTTGTTATTGAGATTTTATTGCTGGTTATAAGCAGGTTCATGCTTATAATGAGGATTACCATAATACTAAAGGTGTTACATCGACGCTCACAAGTATAAAACTGCTTGGTCAAAGTTAGTATTTCTTATTTCAAGCGTCTTATCCTTCTAATCGCTTAACATTTGTAAATAACAGTTAACAATTGAATGGAATTCATTTTTTATTGTCATTCTTACAACACGCAACAATTACATATGCCCAGATGAAATTCAGTGCAGAGAAGTATAGTCAAACCGATGCTTTAAAAACATATTATCTGTTCATCCATTATCATGTTTAAGTGAGTGGGCACTGTGCTTAAATCTCATTTAACAAATAAAGGTTGGAATTATATTCATCATGCCAAGACCATTTAGCCATTAAGATTAAGACATGTTTACTAAATATGTAAATAACCTCAAGGAAAGAACCCATATTGCAGACAGATTCAGTGCAAACACCAAGGTAAAACACATTTTCATCTGCTATCAAAGACCATAATTTATGTAAAATTCCAAGACAGCATTAAAAGCTTTCAACAATAGGAACAAGTTAGTCATTTAAACCAGTGTGACATTCAATTACATCCTAAACATAGTATTTTATTTGTACATAAGTTTGCCTCCGGCTGCTGATTGTGTAATAAGAGGTAGAATCAACCAGCCTTTCAGCATCAGCTAATTCGGTGCCCTGTGCAAGGTGTGGGACTTCAACTTGATAAGCCATGACATTTCTATCAAAGCATGTAGTTTGAAATGGTTGATATTCCAAACAATAAAGCCTTGAATCAACAAGATATATTTTTTTGACCAATCCAAATTCTGGCATATTATCATTCAATACTTTAGCAAGTATCATGGACTTCTCAGTTATGTATTTATTACCATTTATCACAAGCCAGTTAACTGATACTGCGTTTTTTACTTCAATGACCCCTAGGAAGTCTCTCAATTTCCCTGTTAAATATTGTAGATCTTTAACCTCAGATACAGGTCCCATCTCCTTTTCACTTGAGAAAAGTGGGTGCATGGGAGGCTCAACATTTTGGCAGCTTTCATATATTTGGTTCTGATTAATCAAAGATTTGCATACATTTTTAAAATTTAACTTGGAAGCCCACTGTTTAAATAAACAGTGTTTGGATTCAAACCGCATACACATATGTCTGACCATAGGACCCAATAATTGTATTTGAGATGGCAAATGTATCATATAATGCTGTGTAGGTGTAACATTGTGGTCTGGGAAAAGCTCCTTCCAATGCTTCAAATGATTTTCAATTAGCAACTTCAATGTAGACACAGTTGCAATGGAAAGAACAGGGGCAAACACTATTTGTACAATCTCTAATAACTTAATTATCAGTTGCACATATGCATTGTCTTCCAAACTCTCTAAAACAAATGGCAATATCCTTAGCAGGACAAGCATTTGCCCAGATGACTGTTTTAGTTTACCATCATTTGACATAAGTGTGCTGAGGGAAATTGGCGATGGCCTATCTCTAACATCTAGCGGGGAATAAGGGAAACCAAGAATAGTAGAATTGACGGAGTCCAGAGTTATCTTTCCTGACTGAATAAGATGATTCAAAACATTTTTGATTTCCAGTGGAGCTATCCCTTCCAGAATCACATGCAAAATGTCTTGTGGGGTTTGCTGTATAATATCAAAAGATGGGAATTCAACTAACTTGCTCCTTCGATTGATCCCGTATGTTGTTCGCAAGCAGGTCTGTGGTTGCCATTTCTATCTCATCACACTGTCTGACATGCTTCTCCAATGTCCTTTTAGTGAAGGTATCCTCATTGAATTGTGACTGCATGTCCTCAAAAGAACACTCACAGTGTCTGCACTTACTGAATGCAAAGCCCACACCCTCTTTGAACCCTGCTAATTCATGCTGTGCCAGGGTATCGCCACAGAGAGTGACCATAGCACCATAGACTGTTTTATCTCCATTAACAGTTGCCATTGTAACACCATTGTACAATGCAACCAGGTCTTCTTTAATTCTATTCAGTATTACATCTACACCAGATTTGCGGAGGTCTGCTGATCTAGCCATCGCAAGTAGTCTGATAGAAGCCAGCTTAGACCTGTACTTTGGATCTATATTTCCCAGAGTGTAGTATACCGTTAACAATTTGTGTTTTGATGCAAAGGATCCCAGTGGGTTACAGATCTCTATTTCATCTGTGTACAGAACAATCTGCAGTGCATTTGGTTTGTTTGAAAATAAGGGATGGGATTTTAGAAGAGCACCATCAACAATGTCATGAAAAAAACCTTCCCTGCACCTTTGGGGTCCCTTTTCGATCATAGTCAAAATTCTTGGATTTGATAAGAACTGTTCTAGACTTTTTATCAATGGTACATAATGAAATACATTGTCCTTGATGAAAAAGTCTTTTGATCCCTGACATTTCTTCCTGCATATGGTTCGAGCGATTAGAATTTCTTCTGCATCAACACAGCCAAACTGTGTCCTAATAACACTGTTCTGTCTAAATGTTGTTGCAACGTTAGCAAGGGGGTCAATGAAATTGTTAAATATATCCATTGTATCTTCTTCAAGTTGACCTGTTGTGCTTCCTGAATGCTTCTTTAGTACTCCCTCCATCTGCTGCCTGAGGTTGTCCAGTAGTGAGGATTGATACTGCTGTACTCCAGCAATAATGTCATTCATGCCTTTCTGAGAATGAGAAAGAGACAAAGAGAGATGATGTCGTTAATATTTGAGGTTGGAACACCTCATCCACCAAAGCTACTTACCATTTAAAGGCATTAACATGAGGCTTCATCAACAGTAAAGTTGACAACGTACTGAACAAACTGCTCAGCATAAATGTGTATGAAACAAAACTAGGTCTAACCGAGTGTATGGCTGAATCATGTCTGGTGATCACTGCGCTACAGTGTGGCAAATTCATTACTGGTTAGGTCAGGAATACAGCTCATCATTCAAAAAACCTGATGTGCATTTTTTCATGGTAGTTCCAAAAATATTTGTTAAAATGCAACAAGCAGATCACATGACTAAATGTTTTCAATCAAAAATATTATATACTGTAGCATCCTTTCAAAGTGTTCGTAGAAAGACTTGAAAGGCCAACAACCGATGAAAAGACTAATGACTGTCTGAAGCAATCCTGGAACTCCTGGTTGTTCACATAGACACACAGTCAAAGGTAAATAGTGTGATGGATGTGTTTGTAGGGAAGCATCTTACCTGTGACAGACGAGTCTTGGCTCGTGCATTTATCACAAGGGCAGTTGCATGTTTTCTAAGATCCTAAAACAGAATAACAAACAAAACATACCTGTAGTGCCCTGACAGGTGGAGGCACATTACTAGTTGACAGAAGCTGACTGACGTCTCTGTGAATACTAACTACGGATGCTTAATATGTCCAAGCACTTTAAAAAAGATATGGTCAATAATCATGCACAACTTATTTTTCTTTTCAACCCAGAAGATCAATAATTTTGATTTAAAAAAATGATTTATGCATGTCTGATAGTAAAAATATCAAATGTGGTAAGAAATTATGGATGATTTTATGCTTCATAACTCTGACCAAACCAAATCTAAGAGCATCCCTAATGGTCAACTTAGTTGATAGTCACCAACTGAGTAACATACTTGTTGCACTGTGACAGCTCCATTTTCTTCAATGCCCATTTGATCTTCATCTGACTCAGGCGTGCAGAGGTTCTCCTCCATGATGCTAGAGTTGGCTGGACGCTGATCAGGTTGAATGTTCTGCGTACCATATAGAAAGTAAACAGATTATCTGATTGTATTTAGTTGTATAAAATAAAGTTATCTAATTCATGTTGATCATCCATCATTTTCACATCAACTAAAATAAGCTAAGAGTTATTTTAACTACAAATACTAATAGCCTATAACTTGCATCTGGGTAGCGTTTTGGGGGGCATCAACAGGGAAAATGACTAACCACATATTGTTTTCTGATTCGTTGAAGTGTCACTTCTTCACCGTGTGTGTGTGTGTGTGTGTGTGTGTGTGTAGCCTAATGTTATGCACCTTACATAATATTGTAAGTGAGACTGCAGTAGCCTAGGCTATTACCATTATTTAAACGATTTCCCCCCATACGTTTTGCTTATAGCTACATTAGCCTAATAATAATAAGAAAGAGGGGGAAAAAAGCCAAGCATATTCCAACAATTTGCAATCATTTATAATAAAATGACTTCCACAAATAAAGCCTTGAAAAAATGTACGGCTTTAATCAAATAACACACTTTACACTTAATAGGCTAGCACTTACTTGTCGCTGTACACTTGCTTGACTGCCGTTCTCTGGTCTGGCGCCTTCAAGAAGGTGTTGGGAGTGTCTTCTCTTTACATGATGGTAGAATGAGTTGTACACTATATATTCCTCCGTGCAACCATCAATACCACAGAGCAACCTGAAATCAGGGCTGCGACTGTGCAATCGATTATAATGGCTCATTAACAGTTTTAGTGAGTAGGTAACAAAAACCAAGCAGATAACGCATCTCCAAAGCATCTTGAAATTCACCGAGAGCGCACACAAAGATCATGAAAACCGCGGGGGAAACGTAACATCATAGTAAATAGAATGTTCATGTGTGCTCAGGATATTACCTATAGGGAAGGCATGTGATCAAGAGTTTTTATAGGTACACAATACCATCTGCAATCAACATGTGGAATGAAATGTATTGTTATCTTCTTGTAATAATTGTATGACATTTTACCCATGACTGCATCATTTATGCATACTATCAATATGTATAACATTTGAAATATTTCGGTCACCCCTCATGAAATGGTAGCTTCCATGTCAAGGCGCGAAGAAGGTTCGTTACGTATAAGGTCAGGTGCATCACGGAACCACTTCAGCATCCAGAAGATTGCATCGTGGATTTGGAAGGAGACTCTCTCAGCAATTCGTTTTACGCAATAGACGAAGCGGGCATGGATAATACAACAGCTGAAATACTAAAAGGTATTATATGTTTGTTTATATCCAAACTTGTCCTCAGGAAGCTAACATTTATTTGAATTGGAACATTGGTCAACACATTAACGTTAACATGCTAATTGAAACGAACAAACGAACTAGCTAGAACTTATGCACACTGTAAACTGCTAATAACGGCGCCACCAACAATACCAGTTGACGTAATTAATTGCATTTTAATGCCGTGAACAGTGTTAAGGTACAAATGATTTTGAATTGGCCTTGGATAATGGACATCTGTTTAGCTTAGAGCTAACGTTAACGTAGCACTCTCTGGCGCCCTCTCTATTATCAACGTCTTATAGAGTTTTAAAATGTACTGTTAACGTTACTATGAGCTAGTCAAACTAAATTTGGGGCCATTTTCTAACGTTAGCAGGATTAGGACATCTGTATTTTAAGTTTCCAAGGTTAAGTGGCTGTTCTGAAATTAAGGTAACCTGTCTTTGTTAAGATGCAAAAACTTTAGGGCGAATTCAGCTGTGTGGCGTGTTAGAGCTTGCATGCTGCCTGCGTGACACCCGCATGGTAAACACGTGCATGCTAGAAATTGGGACAGTTTGCATAGGCCTACTTTTCACGCAACAAGGTGTTTTAAAAACAGTTTGACAATATTCATGTGACTATTTTTTTCTCAATAGACAATGCATTTGCATATTCATTAACATATATTTAATGTGTGGTAATATTTGTTTTTCAGCTGCTAATATCAGCAAAGATATGTTGCCAAGCCTCTCAAAGGAGGACTTGCGCGACCTCTTTCCTGGGCCAGAGCATTTCCTAAGAAGGAGAACCATTTGGAGACTCAGTCATGAGGAAAATGAGGTAATTACTTTTAATCTGCAGTCAAGTAAGCATTTCTTAGCCATCCTACATCAGACTTTTGTTAAGTGTTGGAGTTGTTTGGTAGCTGTCACAGAGTAGAGCTCCTTGTTTTCATAATTACCAATAAATGTATCTTTTATACAGGGTCAAACATCAGAGCTGCATAGACCAGGCAGCAGTGAATTCAGCCCCACCCACCCATCTCCTCTTCCCCCACTTCAATCTCCATCCTCTTTCTCCTCCTCCAACCCTCTCCCCTCTCCATCCCCCATTTCTTCTCCATCCTCCCTCCCCTCTCCAAGCCCAAGACCCCAACATGGCAGAACGGTACAACTTGTCAGCCCACAGTATGTCATATACACAGACACAGAATTAGAGCTGGCAAGGAGTGCTTTCTTTGACAAACAGCGTGCTGGAGATGGAGAGGGAGACTTTAGCCTGTCCAAAGATCTTCGTTGCAGATTAATAAGAAATACCATCACGAGCATGATTGCAATCAAAAGAGCTACAGAGGATGATTTTAAATATCCATGCAACCGGGAGCTCACAGTTATGGCAAAGCGCCTCGTGGACTACTACCCAATGCTTCGGGATCAATCGGCCAAGAGTGGGGCTGAGTGGGTAAGACACTATTCATCAGTCGTGTCTGCTTGTGCGCCTTCATTACGGTATACAATTTTGTTTAATGCTATTCATTACACAATCTGTTCTGTCTGTCTTGTCAGGAATCTCTGAAGAAACAGCTCTTAAAAAGAGTCCAAAATGTTTCAACTCCTAAAAAGCAGCAGGGAGCAACTCCTTCGCGAAAGAAGGCACGGAGACTTAGCTTTCAGTCCGGACAGGAGACGTCCACTGATGAGACTGATGACTCCACCTCCTCTACTGCCTCTACTGTGATCTTGGAAAGATCACCACGCTGTAGCAGCCCAGAGATTGAACAATCGTATGGTATGTGCACAAATTGAAATGGTGGATATTGTTTTCAGTATTAATGGAGCTTCTAATATTACTAACAAGGACAAATCTAAGTAAATTATAAAATGGTGGTGTATGCATTTGCGTGTTAATGGCCCAGCTAACCTGAAATGGAAATTACATTCTTAATGTTTGGTATTGCTATGTTTAAATGTTGATTAACTTTGTTTTTCTAGCATCAGAAACTTCTGACAGCCTACAGAATCAGGCAAGACATTATAAAACTCTGCAGGATATGTATAAAACCAAGACCAGGCCAAACAAGAAGGATGTTGCCCAGCTCCTAGACCTTGAATCAGGGCCGGAGTGGGACTAATTTTCAGCCCTGGAGTTTCATACCTCAGACCAGCCCACTTTAGATCACGACCTATTATATTAAAATAATGTAATTATAACTTTATATGTTAAGCACACAATAGTGCACTGTTCTCTAAAGCCTTGTAATTCCTACTGTAATTCTTACTATTACTTATGATCAAAAGTATAACGGGCCACTACTATCAGTGGGGCAAAGAAAGTGGTTTTATGGGAACTGATGCTTGCTTGTTCACACACTAGCTCACCTGTTTCTTCCTCACCACTGGCTCCTGGCTCTGCCTCTGACTCTAAATCATAAAAATGTTCATAAATCTCGTCACAAATCTCCCCTTTTTCAAGTCAAAAATTCAAGTCAGTTTCATTATTGTAGTGCTGAATCCTCTATCATCATCAATTGCAATCTGGGTCCAATCAGCTCTCGTTTACATCTTCATGCAGTGTTTGGTTTGTTTACAGCCTGCGCGCAACGTGATTCCCGGCCAAACGTTAGCGATTGGTTATGGCAGATCCAGAGTGGCACTGGGCAGATCCAATAGTTTAAATTTCAACAGACACCTGCCTTCCAAGTTAGTTAAAGTCTATCAATTGAGTAGGCCCAGACTCTCTGTGCAAATGAAATGAAGTACGAGTCTGGTAGGACCAGGCTAGGTCTACACCATACTCTTCATTATATTCATTCTAATAATATTCACTTAATGAGCAATCCTACCTGCACACTCTGGACCTGTGGGCTGATGGCTGGTGCTTGGTGATGCATCTTGTATCTGAGGGGCTGCAAATCCCCTAAAGTTTGTGGCCAGTTATGTGGCGTTGCATCATAATATTATTTAAATTATGTAACGTTAGGTTAGACAGGCTATAAGAAATTATTATGCCAATTATTAGTAACATTCAGGGTTGCCGCGGTATGCGGTATTACCAGTGGTTGAGGCAAACACCGAGTTATTTTGTATTATTTTTTTCCAGTAATAAAAAAAAATCCGGTCTTGTGTGGAACGCGGAAGACCGGTTCCACACAGCAACGCCGGTAAACAAACCCCGCGAAGCCCAATCCCTAAGAGAGCTCCTCGTGCTACGGCCATCCGGAGGCGCACAGAGCTTTTGGCCGTGATATTATATATAAAATTATATTATACTATTATATGATCGTTATAAGACGCTGTCACCGAGAATTTGCGCGCTGCCAGACGCTGTGAGAGGAGAGTTGCCGATTTTTGCACATTTGGCTGCATCTGTCTCCAGGGCTTTTCTCTTTTTAATCCTCGCTTTTTCTGCGCCACCCTTGCTCTTTTTATTTTCCATTTTGGGTTATTATTTTCCTTGTACATCTGTGGTTCGAGCTAGGCAAACATCACTGAAGTATGCGGACTAGTGCACGACACGTACGTTACATCAGGCTGCGTCTGCGTCTGTGTCTTGTTGGTGGGCGTGCCCTTAACCTGCGTCTGCGTCCCAGTTTCATTGGCATGATCAAACAGACCGCCAGCTCCCTGATATGACCAGCGACAGCGGTAACAGCATACACGTGATCCCCACTCCACTCAGTGCCATGACTGAACACCGGCACAAAATAAATAAAAATAATAATTGAACACCGGCCCTTACGGCCCAAAAGTCAGACCGGCCCACCGGGAATTGTCCCGGTCCTCCCGATTAGCCACTCCGGGCCTGCCTTGAATTCCAGTCAAGACGGGCTTTCATTGACTCCGATGTGACTAAGGAGCAGGACAGGCCTGTAAAGATCCTTGAGGCGTATCCCTGCTTTGGAGAATTGGACCATGTAAGCAAATGTATTCATTGTATGCAGCCCTGCTTCCTAAGCCAAAACTAAAACATTACAACAAGAACAACAACGTATTACATTTATATAGCACTTTTCTCTACACTCAAAGCGCTTCACAGGGAAGGGTGAACCTCCCTAAGGTTAATGTTTAGCTCTGTTAGATTTGAATTGTAATGTACATTTTAATAACATCTCTTCTGTCTTGTCTGCCTGTGTGTTAGCTAATGGATGAACTCCGGCGGACCCTTGACAAAGGGAACTCCCACTTCCTACGTGACCTAAATACCCGGCTGGCGACCTTTTTTGAGAGGGCACAGTTTTATGGAGTTTCCAAAAAGATCATGAGGCCTCCACTGTTGGACAAAGGTATTTACAGAACATAACAATTGAGAATCCCACAGAAGTATTAATGTGTATTTAATAACTAGCTGCAAGTAAACATTTTTTTTTAACAGTAAAGCAGTCAATCGCTCTGATGAAGGCATTGCCAAGCTTATTTCCATCACCTGTGGCACCACCCAAGAAGTTGGGACATGCAAGTGAGGCTTTGCTTCACATCCTTGAGGTAAGAAAATTTGCATAAGAATTCACATTACTTTACCATACAAAGGAAAAAGCATTGTGGTATTTATTTTTCTTTTTGTGTGTCTCAGCCTACAGAAGACCCCAACACCTTTCTACGAGCAAGACCACTCTCCAGCCCAGTCGTAGTTGTCTGCGAAACAACCTGCATACTGGCTATTGGAACCACGCCTGTGTTGACTTTCCCAAAGGAGGATATCGATGCTAGCGTAACATATATAATGGCATGCTATTACATCTTTCACCTTACATATCCAAAGTGTGTTGCCACACTCATGTCTGTGCTGCAGACCGAGGTTCTCCTGGATGCCATCCACGACCAGGACATGACTTCCTCTTATAGAAAGGCTATGGGTGAGTGGAGGAAATTCTTAGCTTAGAGTGGAAATGAGTGGATAATCTTGTTTCAGATTTTGAGGTTGTTGCTTTTTTTTATTTTTCCTTAAATGTTTTTTATTTTTATTTCTTTAAATGTTTTCTACTTTTTACTTTGCTCTTAAGTTCAGCTGCACAACCTTTCCAAAAGAGTATCTGGATGTTTAGCACAATGTAAAATGGCATGCATTGTATCTTTCACGTTAGATCTTGTCTACACAAGTTCTCTTGGATCCTATCCACAACCAGGACATGACTTCCTATATAGATGTTTTTTATTTTTTTATTTGCTCTTTTAAAATCTTTATTGAAGTTCATGCACCAAGCTGGAGTGTGTTAATGGAGAAATTTGAGTTTTCACATAGATCTCCATTTTAAGTCACAGTACTGTCAATATGAAAAAAATGGTTTGGTTTTACCTAGCTTGAGTTGCATCAGCCGGCAGCTAACACAGACAGGCAGCTACAGTCCTAAACTCTGGGGGCATGTGCATGGAGGCTGCCATGCCCCCAGAGTGAAGAGCTGTAGCTGCCTGTCTATGTTAGCTGCTGGCTGTAATAACTCTTGATGGGTAAAACCGGATGTTTTTGGGGGCGTTCATGCACCAAGCTGGAGTGTGTTAATGGAGAAATTTGAGTTTTCACATAGATCTCCATTTTAAGTCACAGTACTGTCAATATGAAAAAAATGGTTTGGTTTTACCTAGCTTGAGTTGCATCAGCCGGCAGCTAACACAGACAGGCAGCTACAGTCCTAAACTCTGGGGGCATGTGCATGGAGGCTGCCATGCCCCCAGAGTGAAGAGCTGTAGCTGCCTGTCTATGTTAGCTGCTGGCTGTAATAACTCTTGATGGGTAAAACCGGATGTTTTTGGGGGCGTTCATGCACCAAGCTGGAGTGTGTTAATGGAGAAATTTGAGTTTTCACATAGATCTCCATTTTAAGTCACAGTACTGTCAATATGAAAAAAATGGTTTGGTTTTACCTAGCTTGAGTTGCATCAGCCGGCAGCTAACACAGACAGGCAGCTACAGTCCTAAACTCTGGGGGCATGTGCATGGAGGCTGCCATGCCCCCAGAGTGAAGAGCTGTAGCTGCCTGTCTATGTTAGCTGCTGGCTGTAATAACTCTTGATGGGTAAAACCGGATGTTTTTGGGGGCGTTCATGCACCAAGCTGGAGTGTGTTAATGGAGAAATTTGAGTTTTCACATAGATCTCCATTTTAAGTCACAGTACTGTCAATATGAAAAAAATGGTTTGGTTTTACCTAGCTTGAGTTGCATCAGCCGGCAGCTAACACAGACAGGCAGCTACAGTCCTAAACTCTGGGGGCATGTGCATGGAGGCTGCCATGCCCCCAGAGTGAAGAGCTGTAGCTGCCTGTCTATGTTAGCTGCTGGCTGTAATAACTCTTGGTGGGTAAAACCGGATGTTTATGGGGGCTTTCATACTGACCGTACGGAGAACCATATGAAAACTCGTCAGATTTTTCCTGTAATAGCAAGTTCAGGCTTTTACTGTTTCTACTTTAAAGGAAATGTTGTACTTGAAAAGCAAATGTTGTACTTATAAAGCAATAAAGACATTGAAGATAATTGAGATTCATGTATTTCTTTAACAACCCTGACAAATGTTTTTTTCAGTGTATTCAGGGAATTTACCCTTATTTCAAGAATTTAACAGTAGCATTGGATACTAAATTTAAGTGTTTTTTCCCCACATACTAGAATAAATCATTCTTAATTGTTCTCATTATCTAGGCAAATCTTCTTGATTTCAGTCTATGTTGCCTAACATAAACCCTTGTTTTGGGCTGATAGTACTAGCATATGCTAAATATAAGCATATTTTCCTATATATCAAGTAAATTATTCTTAAATTTTATTTACTTATCTAGACAAATGTACTTGTTTGAAGTTTGATTGTGCTGATTTTAAGATATATTTACTTGCATGAAACCTTATTTGAAGATGATTGCACTAGCATATGCTGATTTTAAGCACATTGTCCTACATATTGAGAAACAAATTCTTAAAATATATAAATTCAAATCTACTTGTTTTTAGTGTAAATGCACTAGTTTTAAGAAATCCCTGGGTTTTTAAGGCTAGATATATTCACTTGTTTTTTTAAAATCTTGTCAAGTCAAATCTTCCTGTTCTGTTGGCAGATAATTTTGCTTATTTCAAGCAATATATTCCTCATTTTATTACTTTTTTTTCTTATTTTTTAAAGCTGACTTTTTGCAGTGTACCACCTTAAAACATGTAAGTAACATTAGCCTAGCTACCTGCATGTTCCGACAGTCTCCTTGCTGATCTGTTCTGAAAGATTCAGAATTAGAAGCTGAAATAATTTGCTGGTGTCATTAACAGGCGGCAGACTTATAGCTCATGGCTGTGTGAACTTGTAGAATAATGGTTATTAATTATGTTGAATTATATTATTCAGTTGCTCAGGCTAAAGTTGGGGGGGGGGGTATATATGTTGATTAGTCGACTAATCGCACTTAATGACGACCACTGGTCGACAAAGAAAATCCTTGGGGTGTGTGCGTGTGTGTGTGTGTGTGCATATTGTGTGTCCATATTAGTTTGATATAATTGCTAGATGTATGACAAGATAATTGCATGTCTGGATGTGTCTTTGAATGAGGAAGTGTGGGTGTGTGTACATGTGTGCAGGTGTGTACATGTGTGCATTTGTGTATTTATGTCCAGCCAGTAAAATTGCAAGATTTACAACTTAATATTACATGCATGTATGTGCGTAAGTGTGTGTGCATTTATTCATTGTAATTACAAGGTTTGAGACAAACCATGTGTGCTGGTGTCTATGGCAGAAACACACTTAATTAGACACACACAGTGAGTCATCATCCCTACCTAATTTCTTCTTCAGTGTGTGTGTTTGTGTGTGTGTGTGTGTGTGTGTGTGTGTGTGTGTGTGTGTGCAGGCACGCATGATTGTCTTAGTATGCAAATGTTTATTCTATAATGTTTCAGATTTATGCGGCAAAAGTGTGTGCATGTGCTGTTATGCACTTTAGCCATTATGTGTGTGTGTGTGTGTGTGTGTGTGTGTGTGTGTGTGTGTTTACCTTGTCCCTCTGTGCATGACTGCCTGCTGTCTGATTTTGTCTCCTTTATTTACTTCCTATCCAGCTTATTTACTAGTCAGTCATATATCCACCCAGCCCACGTTTACACTGACCTAAATAGGCACATTATCTGTGTGTGTGTGTGTGTGTGTGTATGTGTGTGTGTGTGTGTTGCAGCTCAGTGTCAATAGCTGTATTGAAGCTGCTGTCATTGTGAAGCAGCCTTCACACTAATGCATCAACACTGAAAAAAGGAGACTGGCCAACTCTTGGATTTATGTAAGCATCTTGGGTGCGTTTAACACAATTGCCTCATGTTTTAAAGTTAAACATAACTATATAGTGTAGAAACTACATAATATGCAGAGTGGGTACACGAATGTGTTCGGAACGTGTTGAGATAAAGTAAATCAATAAAGTTGCAATGTTAATTATCGCGATGCCTCACGCGATCTGGGATGGCGGGCTTCGCAGGTTGAAGAAAGCAACGCAACGTCATATTCAAGTGCTACTCCACGCCATTATTCGGTCGGTAAGTTTTGATTTTCTAATTAAATATTGTCAAAATCTCAGCCAAATGTAGTTTAATGTCTTGAGAGTCACTACCTAACGTTAACGTTAAATATGTGCCGTGAGCTTATTTGCTCGCGCTTATTTATCACCATGTTTCATTTGAATTAGTTTTTCGAGCTGAGCCGTTCATGTTACAGTCAACCTAACTTTGCGACGCTACTTTATTCTTAAGTTTGAATTGGTTTGCCAACTGACTGTTCAGTTACATTGTGTGTTAACTGTACCGTGACTGTAACGTTAGCATCAGTGAGATTAGGGCATCGAGCAGCCTCTGCTAATGTCATCAGCGGCATTAAGCTAGCGAGCAGAAGTAGAGGAAATTCAAACTAAAAAGGACACATTAACTGGTGTGCGTCGGCTCTGCCTGAATAGTGGTGGCAATAATCATGTAGGGATGGCCTGCCGCTGCCTAACTTTCATAATGAAAACTCTGTTCTCATCAGAGAAGTCAATATTCACATTCATTATTTGATATACCGTATTGACCCGAATATAGGACGATGAAAATTATGTGAAAAAGTGGGGTCGTCTTATAATCGAGGATGTCCTATATTCGGGTCAATACGGTATTACCATGGTTTATGCAGTGTACCTAAATAGAGTTGCCTATGAGTGTACATCTAATGTGTGTTTATTGAAATACAGTTTTGTCATGCCTAGATTATTTGTTTACTGTTTTGCTGCAGAGTGACAGACAAACTCAAGATCGCATATCATCCTGAGTCAGCTGATGGATCATGGGCTCAAGTTTTTGTGGTGAGACAAGGATGTTGTATTTGCTCTTGTAGTTACTGCAATTATTATTATTGTTATTCATTCTTAGTATAACTATCATTTATCTAACCTTTTGCAATCAGTTGATGTGAACCCAACACTGAACAAGCAGTGCGTGTTCTTGCGAGAAGTCTGAGGAAAACAACTTGGACTTTTGTCTGTGTGTATTCAAAATGTGACCTGCTTGAACTGGTTTTCCAGGATCTCCAACTCTACCTTAAATCCGTCTTTGTTTCCATTTCCACAGTGAATGGTGCTATGTTCCAGTGATGGAGTAAATGTGGCAATGCAAGACCTGCCCTTCAGTTTTTCCAAGTAGGTCCCATATTCTGAAGCACTATCGAGTCAGTCATAGACATTATGGTAATAACAATCGTATTCCATGTGTGCATGCAAGCTGCCCATGCACTTTTAGAACGTGGAATGCATTATTAATTCATTTGAATAGGTGTCATGATATTAAAACTAGTAGTCATCAGTCAGAGAAATTAACATTTAGTTGCCATTTGTGTCCTTGTAAGGATCTCGTGGCTGAGAGGGAATACTGGACTCACATTAAGGCACATTTAAAGAAAAATGAGGTTGTGACGTGTATGTTCTTGGATTGCAAATTTCAGACAAACATACTAGGATCTTTTAAGTCCCACAAGAGCAGAAAACACAGGTCCTTTTCCTCAAAAGAGTTTAAACCAGGAATTGTAGCATCAGCAACCCTTGCTCCTCCAGAATCTGCTTCAAATACATCTGATGATGACATTGGTGAGGATGCTCAACCCGGTAGCTGTACAGGTGCTCTAAATGACCTCCCAGATGTAATCGAGCACAGTTTGGCAGCAGCTTTGTTAAAATTAGAACATTTTTCCCATGTACCAAGCAGAGCAATCAATGATTTTTTAGTGGAACTTCACCACGTGACTGGCTGTCTCTCAAAATCTCATGCTGAAGGTATTGTAGTTGACATTTTTCAGAAGCACAAGCTCCAGGTTGACAGAGCTACCATAGATGAAATAATCTCCTCTCTGTGCTCAGCAAATCCTCTAAATAAGGCCATAGAGAAGAATGGACCTTTGAGTTCTGCATATCAACGTAAGCAATATTACAAGGCAAAATTTAATGTTGTTGAACCACTTGAATATATTTTGGATGCAAAATCTGTGGACTGTGCCGTTTATATAAAAATAATTTTATGTTCCAGATAAACACAGAATTTAAGCGCATCACAACCATGCCTCTACAATCAAGGTTTCTGTCGCAGCTTGACCTGCTTTCTGAGCGTCTACTGAGAGTGTTTGCCAAGCAATCGGGGGAGCGTGGCAAAAAGCTGAAAGACGTAGCTGCCATGATGACAGTAATATTTTTTAACTCTAGATTGTTTAGCTCTAAAGTGTTTATGCATTGCATTAGTCAGAAAATATTTATATGCATCCATTTCCAAGCTCAACTCCCTTTACCTGTGAGTGCTGTCTATCTATCATCTCTGGAGATGATATAAAGGTCAGGTCCAAAAGGCTGGTTCTAATGTTTTGTAGATATTTGTGTCACATGCTGTTTAAAAAAGTCAAAGAGTTTTTGTCTTTGATTACTTTCTTCTGTGTTTTTTAGTTCAAATATCTCTATTTTCTTTGTTATAATTCTTAAGGATGACGTTGATGCTGGAAGGGAGTCCCTCATTAAAGGACTCTGCATCTATCTGAATGAGAATCCCGACGTCTTGGTGCAGGAGTACATGGTGAGTGTTTTGTGAGTAGATTGTGGCTTTGCTACATTTTAAAGTTAACCCTATGATCCTACTTGGACTGTTTAGGTCCATTTGCCTTCTTTCGCAGAATTGGGACCAGGATACAACCCTGGACTAAGTCCAGGTTAATAAGTCATCCAGGAACATGAAAAAAACTTCCAGAAAAATTCCAGAGAACTTCTTTCTCTTAGAAATTGAATATGAATTGCAGCATAGCAAGACAATCTGTAGTAATCTGCTATGCTGTTTACATGGGTTTGAATAAACTATAGCATTAGAATTGCTGCATTCACAAGCGATCATGTATTTATTTGTTTTTTAAAAAGAAATGTTTTATCTGTAACCAGGACATGACTGAGGCCACTGCACTGAGTGCCATCGAGAAAACGACAGTGGGAATCTACGTCACCAGAGAAACGCCAGGCGATGGCTTTTCTGATGTTGGCATCATCATCGAGGGTGTGGTGGTTCTTCAAGATCTGGATAATGTGGCCCTCGCAACAGCCTTGCTGTTTGGACTTTTTTACTCATTGAATCTGAGGTATCCGCCACAGCTCCGCTACACTTTCGAAGTGATTCAAAAGGTGGTAATGCCTCTACAATCAAGGTTTAGGTTAGATGGGTTTTAGCCTAATGTGTAATGTAAGAAACTTTAACATTGTGTTGATTATTTCAAGGTCAACTGCTGTTCCAATTGCTACAACAATATTACATTAGATATTGACAGTTCTTTAATCTTATGTAGAGGGTGAATTCATTGCCGGACTGAAGGCAGTACAACAGTTTTTGAAATATTTACCTAATTGTTAATTGTATAAGTGTCACTTAAACCTTAAGTCTTGATTGATAACCGTATTTTTTTTTTTTTTTTCATACATGGCATCTTTCAGATTATTGAAGACAAAACATGGGGGTTTATTTTATTGCACTCTTTGTACTCGGTTCTGTAGATTACAGTTACATATTTTAAAGGCAGTTGTTTCAAAATTAATGTATATTTGCTGTACACTTGTTGTATATTTCATAGCTGCAGTTATAAAACATTTTATTCATAAAACCTTAACTGCCATGTGGATGGGACAAATTTTTTTCCCATCTTACTCTCTACTTAAAGTTCTCTGATTGGCAGCGTTCTTCAATTTTAATTCCGAGTTCTCTTTACTAGTTAAGAGATGGAGAACTGCACACAGTCTAAATCCCACCAGGTCCGTGTGAAATGGGATATTTCAAGAATTTTAAGTACTGTTTTGAACCAAGATGTCACAATGAGGTCTGTTTTATCCTATGACTCTTGAATAAAGGTTTTGACATGCAACTGTACATTTTTTATTTTACTTGGGGTAAAAATGGGCAATTGTAATGATTAAGAGAGATAATAGAAAGGTATCAGACATTAAAATAAATTATTGCTGGAATGGCAAAGGTAACTAACATTTTTGCATTTCAAATTGTTTAATTACAATTGTTATTTAATTTTGTATTATTTAATTACTTGTTCACTGTTGATTTGTATTACAGTGGAATAGTAATACCAGTTCAATTCTTTACCTACGCACTGCAGTGAAATTAAACATTTTATTTTGAAAGGTTACTAGTGGTTACAGGCAACCATCTTCAGAGAACAATGCAAACAATCTGTTTTAAGGCCTCCATTGTAAAAATGTGTAATTGACAATAGAATATAATACTAACATGTAATATGAAAATAACGTGTAGTATTTAAGTGACCAAATAGTATTGGGGTAATGTTTATTGAATAGTGTTGAAATAATGTGATAAAATTATGAAGGATTAAAATGTTCCAAGAGCTCAAATTACTATATCAAAACATGTTTCAATCACACTATATCAACACAAAATACACAGGTTTATTGGACATAAATAACTTGTGTTAATTTAACGCAATTGTTTAAATTGCTGCCAAAGCAAAACATCTGTGTGCAACCAATGTCCACTATTTAATTAAGTTAATCCAACATGTTCTTTTTTTCAGTGAATCTCCACTCCCTAAATTCCTCTGATTCCTCAGATAGCAGCTAAAAACAAAAGTAAGAGAAGGGCTTGTCAACCATCCAGAGAGTACAAGAACCGAAGCTTTTTTTGTTAATGACTTATTGACTTTTTCAGTAGTCACTTTTCACACAACCCACAGTATTAGTTTGTCCTATTATCCAGATACAGCAAGGGCTAGGGGATTTGCATATTGGTGAGCTGAAATTGTGTCTGGTTGTATTCTGAATATGTGGCATTTGGTAGTCCTTACATTTGAAGCAGTTTCATAATAAGGACACCATACAAGTTCTGAATTATGTATTTGAAAACTTATTTTTCCAGGTACATGGATTGCTAGAATGGTTAAACATCATAGAAATGACTATTACCCAAGCAATTAAGTGTTACACCTATGCAAAGCTGGGGGCAAACATTTTAAACTTTTTTTTCTTTTAAATGGTTAAAAGTTATGCAGCAGAGGCTGGGAAAAGTCCCTTGTATTGATTATGCTCCATAATGACTGGAGCCTACATTTACCCTAATGCAACATCGTAACGTCTTGCATTAAAGACTCCCTGTCTGCTTAAAGTGAAATTACAGCGTAAAATCATCCCATGGTAATTTTTCGGCAAATACAGTCATCATACAAGCCATTGAGACCATTTTCTTCATGTAACAACTATTAACAGAGATATCCAGGAGAGTCGCTAACAGTCGTTAACAGCTGAATGCGGCTAACACTGATTAGCTCGGGGAAGCACGGTGAACGCATTAAAGGGTCTTTTTTAACCACTAATACTGCTCAAAATAACACCAAAGCTCTGAAGTAGCATGATAAGAGTCCCCACACATAAAATAAAGCACCAATGGGCTCCTTCCTTTTGGATTGACTTTGGAAATCGACTTGAATGGACTTTACTATGAGAGGTGCTGGTACCGGGGCCAGTAGGTAAATCTTTCAAAACACTCTTAATAAACTCCGGGTTCACTAACTACTTTGTTGGTTCTACCTTTTATGTGTAGGGACTGATATTTTGCTACAGCAGAGGTTTGGTCGTATTTTGAGCAGTATTAGTGGTTAAAAAATGCCTTCACCGTGCTGCCCCGAGCTAATCAGTGTTAGCCGCATTCGGCTGTTAGCCACTGTTAGTGAATTTCCGGGATAGCTATTAATAGTTGTTACACAAATAAAATTGTCTTGATGGCTTAATTGATGGGTGTATTTGCTGAAAAAGACCCTGGGATGATTCTACACCAGAACTTCACTTCAACAATCTCGTTTTTCCATTTACACTGTCCCAGTGAGTAACACAGTTCTTTCTGTTGTCTCTCCCATGCTTATTACTTCGGACCGATGCTGAACCAACAGGATGACGATGGACAACACAAAATGATTTACAATCATCTCCGCCGTCTCCTCTGCTTGACAAGGACACATCTTTTTCATTGTATGTTCATTTTTGTTTCTCTGAACAGCCAGCCAGCCAGACTGGCTATCTGTTCTGATTCAGTTGTTGATATGATGGCTAAGGTTACTGAGTTTAAGACTTTATTTTTGTCTCAGCCTGTCGGGGCTGCCTACCTGCTGAGATCCTCTGCTAAGTTGTGGGTGTGTGTATTTATTTTTGTGTGCATTCGCGTGTGTGGCGTGCACATGTGTGTCTGTACCTCAGTCGTGTGGGAGTATGTGTGGGCAGAGCATTAAAGCTGACAGTGAGCAGGCAACCTGAGGACATATTTATGAGGTTTCTCACTGTTGACGCTAACCAGTGAAAATTAACCTGATGCTCTATCAGCACCTTGGGCTGCAAAACACACAGAGACAACATTTTCAACATTTCTTTCTCATCTGAGAAATGCACTGATAATTCTGTCATGGAGGAACATGCACATAAAAAATGTGAAGAGGGCTAGGTCAGACTGTGCCATCATAGCTGCCAGTTGATATCATCATGACAGAGAGATCATCCATCTTTTTGGATGTAGATCCATGTAAGCCTTATTATGTATTAGCTCAAGGCTTCATAAAGTGCAGAGTGAGGCCATAAACTCAGCACCACTGTGGCTTTAACTCACTGTCAAGGATGTTCAACTTATTTCCTCCTAATTTGATGTTCATGTATATTAGAATGATGAATAAATGATAAATTAATATGTATTAAAAAGTGACGTTTTTGAATATTAACTGACAAAGGTCCTTTATATTTGAGACTAAAAACACAAATCAAATGTGTGTTCGTCCTTGTGGGAATATAGCAGACAGAGAGTTTTTGAGATTTGATCCATGGAAAAAAATAACAGCACCACAATAACAGCTCTTTGACAACAAATCTTCATGATGAGATAATGAGGCGATAACTATTAGAATGTATTTCTGAGCAGAGGCAGAGAGGGGAAAAGACAGATTACACCTACTGGTTAGACACCAGTGAAAATGCTGCAAAAGACTAAGTAAAAGGTTTGGCCTGTGCAACATTTTACCTTTAACCATTAAACTGAAATGATCCTGCTCTTATAATTGACCTCGGCCTCAATGTTAGGACAACTATTTTTTAACTCTGCCCAGAAAGGCTTATTCAATTGGACTAGAGATCAATGCTCATCATGGTGCATTTCAAACACTGCTGATTGCAATTTCAGCTGAAAAGAGTGCAGGTACTAGACTGGCCTGCTGCAATCCACACCTTTCTCCCATTGGAAATGTGTAGACCATTATGAAGCACAAAATACAAAAACTGGCCTGTTGAGCGACTTAAGTTGTACATCAAGCAAGAATAGGAAAGAATTCCACCTACAAAGCTTCAACAATGAGTGTCCTTAGTTCCCAAACACTTATTGAGTGTTAAAAGGAAAGGTGATGTAACAGTGGTAAACATGCCCCTGTCCCAGCTTTTTTGGAATGTGTTGCAGGCATCAAATTCAAAATGAGTGAATATTTGTCAGTTTGAACATCAAATATGAAAAATGAGCATAACACCATCATCTAGTGTCTCAGGATAGTAGTCACAACAACAAAAAATAATTCCATCAGTCGGGTTGCCAGGTTCAGGTTCAGGTTGTCAAGTGATGTATTATACAGGGTAACGACTAATTTGGACTTATCAATTAATTTGACAACAGTATTTAACATTAGCCAATCTTCAACTGGAAGTCTTTCTTTGAGTGGTGTGTTATCGATTAGCTAGCCAGCGCTGAACTCAAAATGATTCCTTGTTTCAGGAGCCCGATCGGCAGCTTACTGTAGCTAACTTATGGTAAAGTAACTAAAGTAAAGTAAAACGCAGTAACTTTTCTGCCATATAGCATGACTGCATCTCCCAGAGGCATACACAATTCACTTCCTGCCCAGAACACACACACACACATACACACACACACACACACACACACACACACACACACACACACACACACACACACACACACACACACACACAGAAGAACAGTAGTGATGCACTGTCTGGACTGCAGTAAGGAGACAGCCTGAAGGTCTCTCTCTACTTCGCCTCTCCCTCTTTCTGTCACTGCTTTCTCTCTCTCTCTCTCTCTCTCTCTCTCTCTCTCTCTCTCTCTCTCTCTCTCTCTCTCTCTCTCTCTCTCTCCATTCAAGTCGATTACCAAAGTCAATCCAAAAGGAAGGAGCCCATTGGTGCTTCGTTATCGGTGTAAGGACTCTTCTCATGCTGCTGCAGAGGTTTGGTGTTATTTTGAGCAGTATTAGTGGTTAAAAAAGTTGTTTCAATGCGTTCACCGTGCTGCCCCGAGCTAATCAGCGTTAGCCGCATTCGGCTGTTTACGACTCTCCGGGATATCTCCATTAATAGTTGTTACACGAAAAAAAATTTCATGGCTTTTTGATGGGTGGTATTTGATTTTATGCCGGAATTTCACTTTAAATGCCACCTGGAGCTTTTTTACTTTTGCTTTGCTATAACTGCACCTCAAGTAGGCAGTTTACAGTATGATATAGTACAGTAGGCTCTAAAAAATGTTTTAATATCATCTGTATGCATATGGAATTTATGGTTACAGTACTGGCACTACGTATCATCATCATCACATATATCCCTGATCATGGGACCAAAATATCTGATTTGTTCACCACATTTAACCCTTGGTTATGCCATAAAGAGAAGATGATGCTGCTTCTGATCCTCCTAGGTTTTTAGCAATGATGACAACACTTGGCCCAGGTGATCCATGGCATGCTTAGGCCTAATAGCTTCGGGCACACTTCAGAACACACCAGAGGTCTTAATTATGGTTAACGCGCCCTCCTGGGACAATGAACATTTTTTTACAAGGCTATATGCAAAAATCCTTCAACCTGGTGCAGGATGTGACTCTTTACATATCTTCTCCCACACAGGTTACACTATCCAAATCAGCACACACAGTAAAACATATGCATCACAGTTGGGAATTTCAGATCCTTGGAGGTTTAGAAATCCCCATGTTAAAGCTTTCTCCTTTTTTCCTCATGTACACCACACATTTTCTTGAATTTAATTATTTTTACTCGATAACGATCTCCTTGACTGTTTGAATGCATGTAATACCACTCAATAGTCACTTCTTCTTATCTTACCACAGTTGACATTAGTTTTTGACAGGATACAATTCCACATTCACCATAGAAGTTCAGCTCACACTTACTGTTGGAATGCAATCCCATTGCTGCAGCGACTTCCATTTCCTTAGACTGTTTAGCGTATCCTCAGATTGATATAAATATCTCTAGGGAACTCAGTAGAACCAGCTCTCGTTTGGAGGTGCATTAAGCGATCAAGTCGATGCCAAACAGGAAATCTCTTGGTCCCCATTGGTTTTACAGTTGAGCTCTTTAAGGCGTACTCAATGCTATTAGCTCCCATCCTTGTGAAAATGTTCAATGACTCCTCTACTGAAGGCAGACTGCCAGCGACCTTGTATGAGGCATGTATTTCATGGCTCCTGAAGAAAGACAGGGATCCTACTTCCTGTGACAGCTACAGACCGGTCTCACTTTTAAACGTAGATAGTAAGATCCCACATTAGGGAGACATCCATTCTTCAATACCAGGAGGCTGCTCAACATCATATTCTCACCTGGGTCAGACACTCCTGAGGTCTTAGTGGCGCTAAATGCGGAGAAAGCCTTTGACCGGGTAGAGTGGGGCTTTCTATTCTTCATTTTGGAGAAATTTGGCTTTGATTCTAAATTTATTTCTTGGGTTAAGCTTCTGTATGTAACCCCCTCTGCATCTGTAAACGATGTCCATTCAGCACATTTCCCTCTCAAAGGTGGGACCTGGCAGGACTGTCTGCTCTCTCCCTTGTTGTTCAACATAGCCATCGAGCCATTACCCATCTGGCTTAGAAACCAGAATGAGTTTGAAGGTAGTACTCATTTCTGTCTAATCCAACAACTTTCCTTATATGCGGACGACCTTCTCTTATTTATTTCAAACCCCACATCCTCACTCCCCCCAGTTTTATCAATTCTTGATCAGTTTGAGCACCTATCAGAGTACAAGTTATTAAAATAAAGTTATTATTATAAGTTGAATATTCAGAAAAGTGAGTTATTTTTTGTAAACAACTTGGCAAGATCATTCCCACAATCCATATTCAACTTTAAAACAGCTGATAAGAGTTTCAAATAATTTGGGGTGTTTATCACAAGCTCCTTCAGGGACCTATTTCAATAGAACTTCCAGCCGCTATTAGATAAATGCAAGTCAGTCTTGTCTAGATGGGCCGGCCTCCACCTGTCCCTTGCAGGCCGGGTTAATCTTATTAAGAAGGTAATTTTACAAAAGTTTCTGTATCTTTTTCAGCATCTCGCAATTTGTCTGAACAAATTGTTTTTTTACTAATCTAGACCAACAACTTAACGCCTTTTTTTGGCAGAATATACCATCCCTTGTTAAAAAACGTATTCTTCTAGGGTCTAGTACTCCCTAATTTCTGCCACTACTCCTGGGCCTGCACAGTAATAAACTTTTATATTGGCTCCACAGAGAAATTGCAGGTGTCTTCCCACCCTGGGCTCATACCAAGCAAAGGGCATCGATCCTTGCCCCAGTTTTGAATAACTACGCGTTTCTCCCTTCCTGCACCGACCCTACATTCTGCATATGGTCAGATAAGGGCCTCAAAACGCTTAATGACCTGTATGACGAAGGTGTTTTTGTGTCCTTTGCATCTATGTCTAACAAATACAGCTTGCCTAATAGCCAATTTTTTCGTCACCTTCAAATGAGACATTTTATCCAAAATAATTTCCCACATCTTCCGAACCGCCCCCCTGAAGTTGAGATGGACCAATTCCTGGCTCTTAACGTACAACACAAACGACTGGTATCTGTCATTTATAATAAGATTGCTCTTCTGAGCCCAGTCCCCACTGTCTCACCTAAAAATGCATGGGAAAAGGATTTGGGGGTAAACATTACTGATGACCAGTGGAGGGACATTCTAAAACTGGTCATCTTTGTGCCAGGCACGGCCTATAACAGTGGAAGGTGCTCCATAGAGCCCATTTCACCAACGCTAAATTGGCTTAGATATACCCTAGTCACAATGACGCTTGTAACCGTTGTAAGCAGTCCCCAGCCGACCATGTTCTGGACATGCCCAAAGCTTGCTGAATTTTGGTCCGATATATTTCAAACCCTCAAACAGGCTCTTAAAACAAATTTGGAACTAAATCCCCTGACTGCTCTATTTGGGCTTCGTCCGTCTAAAAATCTGTCCATTACTACACAGCGCGTCATGCCCTTTACCACCCTGCTTGCCAGACGTAACATTCTCCTTAAATGGAAACATGTTTCTCTACCCACTCATAATAGTTAGATACTTGAAATTTTACAATGTCTAAGGTTAGAGAAAGTAAGGTTTTCAAAGAGGGGATCTTTGACAGCATTCCATCAAACTTGGACCCACTGCCGGCTCTTAGAAGGGATTTTAACTGCACAGTTGATCCAACCTTAGACAGGAATCACCCAGAGCCACACCCTGCTTCATCCCACAGGTTCACAGCTGATAGAAGAGCATGAGCTGTCTGACCTGTGGAGGGTTTTTAACAGTAATCACAGATAGTACACCTGGAGTCACACAAGGGGAAACCTTTTACCTCTGGCCAGGCTGGACCACCTCTATTGTTTTAAACACCATTTTAATATTTTTAAAAGGTGTTTTATTCAGCCTGTAGGTTTTACTGATCACTGCCTTGTCTCCTGCACAGGGAGCTCTGGTCAGGTCTCGTTTTATGAACATCTCGCAGATGGACGCGTCCTCCTAGTTTTTCTTTGGGCTGGAGCAGAAAAACGGACAAAGGAAGACCATTCATTCTTTACGCACGGGTGGCAGCTTCCTGATCTCTTCTGAGATCAGGAAGTTTGCTGACGGTTTCTACAGAGACCTCTTTAAGAGTGAGTGGACGAATAATCCAGATGTGCACAGCGGCTTCCTCAGTGGTCTCCCTCAGGTCAGTGCTGACCAAAACTCCCAGCTGGCTGCAGAGATGACTCTGCAGGTGCTTCTCACTGCACTGACCAGCATGCACAATGGCAAAGCTCCGGGGATGGACGGCCTTCCTGTTGACTTTTATAAGTCTTTTTGGTCCATTATAGGACAGGAGCTGCTGGAGGTGATAAACCAAAGTCTTCTGACTGGAAGACTCTCTCTGAGCTGCAGGAGGGCCAACATCACCCTGCTGCCGAAGAAGGGAGACCTGCAGGACCTGAAGAACTGGAGGCTGGTCTCGCTGCTGTGCACGGTTCATAAAATCCTGTCCAAAGCTCTAGCCCTGAGACTGAGGGAGGTGATGGCGTCCGTCATCCACCCTGACCAGACTTACTGTGTGCCCAGCAGGCTCATAAGTGATAATGTCACTTTAATTCGGGATGTTTTGGACCTTTATCCCGGTGCATCCTGAGACATTTTAACAGCCTGGGTCTTGATTTTAATTTTTTTTAATGAATGATGGAAAGGTCCTTTCAACATCTCTTCCTGTTTTTTATAACAGTGTTTTTATTGTTTGGAACTTGATTAAAAAAGAGAGGCAGCAGCTGGGGGACCCCCTTCACTGGCTGCTGCAGGAGCCCGTCCCGTACGGGTCGGTGCTGGACCACCCGAACTGGGCAGGACCCTCCCTGACCAGGCTGCTGCAGAATGCAGGTGTCTCCACGCTGGGTCAGGTGGTGGAGCTGGCCGGGCCCCAGCTGGAGGACTCTACTGGGCTGGCTGATAAGCTGGGCCTGAGATCCACCAGGATAATCAAAAAAGTGCTGGACCACTAGAGAAGACACCCTGCTTTTAAAAACATTCCCAGACAGTCTCCCTGGAGGGAGCCTCGATGAAAACTCTATATAAACTATTGGTAAAGACACTGAACAGGAGAAAACTGAATTGACGGACAGACACTCCTTGGAGGACTTTTTTAGGGCTGGACCTGGAATCCAGGCCTCAGTTGAGGTCTCTCTACAAGCCTCCACTGTGCAAGAGACACAGGGACTTACAGTGGACTGGCTGCTCCACAGCATCATGGCGGTAAACTCTTTTGTGGCCATGATAAAGGATTCTGTGGAGGACAAGTGCCCATTCTGTGGACTAAGAGAGACAATTTTCCACTGTTTTTATGAGTGTCACCATCTGTCAGCTCTGTTTCTGTTTTTACAAGTTGTTTTTACCAGTTTTAAAGAGAGTTTTAGTAAGCAGGTTTTTATTAATGGTTTTAGATACACTCGCCAGCACAAACACAAGAGCCAGCTTTTAAACTTTGTTTTAGGGCGGGCTAAGATGGCGGTGTATGTGACCAGGAAGAGAAAGGTGGAGGAAAACCTGCAAGTGGAGTCGCTCCCTGTCTGTGTGAACATGACAAAGGCCAGACTGCTGGTGGATTTTAGTTTTTATAAAACTGCAGGGGACCTGGACTCTTTTAAAGATACATGGTGTTTCCAAAATGTGTTGTGTTGTTTCACAGCTGGAGAACTGTTGTTTCCAAAATACCTCATGTAAAAGTTTTATTTATTTATTTATTTATCAAGGCTGGTTTTAAAAATATATATTTTATTAGGCATTAACTTGTACATTGTGTACGGTTGAAAAATGACTGCCAAATAAAGTAGATTTTTACAAATAAATAAAAAATTCTCTCTCTCTCTCTCTCTCTCTCTTTCTCTCTCCCTCTCTCTCCCCCATTTACACAAATGCACACACACACACACACACACACACACACACACACACACACACACACACACACACACACACACACAGCCTGTCTGTCAACAAACACTTTTACATCGCCTTGAGTCTTTAAGGTGGAGTGTTTTCTTTCCTGTACTTGTACATAAGTTGACATTGTGAATCATATGGGCCACCTTAAATCAAACTACAACTATTCCGTATTTCTCACTTAGAGGAGGAGCAGCGCACCGCTGTATCACTGATCAGCTGATCACCGGCGTTCCAAACCCATTCAGAGTGATACGTCACCTCCGGAGTCTCCTTAATCTCGGGCCTTTTTTTTGTAATGGAAACACGGCAAGTGAATGGCCATTTGAGAGGGCAAGGCCTGAAACTTTCTGGGAGGCCACTCTATAGTGCTAATGGAAACACGCCTATTGTTTTACTTTTACTCCTGATGATGCTGAGGACACTTCCTAGTGCCGGAAGGAGAGAAACCCCCCCCCCCCCCCCTTTTCCTTGTGTACCTGGCTGTGTCATGAAGAATATGTTAGCCTAAATTAATCCACTCCTCCCAGTCATATTAATACTCATATTCCTCGAGGCAGTGGCGGAGGAGGAGGAGGAGGCGTTGCAGTTATTTATGACTCAGGCCTATTAATCAACCCAAAACCTAAGCTAAATTATAATTCATTTAAAAGTCTTGTTCTGTGTCTTTCACATTCAACCTGGAAAACCGTGCAGCCAATTATACTTGTTATAGTGTACCGTGCTCCTGGTCTGAATTTCTATCTGAATTCTCAGAGTTTCTGCCAAATTTAGTCCTTAAATCTGATAAAGTAATTATTGTAGGAGATTTTAATATTCACATGGACATTGATAATAATAATAGCCTTAGTATTGTTTTTATCTCATCTCTTTATCTCTTTTCTTCAAACTCACGAACCTTAGAAACAACTGTATGACCTGATATACAGTGGGGATCCAAATTAGAAATCAATATATAAATACTTGATTTATTCTAAAATACTGTTATTTTTTACGGTTCATAATTTGATAGAATATCCACTATGGCTATACCACTGCTGCACTAGCATGTTTTTTAAATAACAAAGGCACAAAAACCTTTATTTTGTGAAAAAAAACAGTGAGCAAAATTAGAGAACACTTTCAGATCCCTCCCAGTTATTGGTGTTAATCTGGCACCTGGTGACAATTGACTTAATTGTTGGACACAGCCTATTCATCTGTCAGTTCTCATGGTTACTTTGCAAGATTTCAAGCTGCTCTAAGGTGACTGAAACCCTGAGACAACAGGTTGTTCAGATAAATGCCATCTGATAGTGTTTTTCGACTGACAGGGAACAGGTTCTTAAACAGGTGCCGTTGAAAACATTTTGAACCCCGGTGCTGTCTAGAAAACAATCAGTTTTGTGGGAACCATTGTAATCAAGGATGCGTCATCAACTGGGGGCGTGTTCAATGCACAATGGCAGTAAATGTATTGTGCGCAGTGAGCCTGTTTGTGAGCCATGTGTTGTGTGTTACTCGGGTGCATACATGACCTGAATGTGCCATAATGTGGAGTGCTCCTCATTATTTAGTTCCATATGAAATTTCTCATTTTGAATGTTGGGTGATTTCCTCTCTCACTATATTGTTCTGTTTACTTTGGAGGATTATAAGACAACCACACAGGTCTGATGTGTGCAGACGGACAACAATTTCTCTACTTTAACCTCGCAAATAACAGCTAAACTGAGCTTCCGGGGTCTCCTCCCTTAACTAACAGTGTTTGACCCCTTAAGGCACCACAAGAGAAGAGGGAAAATAGTGAAATTAAATAAATATATTCCAGAGCTGACAGAAGAAAGAGGAAACATGTAAAAATCAGGGCTAGCAAGGAATCATTTTTTTTTACATCAGATAAGATGAATAGAATGCCTGCCTGTATGAAGCCCCACCATCCACCCTGGGTTAGAATGCACATGCTGTATTGATACAATTGATCAATTCTGTACATCAGTCTATGATAAGTGTCAGGATTCAGTAAAACCCTGTGACCAAACAGAGAACAAGAATACTTCAGATAACCCTGTGGTGGTGATAAAAATTTTAAATAAAGGAAAATAGAGCTGTGAAGAAAATAAATTATAACAAACTGAAATCCACATGTGGATGAGCTTCCAGTACCTGGCCCGAAGGCCGATTAAAGATAATCGGAATGCACATAAGAATGTAAGCAGGCACAGAAAAGGGGTGTAAAAAAAGGGAATTCATAGAACATCAGAAAGCACCGGATCTCGAGTCAACATGTGTGTAAAAATGTCCATTTAGCAATTCCTGTTCAAAACTCATTAACAGACAGAATATCAGTAGCCTGTCAGGACTTTAGCTATTAGTGCTGCAGTCTAAAAATAAACAGGTAGCACCACATCGACTCACGGTTATCCAGATAACATGACAGTGCTTTGTCTGCGGCCCCTCCACTGCTCCAGGTTCTCCAATCACACTGATATTATTGCGGGACTCCAGTTCGCTGATTTAAGCCAGCAGTCTGGCACTCTCTGTTAGCGTGGCCAGGAGGCCTCCAGCGTTAGCAGACGCTCATCTTGTAAATTTGCATTTATCTCGAGGGAGCCTATCTTCTGAGCGTGGTCAGACATGGACTTGGTCCATCTTTGCCTAGAGCATTGAAATGAGGGCTTTGAGATCGGTCTAGAGGGCTTTGAACTCAGCGGAGAGGCCTGTACGGTGCTCTGCCCAAAGATATTAAATTTTAGTAATTTTTCTTTATTAATTTTCTTTATCAAATATTTCATTTGATAGTCACACTATTGATCCAATTAAACATAAAGTACGTACATTGGTGCCCCGTGTGAGGGTTAGTTATGTTGGCTGGCAATAATTCAAAATTGTGTGATATTAATATTCGTCATATTTTTGGACAGTTTCCAATTTTGGGATTTTTCATCCCAAATTTTCCAAAAGTCGTTACAGTGAACCCCACTCTTCTTCCACAGGAGTAGACATCCAGCTGTACTTACAAACAAGTATAAAGTGGGGTTATTTGATTAATTCTCCATATTTAGCTAAAGCGATTTGAGAATATTGATAACCTCTGTAAGCCTGATAGTTACCCTTAAGATTTTGCTATTGCTGCTAGCTATTTCAAGTTTGGTTTAGCATTTGAATCACACATATTCAATGCAATCTAATGAGCCTGGTCATAAGTTGTTGCTAAATTAAGTGCTGCTTCCCCTTAACTCATAGCGTGCCCCCGCTATGAACCCGAGAGCTTGAACTGTTGGAACTGCCTTGCATTTCAACCTGAGTGGAGATAGATAGAGCCACAGTGTGCTACCAGCCCTGTGAAATAAAGTTACATGCCCAGCTTCCATGTGTCTCATCTTGAGTAGTACTTTACAGATATAATTCCCTGACTGACTGTCCTGCATCTCAGTTAGTGTAAATTCTGGTCCCAGAATCACATGGTGCTGTAGTTGCCCCTCTCCGTGCAGGAAGCAAGCTACCCACATAGTTTAGATCAGAGGAACTGTTGTTTTAGTCTAGTGTACTGCCAAGTCACATCACAAGGTGTCTGCCAAGCAACACCAGAGCCAAAACAATTGCATTGTTGTACTAGACAACAAGTTTTAATCTCACCTTCCATTTGAAACAATGGAGAACCCATGTGTAGAGAATTTCATTTCTTCCCTAGCACAGAGCCTTAAACCTGGCTACCCTGAGTTCATTAACACATTGAACTTAAGTGAGTGCAGCAAAGAAATAGACTCACTTCTCAGTGACACATCTAAAGGGTCAGTGTTGAGATGTTTGCTCCTGAACTTCCACTGGCAAACTAACATTGTCTGTCAGAGCAAAACAGCATTAGAAAAGGAGATAGAATCCCTTAAAGCTCAAAATGCTAGTCTCATTAGTGAAGTCCTGCGTTATTTAGAAGAGTTGCACTCAGCAGAGTCACAGCTCTTCTCCCACAAAAAGGAATTGTTAGGGCTCAGAACAGACAGTCTTGCCCCACCAAAGTCACTCAGCCTTGCTGATTCTGGCTTTTCAAATTCAAATTTCTCCCTCAATGAGAGATTAACGCCCTCTCCAGAGCAGACCAGGGAAGTTCCATCCTGCTCTACCTCCTCACTGCATCACTTTGAGAGTGATGACAGAGCTAGCATAGCCTTGCCTTCACAAACGGTGACCTCACAACGTCCCCGCCTTGAAGAGCTTGAGCTTCTAGCTAAAGATATGGACGTGTTTGATCCAGACAACTGCGATTATAACATTGAGGACCATTTTAGGGAATTAGATGAAAATCTAATTGACCTGCCCAATGCAACACAGAGAGAGAAAGTTAAACTTGTGTGGAAGCTGTCCACAAAGTTATACAGTCTCAACCTGCCAGAGTCAGAAATGACTACAATGAGCTCCGTCATGCACTGACAGAAGAATTTGCTTCTACTGCAGACGAAATCACTTCTTTGGTTGCAGCTAGTCAAATTAAACATTCCCGTCAAGAGAGTCCCAGAGACTACTACAGACGTTTGAGACACGTATACTTTCAAGGAAAGAATGCACCAGGCTTAGAAGAGAACCCAACCTTTTAGTCCCTGTACTTGCAGAATCTTCATCCTTGTATACGTACGCATGCTATTCTTGAGACAAGAAAAGATAACCTCTCTCTTAACGAGGTTAGGAAAGTAGCACAGGTGGCTTGGGAAACTGTTGTCAATTGCAAAGCAAGGGAAACAACATCTGCTTCCAGCAGCTCAAACACCGTGGGGTCACACAGACCTTCTGTCTCAGAACCCCACCCTCAGAACAGATCGAAAGGGGGGGACAAAACACAGCATAGGGACGCAGAGCGTAAACGCCATGTCCGCCAGCTGCCACGGGATAGTCATGCCCAGAGCAGGAGCTGTAGAAGGCCATATTCTGACATTCTGGCCCAGCATAATGACCTGCCAAACCACTGCTCAGATGATGACCACATCATCTCTGACCGCAGCTCAGAATCCGACAGTGACAGCGCCTCTGAGTGTCTTTCTGTACACGGCTACAGGCAGCGTTACAGCCCTGAGCCACGAGTTAAGAAAAACTTTAAACAACAGAGCTCCAGAGTCCGCTCCTCTCGGTTCTTTAGGTAACAGTCCGTCTGTACTGATAGTAAGATTAATGCAAGATCAGCAGCCTTACTTTTCTTACAGTTAAATTGCATCTCATCTGTATCGCACCCAAGACATTTACATAACTAACACTTCTGTTCTCACTAACCTGAAGAGAAGCTGAGAATCAATGTTTATTATGTATTTCGTATAGTGCCATTGTCATGTTTAGATTTTGTTTTGTAACTTTTGTTCTGACCTAGTCGAGATATTAGTAGTGTTTAGCCAATTCCCAGTTGGTGAAATAACTGCCCAAAACGTTGCAGACAGTAAATGAACTGACAAATGAACTCTGTACATCTATGGACTGTGAAAGATGCCCTTAAAACCGCATATCGGGTGCAGTCTCAAGGACATCGGGGGGATATGTAGGTGCAACCGGCACCCAAAGATGATTGTTCATTTCTTGATTAACTCAAACTTTCAGTTTGATTAAGACTAGGCCCAAAGCCTGGTTGCCTTTGTCTCTGAAGCAAAGGCCTGCCATGCCTTCTCCCCCACAAATCACACCCAGGTGTGATTCTCCAAGGGACCCCCAAACTGTTCATTGGCTGACTTTACCTCTGACGATGACATCATCAGGGCTTATATAACGTGTAGCACACAACCTGCACTTTCTCTTCCTCCCTCTCTTTCTTCCGGATCTCACACTCAACTCGACGCGCTCCTGCGGATCCAGGAGACCAGCTTCCCGCTGTCCCCTCGGCCGGTTATCCAACTCAACTGAGCAGAACAAAGAGCGATCATCTTTTGCCTAAGCGCACACCTAGGAAGAGCTTCCAGCTTCTTTTCTTCAACCAGCCATTGGCATCAAGCAACGCAAAACATCTCCCATCTCATGGACTGGTAACTAATCACCAACTGGGCATTACTACATGTTATAGGACTTTATGAAAAGCTAGATACAATTGTAGCTATGTCATAACCTGAATAACAACTGAGATTTCAAGCTGCTGGTGCTTTGTGTAACTTAAATGTTCACACCTTCTCTGCAGGGGTCCAAGCTCCCACCTCTCCTCTTTGTCTCTTTCACACACACACACACACACACACACACACACACACACACACACACACACACACACTCACACACTCACACACACACACACACACACACACACACACACACACACACACACACACACGTTTGCTGTTACCTTTAGGTAGTTTATTGTGTTTTGTTTGTTGCATTTATTAAATTGTTAATAAATGTTTGTGTTTACCATATGTTCAACCCTTAATAAGTAGTTTAATATATTTAATGAGACTTTAATATTAGTTGTCACTCCGTCTATGACGGTGGTGCCCCGAGGAACTCTGGTTTGACTAGAGTCATTTTTATTATTATCTTTGATAATTATTGGTGATAACTAATATTGACTTGATTAACGATATGTTTATTGAAAATACTCAATCTCATAATCTGAACGTGAGTCAAGGCCCTACATTTGATAAGTTCTCCGTGTGAAGTTTTAATAAATTAAAGTTAGTACATTTTAGTAATTTTTCTTTATTAATTTTCTTTATCAAATATTTCATTTGATAGTCACACTATTGATCCAATTAAACCTAAAGTACCTACAACGGGTTTAACCAGCCCTTGCCCCGAACCCTCACTGCAGCCATCTCTCCTTCCTCCCTCTACACCCCTCCCCCCCGACACCACAACAACAACCCCCTCCTCCTCCACCTCAATACAAGCCACGCCTCACATCACCACAGACCAGGTTAGAGGACAGCTGAGGAAGCTCCGGCCCAGGAAAGCAGCAGGCCCGGATAAAGTGTCTCCGAGACTACTGAAGACTTGCACTGCATAATTGGGGGAACCACTACAACGGATCATCAACCTTAGCCTGCAGCCAGGGAGAGTGCCTACCCTCTGGAAGACATCCTGCATCATTCTGGTTCCCAAGAAGAACAGGCCCAACAAGCTGAATGACTTCCAGCGAGTGGCACTCACTTCACACCTGATGAAGACGTTGGAACGGCTCTTCCTCAGCCTCCTCAGACCCCAGGTGGAACACGCCCAGGACCGCCTGCAGTTTGCGCACCAGCCAGATGTTGGTGTTGAGGATGCCATCCTCTACATGAGTCCACTTCCATCTGGATAGGGGAAGCGGCACAGCAGGGATTCTCTTCTTGGACTTCTCCAGTGCCTTTAATACCATCCAGCCCCCTATACTTCAACACAAACTGAACAGGATGGGATTGGACCCCTATCTGGTGGACTGGGTCAGAGACTACCTCACTGACAGGCCACAGTATGTCAGGCTGAAGGACACACGTCTGACACTGTGGTCAGCAGCAATGGAGCCCCTCAGTGCACAGTGCTGGCCCCTCTTCTCTTCACCCTGTACACCTCGGACTTCTGCTACAACTCGGAGCTGTGTCAAATACAGAAGAACGCCATTGTGACACAGCCACTGTGGAATGTACCAGGGGTGACAGAGAGGAGGAGTATCGGAGTCTGGTGGGGGAATTTGCTCTCTGGTGCCACACTAACCACCTACAGCTCAACACCTCCAAGACGAAAGAACTGGTCATTGATTTTGGGAGGTCCAGACCAAAACCGCGACCAGTCCTGCTAGAGGGAGCTGAGGTGGAGGCTGTGGACTCAAACAAATACCTTGGGCTGTGGCTGGACAATAAACTGGACTGGACAACACACACCAGCCACCTGTACAGGAAGACACAAAGCAAGTTGTACTTCCTGAGGAGACTGCGATCCTTCAACATCTGCAGCAAACTGCTGTGGATGTTTTACCAGTCTGAGGTCACCAGTGTCCTCTTTTACACTGTGGTGTGCTGGGGGGGGGGGGGGGGGCAGCATATCCAACCATCTCCAGAGTGGATAAACTGATCAGGCGGGCCGGCTCTGTGGTCTGCATGAAACTGGACTTGCTGGTGATGGTGGCAGAGAGGAGGACACTGGACAAACTGCTGGACATAATGGAAAATGGCAGCTCCTGCCCAAGTGTAGGACCAACAGGCTCAAGAACTCATTTGTCCCTCAGGCCATCATCCTGTGGGAGCCACTCACTGTGCAATTAATAATCTACTCTTACATACCTGGACACTTATCTTCTTTTTTGTGCAATAACTTTATCCACCACTTAAGTGCAATAATGTAATCTTACTGTCAAATACAGTCATACATATTTTATCTTATACATTTTCTCTACATTTAGCTTATCTGATTTAATTTTCCGTGAACTTTATTTGACCTGTATTCTTACATCTACCTCATATATATTTGACTAGTGTTTAGTTAGTCTAGACGAGTTTATTTCTTATTTATTTAGCTAAGCGTCTAATGGTTATCCAATACTGTATTTTCCCTTGTGTATTTGTAAGCTGCTGGAAACTCAATTTCCTTGCGGGAGTCATCCCAAAGGGATCAAATAAGAGAAGTTTAAGTCTAAGTCTACGGCTAAGTCCAGCCACCCTCCTGAGAAAACCCATTTTGGCCGCTTTTACCTGCAACCTTGTTCTTTTGGTCATGACCCAGCTTTCATGGTAGGTGAGGGTGGGAATGAAGATTGACCGGTAGATCGAGAGCTTTGCATTCCGGCTCAGCTCTCTTTTCGTCACAACGGTGCGGTAGAGCGTCTGCAATACCGCCCCCGCTGCTCTGATTCTTCGGCCAAACTCACACTCCATCGTCCCCTCACTTGTGAACAAGATCTTGAGGTACTTCAACTCCTTCACTTGGGGTGCATTACATTTCATTTAGCTGACGCTTTTGTCCAAAGCAACTTGCAATAAGTGCATTCAACAATTAGGGTACAAACCAGAAGAGCAAGTTATTAAGTAAGTGTGGTGGCTTCAAATAAGCTGATCTATAGAGTGCTACATATAAGTGCTTTTTTTTCCCCATCTTTTGACCGTCTTAGCTGAGGTGCAGTCGAAAGAGATGTGTTTTTAGCCTGCGGTGGAAGATGTGTAGATTTTCTGCCTTCCAAATGTTGATGGGGTAGCTCGTTCCACCATTTGGGAGCCAGGACGGCAAACAGTCATGACTTAGCTGACTGGCTCTGAATTCCTCTCAGTGAGGGATCGGCAAGCGGATTTGCCAAGTGCTAGTGTCTTGAAATGGATGCGAGCAGCTACAGGAAGCCAGTGAAGGGAGCGGAGGAGCGGTGTAGTGTGAGAGAACTTAGGTAGGTTGGAGACCAGTCGAGCTGCTGCATTCTGGATGAGCTGCAGAGGTCGGATGGCACAGGCCGGCAGACCAGCCAGGAGGGAGTTACAGTAGTCAAGGCGTGAGATGACAAGAGCCTGGACCAGAACCTGTGCTGCCTTCTGGTTCAGAAGAGGACGTATCCTCCTGATATTGTGCAACATGTATCTGCAAGATCGGGTTCTTGCAGCAATGTTGGCGGTAAGGGAGAGTTGGTTGTCAAGTATCACGCCCAGGTTCCTTGCAATCTGGGTGGGGGCTACCACAGAGTTGTCAAGGGTGATAGTTAGGTCTTGGGTGGGATAGCATTTGCCAGGAAGGAAAAGCAACTCTTTTCTAGGTTGAGTTTCAGGTAGTGTGGGGACATCCATTGAGAAATGTCAGTCAGACAGGCAGAGATCCGTTCTGCTGCGAGTGTGTCGGACTTAGGAAAAGAGAGAGTAAGTTGGGTGTCATCATCATAGCTGTGATAGGACAAGCCATGTGAGAAAATAACAGAACCAAGGGAGTTAGTGTACAGAGACAAGAGGAGAGGCCCCAGGACTGAACCCTAAGGGACCCCATTAGTAAGATGACAGGGTTCCGACACAGAGCCACTCCAAGTTACCCGGTATGTGCGTTTTTTTTAGGTAGGATGTGAGCAGGGAGAGTGCAGAGCCTGAGATACCTATTGCTGTAGGATGGATACAAGGATCTGGTGGTTAACTGTGTCAAATACTGCAGAAAGGTCCAAAAGGATGAGTGCAGAAGAGAGAGAGGCTGCCCTAGCCATGTGAAGTTGCTCGGTGACAGCAAGAAGGGCAGTTTTGGTTGAGTGGCTGGCCTTAAAACCAGACTGGTGATAATCAAGAAGGTTGTTCAGGTGAAGGTAGGAAGATTAAAAACAGCACGCTGCAGTTTTTTGGAGAGAAATGGAAGAGAGACAGGTCTGTACTTATTTACTTCAGACGGGTCAAGGGTTAGTTTTTTGAGGATAGGGTTCACTCTTACCTCTTTAAGGGAGTCAGGGAAGCAGCCAGTGGATAAAGAGTTATTAATAAGATGGGTGAGAAAAGGAAGAAGATCAGGTGCAATAGATTGAAGAAGGTGAAAGGGGATGGAGTCAAGGGGGCAAGTGGTTGGGCAGGCAGAGGAAATAAGAGTAATAACTTGATCAAGAGATGGGGGGGGGGGGGGGGGTGAAAGAAGATAGCGAAGGGGAAGAAAATGAGATTGGTGGAAGGGTGAGATCAGGAGGTGGGATGGAGAATGAAGAGCGTATGTCATCTACCTTTTTTATGAAGTAGTTGACAAAGTGGCTTGGTAGAAGGGAGGGTAAGGACTCATTCCCTACCCGGAGTAAGCAATCCACCGGTTTCCTGCTGAGAGCCATGGCCTCAGATTTAACGGTGCTGATCCTCATCCCAGCTGTTTCGCACTCGGCCACGTCATCTGCAAAAAGCAGAGACGAGATCCTCAGCCCACCGAACTGCAACCCCTCCCCACCACGACTACGCCTCGATATCCTGTCAATTGAAAAAAATCACAAATAGGGTTTGTAACAACGAATCCTACTAAATTAATATGTATGATAATTATGGGAATTGTTATTTAGAATATTAATTAATATTATAATCATTAAATTGGGGAGAGAAAGAGAGAGGAAGACATGCAGGGGGCACCCCAATCATGTAGTTTTAGTCTTTCCAATGCTCTAGCACTTAGTAATCCCCCTCTTCCTATCTCCTCCTGTTTCCCCTCTCTCACTCCTTATCATACCCGTATTATCTCCTTCATTCTCAGAGCCCTCTTCACCCACAGTCTAATCATCATCACCACTATTTCTTCCTCCTCATCACTGTTTCCTGTCCTCCTTCTCTCTTCTTCTTCTTCCTCCTCCTCTTTGCTGTCACTTCCCTTTCTTCCCTCACTTCTTCTTCCTGTCTATTGTTACTGCTGCCATCTGTCCTTCTTTCTACTCCTCTCGTCCTCCTCCTCCTACCGTCTGTTTTCTTCCATGGAGCAGACTGTTACTTTCTTGCCAGACAGGTTGACAGATCAGCTGACTGACGTAAGAGGTGATGAGGACACAGTGGATTGGCTAACAAACTTTTTTAAGTTTCTGTGTACACAACCTCTTGTTTAACTTGTGGTTGTTTGCAGCAACAGTGCTTTGATGTTCTGACCACATGAAATATTTCCAGCATCAGCTGACAATAGAACATGCCATTTTTTTAATTAAATTTTTCAATATTTCTATCTGTCAAGCTCAGTCTCATAGTTCACGCACACAGGTGTTTTCACTTATTCTGCCTGATTAGGCTGTCTCTCCAGCTGCTCCCTATTCATTTCAATGGGAAACCAGTGAGATGTATTCCCCTCTATAAGTTATAGAATAGAAAAAAAAATTTCCCCTGTGTAAAAATTGCTTAAGTTATCGACTTTGTGAATGTGTATGTATTTGAGTGTCTGTCACTGTCATGATGTTTCCACAGTCTATACAACAGAACTTCAAAATATAGATTAATATCTATATATACCCAGATTATTATCGTGTTTCTCTTCTGCGCATGTGCCGGGGTTAGAACTTCCACCTCCACACTCTGTGGCCGTTTGACACGGATATAGAATACATCAGGAAGCAACGGTGCTGTAAACAACGTGAAAAAAATAACAGCAATAGAGAAATGGAGAGAGGACTTCGCCATGGCAACTAACAATACTACCAAGAAGACCTCTTTCTGTCCTAATTCTGTCCAAAAGTCCATTTTTTATTTTGACAAAGGTGGACTGGAAAAAAGCTGTGTTCCGAGACGACTAGCTGTATGTTGGATGAGTGCTACCTACTGTACTGACATTTTCCCATTCAACCCCTACTCATGTATATGTGGGGAACTTCAATAATCAGAGTATTCCCTTAACTGGGGTGAGACCATTTTCGGGTTATTGATGTGCGAGTAAACGCACAAACGAGTAAAACGAGTAAACAAGTGACACAGTGGAACGCTGCTCTGCCACTTCTTTCTCCAAGTGAGAAATACAGAATGGTTGCAGTTTGCATAATTTAGTTCAAGATCCGACGGGTATTAAAATGTATGTTGTTTAAGAATTACGATGGAACAAAGAGTTTGTTATCATTCTGACATTTAAGGTGGTTCGGTTGCTCTACGACGTCAACTCATGCACAAGTAACATGAACGAAAACACTCCACCTTTAAAATTCCGGTAGCTGTCAAAAAGTGTGTTTTAGTGAAAGACAGGCTGGCACAGGTGCAGAGGACCTCATAAAGTGTATCCTTTATTTGTACAGTTATAGAGAGAGACTCAGTACACTAGTTTGATTTTTAGTTTGTTTCTCTACTTTGTTATTCACTGTAATCCATTGTATGTGATTATTCTCTTAACATTGTTGCACTGGTAGATTGAATTAAAAGAGTTATCTTTCTTTCTTTCCAAGAGTATCTTTCTTATAACTTTTTTCTTCTTCATGTTTGGAAAAAAAGTTTGTATCTAATGATCTGTTTATCTAATGATCTGATTGATGCCAGTTAGCATGTCCCAGTGTCTACTCTCTACTTCACTGGCTTTTAAAAATGGTGCTTGTTGTTGTGGCGTTGAGTACTACCTACGTCACATTCAACTTAGAGTTATATCCAATCGGCAACCAGGCTTCTTCAGGGGAGAAAAAAGCCTGGTTGAACGGCCTTTTGGGGCGACTCATTTTCAAATTAGGGGCGTTTCAGTGAGGGGAACTCACTTTATACAGGGTATTCGACTGTAATGGAAACGCACCTGAAGTTATAGTCATAGCGCCAAATACGGGCATCAGGGTTGTCCCCTGATGCAAGTACTGTATTTGAACAGTGTTGCTGTGGCAGTGCAGCGCCATGAAACAGGAAGTAATTCAAATGTACATTGTCAAATCTGCTCCAGATTTCTAATGCTTTTTATGAGTCCAGAATTGACCATTATTCTAACTTGGTTATACTTATCATGTGAAATGTGTCATAATGGCAATGCTTGCAAGAGATGATTTCATAGATTATAGCCATTCACCTCACTTATCACTGAAAAGGTCCTAGAAACTGATCTGAAGAGTGGGAGCACTCTGACCCTATACATGTTATTTCTTGTTCTGCCTGCAACAGGACTGTGTGAGCCTGTACACGCTGCATTTGACTGACATCCCCTCATCCTCCTATTAGATCTGTTTTGGTTTGATTATAGCAGAATTTCATTAAAACAGTATTATCATTCTGATAGGAGACGATTTTGACCTGCCTTAGTAAAACACAGGGGTTACGGTTATGGCTTGTATGGATAGATTTGTCTGGACCATGGATGTATAAAGAGAACTGGATTCAGTGTTTGAAGCAAAGCTCCATTCATTTCTATGAAAGTTACCCAGTGGCGCATGAAGCCAAAAAAAGTTGCTGCAATTCCAATGTTTGGCCACTATGTCAAATTGGCCTCAAACCCAGCCCGTCCTTGGAGTTTGGTCTGGACCTACATAACCCCAAAAAATAATGATTTTATTTTTGTTTCTTTTTTTTAATAATACATGTTGTATCTACATATTTAAAAAGCATCCATTTCTCATACTTGTATTTTTCTTTGTATAGCTGTAAAACGATTCTTTTTACACATCTGCTTCAGGATATTTTCAAACCCTTTTGATCAGTATCACATTCTGTATGGTGCTCTAAACATTGTGTGATTGTGACTACTTATGCAATGTGTAATGAATGAAATTGAAAGACTAGATAGAAATGGCAAATTTCAAAAGATAACCTTAATTTTGTCTGTGAAGTTTTATACTGTCAAGGTTTTATACTGTTGTAAAGAAATAGTGTTCAACAGCAGTAGAAATGCATTTTCTATTTACTGTATTCTATATAATTGAATTTAAACTGTCATATACAGTAGACCTGATCTTGTTTAATGTTTTTTTGTGAAAGCTTTTGTTCACTTCCTGCTAAAGTCTTTATCCTTCACATTTAAGTATCTGCTGATTAGATCTTGCCAGAGCATGGAGGAGTTATTCATCTCACTACTCTGTTTGGCATTTTCAAATTAACACACACAGCACGCATAATTCACTAGGGGAAGACAGGTTGACTGTTGCCTTTTCTGACATTTCAAAGCTTTGCTTCAAATTAACATGACAGCTGAATGGGAGTGTTGCTGGAGAGTAAGAAAAGAAGAGCAGTGGAGGAGACAGAGGATTGCCAGAAGACAGAGGATTGCCAGAAAATGGGAGACACAAAGAGAGGAAGACAACATGGTAGACTAATAGAAAATGTTAGAGCTGGAGAGGAGAGGATAGACAGAAGAGGAGATGAGAGTGAAAGAGAGGAGGAGATCAGGGTAATATATGAGACAAAAATGATAGACAGGGAGAGGAGGAGAGGCCGGTCAAGTCATTGAGGCTTCACTAATTTCCACTCAGCAGAAGGGGAGAGGGCTCGTTCCAAAAAACAGTCATGCGGCTCTGATTTTGAATCAGAACTCGTCCCCCCCATCCCCACCACTGTCTAGACAAGAGCAGAACAAGCTGGTCTTGTTATGGGAGGAAGAGGAAAAAACATGCAGTGTCATTAGGTCGCCCGCTGCAATCGGAAGGACTCGCTCCAGGAACAGGCCTGCAAGTTGTCTGTTGGTGTGGTTGCTGGTGTGGTGCATGTGAAGGTACAAGCTGTGTTTTTGTGTGTTGATTAACTGCAACACACACACACACACACACACACACACACACACACACACACACACACACACACACACACACACACACACACACACACACACACACACACACACACACACACACACACACACAAACATACACACACACACACAAACACACACACACACACACACACAAAACTCTTATTACTAAAACATAATGTTTGTTTTTTTTCCATTTTCCATCTATTTTTTCAGCAAGGACATTTAAAAAAAGCTTACAAATCTAAATGAGACTCAATTACATGGGTCAAATAGACCTGCCTAATGACACTAACTAATGAGTTTGACACACAGACGTCACAGCTGATTTGCTAATATGGCAAAGACATAATTTGGCTAAATATTTCAGTTGGTAAATCAGTCCAATCCTCTCTGTCTCATGTACTGTCAACATCCAAAATCCAAAATTGCATTTTCTTGATTATTTTGTTTCTGTGTTTTGCTTTTTAGATATTTAGGTCCTCCTGGATATTTCAGAGTTCCTCAGGTTTGAAGATTAAACATCTAAAATGACCACTTGGTAGAAGTGTGAATGGCCATTTTAAAAGGGTAATACACTGATTTAGCATTGCACTCCTATAACACTGGGCCTCGGGATGGACATTTAAAAAAAGAAAGGCTCAAAATTGATGCAGCAGAACCAGAAACATTGTCTGTTGCTGCCTATCACCCACAATGCACCTCAACCACAGAGACTTCAGTCAAGATTTGGGTTAAGCCAGTAGGGGCTAATGTAGTTTTTAGCTGCTAGCATCAGAAATTTGATGTGGTCTAGTAGGTGCCAATAAAAAAGACTGCATCGATTTCGATCCTTTTTTAACAGTCCATTATGAGTACTCTTCTAAAGTTTAATTTGTGATGTAGCTCCACCATTTCCCTTAAACAATACATCAAAAGTCACTTTGACAATGATTTTTGACTGCAAAAAGATTTTTTTTACAGCCAACATACAGTACTGTACATACAGTAAATTGTGTTTGCTTTGCTATGTGTGTGTGTGTGTGTGCGTGTGTGTGTGTGTGTGTGTTTGCTTGGGTCATTCAGTATCTGTTTCTTTTCTTCTCTGTGAAGACTCTTTCCGGAGTCGTGGTAGACTCAGTGTGAGTGTCTGAGAATGTCTGCTGCAAACAACACACATCACACTCAGGGGCACACTCACTTGGCCTTGCTTTCCAATGCATCCAACACTTTGTTGTTGTTATTTTCACTTATTATGATTAAAGTTCAGTATGATTATTTATACCTTCCAGAATATTTTTCACTTTCACATTTATAGGCTGGAGTTTTTTTTCCCCAGCAGATAGTGCTAATCAGGCATATTAATAATTGGAAGGAAAGAAGCACTTTGGTAATAACTATGACGCACATTATGGTTTGGGGTTGAGGCACATGAAAGGCCAATTTGAAAAACTGTTTATTTATTTGTTGTTTTGAACGAGAAACCACTTTTCGTCTGACCTCGTTTCTGTGTGAACTCAACACATTAACTCTGCTTTGTGTTTTAGCTTACTGGTAAAAAAAAAAAACACATCGTATGACCTTGTACTTTCCAAGGCATAGATAACTGGGAGAATTTCACATAACAGCCTGGAATATAAGCATTTTGATGTGCAGTCTATCCGTGCTATTACACATTTTAGAGTGTGTAAGATGCACAATTGCAATGACATAATTTTTAAAGATGTTTTTATTTGTATTTTTTATGAACACCTCTTGTAAACATGTATTTTTATCAAAATGGTGATTTAAAAAAGAAAAAAATATGATTTTAAAAGGGTTCACAACGTTTTACAACACACTTCTGCATCAACCCAGTGTTTCAAGTACCAAGGAGCAGAACAGCCAATTGTATCATTCCTTAAAAGCAGTGAAGAAAACATTTTGTTCTCTTAGGATGCAAAGTGGAACTTCAGGTAAAGTATGCTTCAACCCTGATGCTCAGACTGTGAACGCAGGTCTAGAAAACTAAATGCTTGAAATAGTTGTACTAAGATGTTTCTTCTCTTTCTACTTTTCCCAACACCCGCCCTTCCCTGGCTGTACAGAGTGCGAGTTCCACTGCACCAATGGGAATTGTTTGCGTCTGGGCTCGCTGATCTGCAACCAGCTGAATAACTGTGGGGACAACAGTGATGAGGAGAGCTGCCCCGTGGTCACCCAGCACCCTCCACAGGGCATCTTCAACTGTGAGTGCTGCAGAGTGCTCTGCCTCTGTCCCTCCCTCATACCATCTAGCAGCACAGATAGATACACACTCAACCTATATATACGTTTCTTTCCATATCGTGTTCAACCACCCACTCTGTATCATGTATTATTTATGTTTTACCATGTGTATAGTGGCCCTTTGTCATTATCCACACACACTGCTGATTTCCACTGGCTTGTACGTGTGCCGGTGTACAACGAGGTGTAAATGTCACACAGCAGAATGTCCAAACATTTACCTTGTTGCTTTATTTTGTCGTGTTGATGAACAGTAAACGTATTTGCGATATTCACAATAAAGTCACAGTCAACTCACAACAAACTCACTATTAACATGCCGTTACACGCTATGGCAAGGTCAAAAACCGTATGGCTTGCTAGTGTACGAACTTGCGCTGATTAACTCACATAACTTTATAGAAAACTACAGGCCTTAAAAAACACTGCCACCTATTGGCATAAATGTGAGCAAACACATACAGTAAACAAAAGAGAAAATAAACAATATGGCTCCTACACTGTACCTTCTGTCCTGTATGTATCTCTACTGTTTTCCTACTCCTTGCTGCTTGGACACCCGAATTTCCCTCTGGTGATAAATAAAGGTTCATCTTATCTTTTTTTTGTCTTATCTCTTTCCTCACACATTTCCTCTCTCTGTCTTGTCTGTCATCTTCGCTGTTTTTAGCTCTGTTTCTCCTGGTGTTTTTTTTGTCAATCCCCAGTGAGCATATGTGATGTGGCTTCTGAGGTTCAATGCTGAAGTGTGGTACTGCACACCAACTTCTCATGGAGTAGGATGGGTTAGGATTGAACTTTTGTGGTATGTAGATTCAAAAAGTGATGAACTCCTGGACACCATTTTTACCATCAGGGCGATGGTCTGTTAATTAAAATTGTTACCCTGTACAGTTCATCTGTAGTGTTGTTTTTGCATGTCAACAGCAATATACTGTATTCTGAGGGTTTTACAAAGGGCTTTGTTCATATATATTTCATAGCCATAACCCTAATCTAACATTATATTCTTAAAAATATGGTAAACATTGATTTTAATATGGCTGTTGCCAGTATTTTTTGATTCATGGACTGATAAAAAAAGCGATATCCAAAACCCCCTCTGTAAAAACATTTCACTCTAATATGTCATAATGGAAGAAGAATTTTGAATGGTGATGTTAATTAGTTAAAAATATTACCCTATTCATCTGTAGTGTCACCCCTACACAAACAACAAAATAACCATGACCTTTACAAGAGAGCCACAGGCTATAGAGTCACAAAATGAAACTACAGGAACATCTGAGAAGATCTGAGGTGTTCAATAATACAAATCTAAAGGAGCAATACAGTATAACATAACTAAAATTGATAAGAAACATCGGTGCGGCTGGTGGCTGAGTGATTAGAGCAGAACCCAATGTGAAGAGGCTGAAGGTCCTCAAGGCAGCAGCCACAGGTCGACTCCGACCTGCGGCCCCTTCTGCATGTGTCCCCCTCTCTCTTTCACCCCATTTCCGGTCTGTCCCGTATAATAAAGGCTTGAAAAACTGCCAACAAAAAATTTTTTAAAAACTGATAAGGAATGTTTTTTTTAGCGCTCAAATTCCTAGATTTCATTCCATATGCACCGTCCTCCTCAGAAGAAGGGCAGCAGTGGTCACAAAACAGATACACTCCCATTTTATCAAATGTAACAGTTCTTCTGACCCAGAGAGGCCGACATGTGGCGTGTTCTGTTTCATGGGTGGAGGAAATAAAAACAATAATAATAAAAAATAATTTCAATAATATCATATAATATCAATTCTTGTATACTTCTCACTCCTTCTATACAATATAGTATAAACAGAGCTGCATGTACAGCTGCAGTCTGTATCCATGTGGCGTAAACTGTATCTAGTCCTTTAGAAGCAAAGGCTGAAGTAACTGTTTTAACCCCGCAAAAGCTCTAATGGTTTAAGATTCAAGGTTCAAGGTATCTTTGTTAACCCAGAGGACAACAAACAACAAATAACACAACACACAAATATAAACTAAGAACAACATAATAAATATACATTTCCTTGAAGGTGCCATCATCATTAAAAATCTAGAGCTAGTGTTAAAAACACATATGCTGTGCTTTTTAACACACAGCATCAACATGCAATGCAAAAGACAGCTTTGTGGTGAGTTCCAGTTTGGCTGAGATGGAGTAGACATGCGTCAAGTCTCACTCCCACAACTTTTGATAATTTCACATTTGCCTGCTTACACTATTATGTGAATTCAGATTATCTTTATTCAGCCTTCGTGCCAAGTACTGGAAACTCGTCCACATGTGGATTTCAGTTTGTTATTATATATTTTCTTCACAGCTCTATTTTCTTTCCTTTTAAATTTTTTATCACCCACAGTGTTATCTGAAGTATTCTTGTTCTCTCTTTGATCAAAGAGGTTTACTGAAGCCTGACACTTCATAGACTGATGTATAGAGGTGACCTGTATCGATACAGCATGTGCATTCTAACCCAGGGTGGATGGTGGGTTTCATACAGGCAGGCATTCTATTCATCTTATCTAATGTAGAAAAATACCCTCATGGCCTGCCTGCCTAAGGCATCTTGGTGCCCTCTTTTGGCTAATTTAATTTAATTTAATTTACTTTACATGTTTTTTTATCTGTCTAATCTGGAATATATATCTTTTGATTTTATTATTTTTTCTCCTTTTTTGTGGTGACTTCACTGTTAGTTGCGAGCTGGAGAGCTCAGAAGGTTTTTGTTTTTTTATGGGAGTAGCCATCATATTCGTCACAATGTTATTGTCTTGTATGTTGTTTTGTTCTGTTTCATGTGTTTGGTCTTTTTATGTTTAGTTTTTGTTTCTTTTGTTTTGTTTGCTCTGTTTTACCTTCCTCCCATTCTAACCTATTATTATTGTTCTTATGGATAATGCTGTGAAGACAGATACTGGAGTGCATCTGATTTCCTGAAATACTAAGGGAATAAACAATGTGATCAAAATTGGTAAGGTCCTGACACAGTTACAGCACCTTAAGGGGGATGCGTGTTTCGTGTCACGTATTAAGAGGGCATGGATGAGTCACTTATTCCATTCCAAATTTACAGATAGAGTTAGAGGGGCAGCCATTATTTATGTATTTGTTTATTTCGGGCATGTCAGTTAGATAAATCATTATCACACATTAACTTTGGTATACAATTCACATGACCGAAAGGGAAAGCGGGAGAAGCAAACGCTTATCTAGTCCCAGCCCTCTTACCCACAGAAAACATTATCTACATCATACTATTTTTCTTGTGTCCTTTGACATAACATGTTTCAACAGCAGGCTGTAGTCAGAGCTGCCGTCCAGCTCTCAACAGACAAACAGACACAGTGTCTATATTAGTCCATCGTGAATGAACAACAGTCCCGTCTTGTTGTCCGTCATGTATTTTCTTTTAGCCACCCCTCTCTTCTGCAGCTTCCTCTGCGCTTAGCTGCATCAAATCCTCCCGAGTTGTGGCTACATCTGCTTACGTCCTGGCCACATACCCGCTGATTTCGGAGATGTCAGAGTGCATCGCTATCACAGCACTCCGAGCTTATATAATGAGGTGTAAAAATCGGAAAAAGACTTGTTGATCATCACTGGATCAGAAGTGTGGCTACAGTCTGTCTGGTAGTTGCATTTCAGGGATTAGTCTGGAAGCACTAGCTGTGCGGGCCTGCTGCGCCAGAAGTCTCCCTGCCTTATCTCCCTGCTCAAAAAAGTTTTGTCGTAGCTGTCTCTCCACTACACGTGTCATTAAGAGGCTGTGTTCTGAATGTAGTAGTTGCCGTTTCTTATATAGAAAGGGGGATGGAGAGGTGGAGTAAGTTCCGCTGCTGACATCAGGGGTGTCATTAAACTCTATGTAAGAGCGGATCTGAGTTGCAAACAAACCTTTAAACTTACTATCAGACAGTAAGTGTGATCTGAACCTCCATGGTGAACGCAGAATTTTATCTTGTGGAAAACTAATATCAACTGCGGTAGGAGCTGGGTCAGATTTGACTATTGGGTGATATTCACATGCATTCACACAGTTGAGGAGGTTGTTATCGAGTAAGAAGAAATCAATTCGGGAGAATGTGTGGTGTACATGGGAAAAAAAGGAGAAAGCTTTCCCATGGGGGTTTCTAAACCTCCAGGGATCAGAAATTCCCCACTCTGATGTATATGTTTTTACTGTGTGTGCTGATTTGGATAGCGTAACCTGTATAGGAGAAGATCTAAGAGTTACATCCTGCACCAGGTTGAAGTCTCCGCCTATGATAATGTGATGACTGTCAGTGTTTGGGATTTTGGCGAATAGCCTTGTAAAAACTGTTCATCGTCCCAGGTGAGCGCATAAACCGAAACCACTGGTGTGTTCTGGAGTGTGCCCGAAACTATGACATAGCGGCCGTCAGTATCTAGGATTACATTTGTTGGCTCAAACAGACCCTTTTATGAATGACAATAGCTGCCCCTCTAACTCTATCTGTAAATTTGGAGTGGAATATGTAGCTCATCCACGCCCTCTTAATACGTGAGGTTTCGGCTGTTTTAAGATGTGTTTCCTGCAGAAATATCACATCCCCCAAAAGGTGCTGCAACTGTGTCAGGACCTTACCGATTTTGATCGCTTTGTTCATTCCCTTAGTATTCCAGGAGATCAGACACACTCCAGTACCTGTCTTTACAGCATTAGCCAAAGGAACAATAATAATAAGTTAGAATGACACGGCATGACCTTAAAGTAATCCGTAGTAGTGAAGGAAGAGATTGGGGAGAAAGGGTAAAAAGAAGAAAAAAAAGACTACCAAACAAACAAACAAACCAACAAAAAGGCCCAAACGCACATAAAGCAGAACAAAAACAACATAAAACAGTAACAGTGTGACCAATCTGAGGGCTACTCGCATAGAAAAACACATTCTGAGCTCTCCAGCTCGAACTAACCACTAAACTAAACTTCCAGGGTCTTCTCCCTAAACAAACAGTGTTTGACCCCTTAAAGTCACATGAGAATAATAGTAAAGATAAAACATAAAAATAGTATTGATAATTATTCCAGGACAGACATTAAATTAGTCAGCAGAGAATAGGATGCATTTATAAAACTCTCCACCCTGTGTTAGAATACATTGCACGCTGTATTGATACAGGTCACCTCTGCACGTCAGACTATAAAAAGTGTCAGGCTTCAGTAAAGCCCTGTGACCAAACAGAGAGCAAGAATACTTCAGATAACACTGTGGCGGTGGGTGATAAGAAGTTTGAAAAATATAAAATAAAGCTGTGAAAGAATTATATAATAACGATCTGAAATTCCCAGTCAGATGAGCTTCCAGTGCTTGGCACGAAGGCCAACCAAAGATAAACTGAATTCACATAACAGTGTGAGCAGGCACAAAAACAGGATGAAGAAACAGGAATCTCAAATGCATCAGTAAACACCGGACCTCAAGTCAACAATTCCACAGTGCGTTAAAATGACCACTTAGCGAGTCCTGTTCAAAACTTTAACAGACAGAAAGTAGGCAGCCTGTCAGGACTTTAACTGTTAATGAGACAGTCTAAAAATAATATAGCATATATAAACTCCCGTCAGTTAGTAATGGCCGCCATGCTAATCTCGCCACCTGCCTCCTCTGCGGGCCTAGCCTTCGCCCCCTGTTTTTTTACAGTCTGTCTGGTCGAATGTCTCGGCATATTTAGGTGGTGTATCCGTTTAAGGTTACGAATATTACCATTGGCTGTTATAGCACAGCGACACAGCACAGCGACACAGTCAGCACTGCGACACAGTCAGCACCACTCACGGTTATCCAGACAACATGATAGCTGCTCATCTGAGGTGAAATCACCAGCTCTCCCACGATCATCTGTGTGGGGGGATGTTATGAAGGCTTTCGCCTTGGTGACCGTGGAGAGCTTTTCCTGCCTCCGTCCTTCATCGTGATGACCAGCCTCTTGGGGAACAGCAATGCGGGTCTGATGCCCAGGTTGTAAAGCTCCAACATCACCTCTCTGTATTTCTGGCACTGCTCCAGCACCTCCGGAGCGTAGTCCTTGTAGATGGCAATGGGAGACCATCTGTATTGTAGCTGGCCTCTCCTGGCGCGGGCTTCGCGTATGATTTTCTTCACCTGGTACCTGTGCAGCCTGATGATGAATGCCTATGGTCTCTGCCCCGGCCTCAGTTTCTCAGCTAGCTGTGGGCCGCGGACCTTCAACAGATTCTGGTAATCCTATCACTCTGATGTTATTGTGCCGGCTCCGGGACTCGTGGTCGCTGACTTTAGTCAATAGTAGTTAGTAATGGCCGCCATGCTAATCTCGCCACCTGCCTCCCCTGGGGGCCTAGCCTTCGCCCCCTGGTCTTTTACAGTCTGTCTGGTCGAATGTGTCGGCATATTTAGGTGGTGTATCTGTTAAAGGTTACGAATATTGCCATTTGTGTGACTTCCGGGGTCCTGAAAGGTAAAAATTATCAAAAGTTGCGTTAGCAAGACTTGACCCGTGTCTACTCCATCTCAGCCAAACCGGAAGTCCACACAATCCGGTCTCACTTTTAAATGTAGATTGTAAGATCCCTGCTAAGGTCCTCACTTCCAAAGTGGGATGTCATCAATAATTTTGCTAGACCACACAGGCTTCCTATTAGGGAGACACCCATTCTTCAACACTAGAAGGCTGCTCAACCTAATATTCTCACCTGGGTCGGACACTCCCGAGGTCGTACTGGCGCTGGATGCAGAGAAAGCCTTCGACCGGGTGGAGTTAGGGCTTTGTATTTTTAATTTTTGAGAAATTTAGTTTTGATTCTAATTTTGCTTCTTGGGTTAAGCTTCTGTATGTAACCCCCTCTCCCTCTGTAAACAACGGTGTCCATTCAGCATATTTTTCACTCTCAAATGTGGGACCTGGCAGGGCTGTCCCTTCTCACCCTTGTTGTTCAACATAGCCATCGAAGCCATGAGCCATCTGGCTTAGAAACCAGAATGAATTTGAAGGCATCACTCATTTTGGTCTAGTCCACAAACATTCCTTATATGCCGATGACTTCCCCCTGTCCCTTGCAGGCCGGGTTAATCTTATAAAGATGATCATTTTAGCAAAGTTCCTGTATCTTTTTCAACACCTCCCAATTTGTCTTAATAAATCATTTTTTACTAATCTAGACCAGCAACTTAATGCCTTTATTTGGCAGAATAAACCAGCCCGTTTAAAAAAACATACTCCCCAACTCCCTTAAACCTGAACGGGGACTAGCACTCCCTAATTTCCGCCGCTACTTCTGGGCCTGCACGGCCTATTACAGTGGAGGGTGCTTCATAGAGCCCACTTCACCAATGCTAAATTGGCTAAGATGTACCCTAGTCACAGTGATGTTTGTAACCGTTGTAAGCAGTTCCCAGCCGACCACGCACTCATGTTCTGGACGTGCCCGAAGCTTGCTGAATTTTGGTCTGATATATTTCAAACCTTCAAACAGGCCTTTAACACAAATTTGAAACACAATCCCCTGAATTCTCTTTTTGGGCTTCCACTGTCTAAAAATCTGCCCATGACTTCGCAAGGTCTCGTGGCCTTCTCTCGCCAGACGTAACATCCTCCTTAAATGGAAACCTGTTTCTCCACCGACTCATAATAGTTGGATACATGAAATTTTACAATGTCTAAGGTTAGAGAAGTTAAGGTTTCCACATAGGGAATCTTTGACAGTATTCCACCAAATCTGGGACCCACTACTGGCTCTTATTAGTAATAGTCTCATTGTTATTCATGATGATGCTGAGGACACTTCTAGTGGTTTTTTTTTTGTCTCTGTTCTTTTTCGCTTTGAAGCAGACACACTGTACGGCTGTAATGCTTTTTCTTGTCTGCAAAATTCATTTAAAAAAAGAAAAAAAGACAGCTTTGTATGGAGGGGGATCAGAGTTGATGTTTGGGCAATGATGCCACTCCAGAGACCAGAGTTTGCCTCCTGTCTTCTACCAGCAGTGACGTTGGTTTCTTTTAACCATGACTACTTTGTTTAGTTGCATTAACTAACAACTAACAAACCCAGATCAAAACCCACCCAGGAATTCAACTACTGTATCAAACTTGGTTTTACAGGTGTACATTCAATTATATCTTTTGGCATGCAAATTCAAAGTTAATATGTATAATTTGTATTTATCCTTTGTCTAGGCTGCAAAAATCTTGCAGTAGTTTGTCACTTACTGTACAGCTTACAACTTACAAAGTCTAGTTTCTAGAAATCTGTGTGTAAAGTTGTAGTTAGTGGTAAAAATAGCATAAACTGTCATATATGGTATGATTCCTATAGAAGCAGTACATTTTCCTCAAAAGTTTCCCATATTTCCACTTCTGTGCAGTTCTTTGAATCTCTTTGCTGCTTGTACAATCCCCACCACCATCACACCCCACAACCACCTCCTCCTACCTCCCGATGAGCAGCACTGTCCAGGGAAGGAGATGAGAGTGTTCCCTGGACTTGTTACGATCAATGGAATGGTGAGAGAGAGAGAGACATGAACAGATCGAAAGAGAGAGGTATGGAGAGAGAGAGAAAAAGAGAGAGAGAGAGAGAGTAGGAGAGAGACATAAAAAGGGAGAGAGACAAAAAAGAGAGAGAGAGAGAGATAAGATAAAGAGACAGAGAGAGAGAGAGACCAATGGGCTCCAATGGCTGTCTGCCAGGCCACTTTGATGTGCAGCAGCGTTCTCTTTCAACAACTTTTAGGAGAAGAGGGAAAACTTTTTACAGCAGCACTTACATCCTTGGCTGTGTGTGTGTGTGTGTGTGGTGGGTTTCTTACCTTCCCCTCCATCTCTCCCTCCCATACCTCAAATGCGCTTCACCCCTACACCCTCCAACCTCATTGTTTTGTAAATTTATCTCGCTTTTTTCTCTTTCTGTCTGCCCTTCTTTTTCTCCACAAGGCACTAGGAACAACCTTTTTTTTCAAATTATTTTGTGAGGGATGGTTGGGGTGGGGACACTCATTTCCAATGGATAGAATCCTGAGCCAGGTACTTAAAATATTTAGCTGTCTAGAGCGAATGTTAATGTAAGTGTCTGCAGCCGGTGTTATAGGAAAGCTGTACTATGATTGTAATTTTCTGAGCCGGTGCACATTTTCTGGTGATGCCTTAGGGCGTGATCACATTATCCGTTTGGCCGCGGCCAAAACCGGTTTTTCAGCTAAAGTCTAGTACCTTTAAGTAGTGTGAGCGCACCCGCTCCGCGCTCAACTGGGGCCAGCTGGGCCGCCACGGCCCGCTTGAAATAGGTGGGCTTTAGCGGAGCCGTTTGCACATGTACGAGCACGAGCGTGCGCACGTGTACGCGCACGAGCACGAGCCCTACGGCAGTAGCGTTATGTCCGCCTGTTCGGACATGTAAATAGAAGGACGGACCATGCGCGGACAATTAACAACAACAACAATGGCGGTGAAAGGTTCATGTTGGTGTGATGCGGAGGTGGAGTGTTTACTGCAGATTTGGTCGGATGAAAATATTCAAAAACAGTCGACAAGACGCACAAAAACTGTCTGTGGAAAGATTTGTAAACAAAGCCACACACACGCGATCAATGCGTGTGACGTGTTACGGCTTGAAGGCGTATGGACAGCAAGAAGTATTGGCCGAGGCCCTGGTAGTGTGAGTACAAACGGGGCTGGGGCGCGGGGGGAGAGGGAGGGGGGACAAGTACCCTAAAGTCCGGGTCTCGGTCCGGGAGGATAGTGTGAGCGCGCCCTTAGAGACTGTGAGGGGTGTAGGGAGACAGAGAGAGGGATGGGTGGAGAGAGAGAAGAAGAAAAGAAAAAAAAGGTAGAGATTGCCAAAAAAGAGTGGCAGGCCATAGAAAAGGGTGCAGAGAGGTGGACAGAGAGAAAGAAAGGGTGGGGTGTGGTGGGGAGGGGGGTGAGGAGGAGAAAGAGAGGAAAAGGGAGAGGGACATAGAAAATGTTTCCGTGGTAATGGAGTTTGCCATCTTGTTGTAGCCGCTGGCTGTTGCCGTGGCAGTGGCAGACAGATGGATCATGAATACTGTCTAGACAAAATGAGGCCTGACACACGCGCACACACACACACACACACACACACACACTAACACACACACACACACACACACACACACCTCTCTAGGGCCGTAGAACTGGCTTCCCTAAATGCAATGGTGTTGTTAATAGTGTTATTAATTAAACCTGTGTTTTTGCTGCAGAGACTGCTTAAATATCTGCTGGGAAATGGTCCACGTTGGATCTAATGGAAGTACAATGAACATCATCCAAAACATTTTTGACAATTTAAGCTTGTTTTAGAGCAAGCAGAAATTTTGAAAGAAGAAAAAAACACCTCCTTATCCTCACTTCACTCTCCCTCACTTCATGAATAGATTCATTAATTAGACATAAAACACACTTGTGCTCAATGCAGAAAACTCAGGGCCCGTCCACAAGGAGACGCGTTTTCCTGTAAAATTTTAGTATCGTTTTCGATCGTGTGGATGAACCCTCAGGCTGTTCCTGCTATGGCTTTCCTTGGTCTGATATGACCCGTAGCTTATGACTGGTCTCCAGTCCCATAACTGTCCCTTTTAGCCGCAGTGGCTGCTGATCAGCAAGTGACATAGTTTCGCTTTAAATTTTCAATGTTAGAACATGCATGCATTGTCTAAAATAAAAGATTAAGTCCTCAAAAACTAACATTTTTCAGTAAACAATCATGGTGTACAAGTTAATTGCACTCTTATTGATGCTTAGCCGTTGCTTGTACTTGGCCTTTTTTCGTTCGTAGGCGGCCTCAATCCCTTCCTCCGCTGGTACCGTGAGCTCAATGAAGAGCAGGGATTTTGCATTAGAGGATCACGCCACTATGTCCGGGCAGAGCGATGTAGCAATGATCTCAACCAACAAAGCTGCCTGTCGAGGTCGACTCTCATGTTCCACTTCTGGTTAGGGGATATCAGAAGAGACACCAGGCCAAAAGAAATACCTAGACGTCTCTTCTCCCCCCACCTTTCGTGACGAAGCCAATGAAGCTGTGGTTCTCTGCAGGTGGTGCCCCTCTGCTGCCATGTCGACGGCCTTCCAACACCTCTGCTAGCTTTCTCAGGAACTGGTCATGGCGCCACCTGTAGTGTCCCTGGGAGAGCGTGATCTTACAGCCTGACAGGATGTACTTGAGGTTTGAATTAGGGGAGTTGCAGAGTGTGCAGCATCCCTCCCACTGGTGAAGGTTCCGAGGACAGGCAAGCATGTCATATGTTGTACGAATAAGGAAGTATTATCACTGCATTCATTTTGCTATAGTATGAGTTTAAATTATATGAGAAATACACAAATGGGTGGCAAATCAAGGGAGAAAAAATAATACATCATCAATATAACAAATGTAGATGCTTCAGGTCAGCAGGGCTGGAGGTTTGGAGGTGGATGGTTGTAGAGGAGCCGTGGGGGGGTGGTCCAGAGCCCTTTCGTCAAATCTGTCTAAGAACAGATTCAGCTCATTGGCACGTTCAGTACCACCTCCTACTGTCTGGCTACCAGATGGTCTGTAGCCAGTGATGCTCCTCATGCCGGTCCACACTACCTTTTGTGCTCCAGCTTCCTCCTGTAGGTGTCTTTGCCCTGTTGGATCCTCTCCTTCAGCTCCCTCTGGACCTGCCTCATCTGCTCTCTGTCCCCTTCTCTGAAGGCCCTCTTCTTCGCATTCAGCAGGACCTTGATGTCTCTGGTGACCCACGCCTTGTTATTTGGGAAACAGCGTACAGTCACTGTAGGAACAACGCTGTCCACACAGAAATAAATGTATACTGTTATGCAGTCCGTGAGATCATCAAGGTCCTCTCCATGTGAATTACAGAGCAAATCCCAGTCTGTGAGTTCAAAGCAGCCCTGTAAAGCTTCATCAGTCTCCTGTGACCATCTCCTCGCAGTCCTGGTGGTCACAGGAAGCCGCTGGACTTGGGGCTAATACAGGGGCTGCAGGTGGATGAGGTTGTGGCCTGTATCATGGGGGGCCAATGAGAAACAGCTCTATTGTGCAAACTACCCCTACTGGACACTGAGAGAACTGCAGTTTTTGGTACTTCTGTATTGGATGAACCAGGAAGTCGCTGTGGTGGGGGCTTGGAAATAACACATAAAACATATCAATTAAAGCACATCAAATATTTAAAACATATAAAAGGACATTAAAAACATATAAAAGATGGTTCCAGTTAAACAAGCCTGTGAATGTTCTCATTTGTCCAGGTCATCGTTATCCCCAAAGCAATTTCAGTCAAAAGCAACTGGACTTGGTTATTTGTCTAGGAAGACTTTACTTTTTTAAGAACTGGTCTGTGTGATGTTTGGTTGGAAGTCTGTCTTCAACACAGTTACAGTATTTCTGACTTCATGGTTGAGTAAAGAGGAGGCTGCAGATAAGCACAGGGGGCAAATTAAAGGGAGAAGTAAACAAAGTGTTTGTAAGGTGTTCTTCTAAGACAAGCGTCCAGAGCAGCTGTGGATGAACAACATTCTACCATAAAAATATTCTTCTCACTTTTGATGATGGTGATGGAGGCTCCAAAGTCTTCCATACGTATTCAGTTGGGTTGTGATCTCCGGTTCCGGCGCTGTGTAAAGCGGCAGCAAGCAACAGTTGCTTTCTCTCCTTTCTGCACTTTTTTGCTATTTTATCTTATTTTACTGTCTTTTTATTAGTGCTTTTTTCCTGTAAGTCGTCGTGCTAACCTTAGCCAACTATGTTTGTGAACTTTCTTACATGTTTTTTGTCCGTCTGTCTTATTCTTGGGACTATTTTTGCCGACCGCGTCTCCATCTGGACGCAACAATGTGGCGGCTCCATTGTTTACACCCGTGAACAGCTGTTGTCGCTAGCACCAACGGCGCTAATGCGGGAGAGGCCTGAAATCCCCACAGAACTGAGGAGAAAGTACAGGGGATGTAAGGCTGGACGTAAACACCGGGAAAAGAAGAGGAGATACAAACCATCTCTCCCTTCCATCACCATGGAGAACGTGAGGTCGCTGGCTAATAAGATGGACGAGCTGGCGGGCCTGGTGAAGACTCAGTGGATGTATCGTGTGAGCAGTGTGCTGTGTTTCACTGAGACGTGGCTCCACGAGGACATCCCGGACTCTAACGTAACTGTGGACGGCTTTCAGACTGTTAGGGCGGACAGGAGTCACCGTGAGAGTGGCAAGAGGAAAGGTGGGGGACTTGCTATTCTTATTAACAACAAGTGGTGTCATCCTGGACATGTTACTGTAAAGGAGCGTGTGCGTAGCCCGGACATTGACCTGCTTGGAAGTAAAGGAGAGAGAAAGAGAGAAAAGACGGACAGATGGACAGAGAGAACCAAAGACAGACACAAAGACAGAGACAGACACACTTCCAGTAACTATAATAATATCTATAGTAATGTGAATATAACTTATATGTTATGGCAGTTAATACAGCAGAATAGTAGAAACAGGCACAGCTAAGTTTATAGATTATAATAGTAGCAGGAAGCGTCATGCAGGACCACGGCAGCAGGCACCACCACGATCAGCAGAGACCTGCGAGATGACAAAGCACAAACAACTCTGGGGAAGAAGTTGAATTAGTAACATGCATTGATGAGACATGAATGATACAGACGGAGAGGAGAGAAGCTCAGATCATCTGGAAAAGTATTATCCCCCGGCAGACTAGGCCTATAGCAGCATAATTAAGCAGAACAAAATCAGCTTAAAAATAACAACATTGCTAAAGGCTCGTAAGCCCTAGCTGTAAGCTTTATCAAAAAAGGAAAGTTTTAAGTTTACTCTTAAATATGGGGACAGTGTCTGTATTCCGAATAACACTTGGGAGTTGGTTCCACAGGAGAGGAGCTTGGTAGCTGAAGGCTCTGCCTCCAATTCTACTTTTGGAGACTCTAGGAACAGCGAGTAGCCCTGCATTCTCAGAGCGCAGCGATCTAGTCGGATAATACGGTAATATGAGCTCTTTAAGATACGACGGAGCCTGACCAATAAGAGCTTGGTAGGTAAGGAGAAGGATTTTAAATTCTATTCTAGATTTTACAGGTAGCCAGTGCAAATAAGCTAATACAGGAGAAATATGTTCTCTTCGATTTGTTTTAGTTAGTACACGAGCTGCAGCATTTTGGACCAACTTGAGACTCTTAATAGACTTATTGGAGCAGCCTGATAATAAGGAGTTGCAGTAGTCCAGCCTAGAAGTAACAAATGCATGGACTAGTTTTTCTGCATCTTTCTGGGACACAATGTTCCTAATTTTCGCAATATTACGCAGGTGAAAATATGCATTCCTTGTCGTAAGTTTTATGTGAGAATCGAAGGACATATCCTGATCAAAAATAACACCCAGATTCCTTACTGTGGTGCTGGAGGACAACACAACATCATCCAGAGTAACAATGTCTTTAGCTATTAAGTTTTGGAGGCCTTTGGGGCCAAGTACAATGACTTCAGTTTTATCTGGCAAGGCAAGGCAAGGCAGCTTTATTTGTATAGCACTTTTCATACACAAGGCAGACTCAAAGTGCTTCACAGCACAACATGTCATGAATTCAAATGCATTACAGAAAGACAAAGAGAATAAAAACATAGACAATAATCAAAACAGTGCGGACGTTAAAAGTGCGAAGATTTAGCAGAAAGCTAAGGTGAACATAAAAGTTTTCAGTCTAGTTTTAAAAGTGGTCAGAGTGGGTGAAAGTCTCAAATCTTCAGGAAGTTTATTCCAGCTGTTTGTTGCATAATGACTGAAAGATGCTTTCCCTTGATTTGAGTTTACTCTGCGAACCACTAACATATTGGTCTCAGAGGATCTTAGTGATCTAGAAGGCTTATGTAGTGGGAGCATATCAGTGATATACCTCGGCCATAGACCATGTAGTGATTTATATGTGAGCAGGAGGATTTTGAAATCGATTCTCTGACGTACAAGAAGCCAGTGGCTTAAGAATTGGTGTAATGTTCTCACATTTTTTGGTCTTTGTCAGAACTCTAGCAGCAGCGTTCTGAACAAGCTGTAGCTGCCTGACAGTTTTTTTGGGAAGACCTGCAAGGAGACCGTTACAGTAGTCTAGTCTACTGGTTATAAAGGCATGGACAAGTTTTTCTAAGTCTTGAGCTGACATGAGCCCTCTAAGTCTTGTTATATTTTTAAGGTGATAGTAGGCCGATTTTGTTACTGATTTGATGTGACTGTCGAAATGTAAATCAGAATCCATAATAACCCCAAGATTTCTGGCTTTATTTGAGGTTTTCAGGGACAGTGATTGAAGGTCTTGGATGACTTTAAACCTTTCTTTCTTAGCACCAAAAACAATTATCTCAGTTTTATCCTCATTTAGTTGAAGGAAATTTTGGCACATCCAGTGTTTCACTTGCTCAATGCACTGGCACAATAGATCTATGGGGCGATAGTCATTTGGTGATAGCGCTACATAGATTTGGGTGTCATCGGCATAGCAATGGTGGTCAATGTTATTATTTTGCATGATTTGTCCTAGTGGGAGCATATAGATGTTAAATAAAGTCGGCCCCAAGATTGAACCTTGGGGGACTCCACACGTTACGTTGGTTTGTTCTGATACAAAGTCGCCAATGGAAACAAAATAGTTCCTATCTTGTAGATATGACTTGAACCATTTTAGGACTGTGCCTGAGAGCCCCACCCAGTTTTCCAACCTGTCCAAAAGTATTGAGTGGTCGACAGTGTCAAATGCAGCACTGAGGTCCAATAGCATTAGTACTGAAGTTTTGCCAGAGTCTGTGTTAAGACGGATGTCATTTATAACTTTAATAAGGGCCGTCTCTGTGCTATGAAAAGGTCTAAATCCTGACTGGAGGTTGTTGTGGCAGCCAGTAGAAGCCAAGAAGTGAGTTAGTTGTTGGAGTACAACTTTCTCAATTATTTTACTTATGAATGGTAGATTTGAAATTGGTCTGTAGTTGTTGATAATAGAGGCATCTAGGCTCCGCTTTTTTAGAAGAGGTTTAATGACTGCAGTTTTGAAGGCCTTTGGGAAAATCCCCGATTGAATAGAGTTATTAACTATTTGCAATACGTCTGTTGATAGGCAGTCAAAAACATTCTTAAAGAAGTTGGTAGGTAAAGCATCGAGACAGCAGGTGGTTGGCTTTAGATTGGTCACTGTTTCCACTAGAGTTTTAGAGTCTATGGCATTAAAGCTTGCCATCATTGCTGTGATATTTTGGCCTAAACGGGGCGGTGATCCAACTTTTTTGTTTGAGATATCGATGGCATGTCTGATGCCTTCAATTTTATCAGTATAAAAGAATGCAAACTCATTGCATTTCTGTGTGGAATGGAGTTCGGCTGGTATTTGTGTCGGGGGGTTGGTCAGTCTGTCGACAGTTGCAAATAGGGTTTTGGCCTTATTAGTGTTGCTGTTTATGATATTGGAGAAGAATGTTTCTCTAGCACTTTTTAAGACTAAATTGTAGGCCTGGAGCCTCTCTTTATAGATGTCATGGTGAATATGAAGTTTTGTATTTCGCCAGATTCGTTCAGCCTTCCTGCACTCTCTTCTCTGGGCTGTTACAACAGCAGCTTTTCTCCAGGGTGCCTTTTGCTTACCAGAAATCGTTTTAACTGTAACCGGTGCAATGACATCTATGATATTCACAATTTTGGAATTAAAGTTGTTTACAAGATCATCAGCATGGCATGGGTTTAGAGGTGGTAGCGATGAGATGGCATTTTTAAAGAGTACATTAGCATGTTCATTGATGTAGCGCTTTTTGACATTCTTTGATTCTGTTTGTGTCTCCGGAATTAAAGAAATATTAAAGAAAACACAGAAGTGATCAGACAATGAAAGATCAGTCACAAGAACATCAGAAACATTGAGACCTTTTGTGATAATCAGGTCCAGGGTGTGTCCTTTACAATGAGTAGCCTCTTTCACATGTTGAGACAGGTCAAATGTATCTAAAATATTAAAAAGTTATTTTGCACCCTTGCCATTCGAATCGTCAATATGAAAATTAAAGTCACCAGTTATAACTAGGCAGTCAAAGTCAGTGGAGATACTAGACAATAATTCGGTAAAATCCTCGAAAAAATTTGCTGAGTATTTAGGTGGCCTGTAAATTATTAACAGAAGAATTTTGGGAGAGCATTTCAACACAGCACACAGGTATTTGAATGATGTATAATCACCAAGTGACATCTGTTTCCCCTGAAATATGTTTTTAAATATAGCAGCAACCCCTCCCCCCCTTTTCCCAGATCTACATACATCAATAAAGTTATAGTTGGGGGGTGCTGTCTCGATCAGAATGCTTGCACTGTTATATTGCTCCAGCCATGTTTCAGTTAAAAACATAAAATCAAGTTTGGAAGTAGTAAGAAAATCGTTGACTAAGAATGATTTGTTATTCAGAGACCTAACATTGAGCAGACCCATCCTGATGGTGTTATTGACAGGCTTCGATGTTGACTTTGATTTGGAGAGGATAGGAATGAGATTGTTTAGGTTAGCAGGGTGTCTACGTGTCCCAAGTGATGATAGATGGATGACACAGGAAGTAAGACATGTTGGTCATGAAAAGCTTTACTCCCAGCTTATTTAGACAAAGTCCGTCTGCCTTAAAAAGATGCCTGCGGTCCCAGAAAAAGCTAAAATTGTCAATAAAATGCATCGAACGAGCAAGAAAAACGCTGGAGAGCCACTCATTCAGCGAGTAAAGTCGACTGAATCTCTCAGCTCCTCTCCTGATCGGGGGTAAAGGACCACTGATAAACACCTCAGCATTCACAGCGCTGACTGTTTCAAAGAGTTTATTGAAGTGCTCTCTCAGCTCCCTTGATTGTTGTTTTTCAATGTCATTAAAACCAATGTGCAGAATGATATTTTTCACATTTGGGTGTGCAGCCACAATATCCAGGGTTCTTTTTTCCAAGTCAGACACCGTATCCTTCGGAAAGCAGAGTACTTTGGTGTTATTATTGCTCTTCATATCTTTTACAGAAAAGTCACCCACAATCAGATTTTCAGGCCTACTTGTTAGCTTTCTCGGTGGTTTTAAGTTAGCAGGTCTTACCCTTCTGCGTTGTGATGGTGGGTTATTCAGGCAATCAGAGGGGGATCCATTGTCGGGCAACAGTGGAGCAAACCTGTTCTTTAGTTGAACACTTGCTTGCTGGGGAAGTTTCTTGGTACTTTTCCTCTTCTCAGCTGTCCGCTGCTGTGTCCTACGTGGCAGGGGAGTTGATGAAGTGCTATGCCTGGATAGAGATGGTAGCGCAGGCCAACCGGTTAGATCAGAGATATAGGGGCGCTGGGTCCTCCCGGTTATCCGTTCTCCCTTGTCGCAGGGAGGTGGTCTTCTCTTTGGCTTTGCCCCAAGTGTGTTCCAGGGAGGATTATCGCTGGTAGATTTATTACCCTGTACAGGGACCTCCCGTTTCCTCGTAGCTTCATCATTGCTAGTTTGCTGGGTTCTGGCATGCCCCTGTCCACTGTTTTCAGTCAGTGCTAGGGTGGTATTGTTGTCACAATATCCATTCACTTCTATAAATACTTCTAACCGATTAATTTTTTTTTCCAGCAGCAAAATCTTCTGTAGTAGTTGGTGGTAATCTTCCATAGAGAAGGGAGGCATCTTCTGGTGATTACCTTTAGCACTGTAGCACAGGCTCAGGCTTATCTTGAATGGTAGGCCTCCCTGCCTAGCGTCGAGGAAGTCGTAAAAATATTGAAAAATGCCTCTGTTATCTAAAAGAAATATAATCCCACTGGTTTTGTAAGTATCCAGGAGCTGTTGCTCTTTGTTTCTTATTGAGGAGAAGCAAATAGTAGCAGATAGTAGCAAAAAATGCAAGCAAAGGCGAGAGCAAGCAGAAAAGCGTCCGCACTGTAGCAAAGCAGGAAGCAATTCTCTGATTTCTCTTATCTGAGTTTAACATCAGAAAATTGCAGGTCATCCAGCTTTTTTTTTCCTTAGTGCACATTTGAAGTTTATCTAACTGATCGGTTTCGTCTGGTTTGATCGACAAATATAATTGTATATCATCAGCATAACAATGAAAGTTTATGGAGTGCTTCCTTATAATATTTCCTAAGGGAAGCATATATAAGGTGAATAGAATCGGTCCAAGGACAGAACCCTGTGGGACTCCTTGACTAACTTTAGTGTGAAGGGAGGATTTGTCATTAACATGTACAAACTGAGATCTATCTGATAAATATGACTTAAACCTTTAATGCCAATTAGATGCTCCAGTCTCTGTAGCAGGATGTGATGGTCAATAGTGTCGAAAGCAGCACTAAGATCTAGTAAAAAAAGCACAGAGACAAGTCCTTTGTCTGAAGCTATTAGAAGGCTGTTAGTCATTTTTACCAGTGCTGTCTCAGTGCTATGATTCATTCTAAATCCTGACTGGAAGTCTTCAAATAATTCATTATATGTAAAAAGTTACACAGCTGATTGGCGACTAATTTCTCGAGGATCTGAGAAAGAAAAGGAAGGTTAGATATAGGTCTATAGTTTGCTAGTACCTCAGGATCAAGACTGGGCTTTTTAAGAAGAGGTTTAATTACAGCTACTTTAAAAGACTGTGGTACATAACCTGCTGATAAAGACATGTTAATCATATCTAATACAGGAGTGCTAACTATAGGTAACACTTCTTTAAGTAACCTAGTTGGAATAGAGTCTAGGAGACCAGTAGAGGGCTTTGATGCTGAAATAGTACATGTTAATTGGTTTAGGTCGACTGTAGAAAAGCAGTCCAAGAACATATCAGGTCGTACTGTTGGTTCCTGGGTTTGAAGAAAAATTGGTGCCAAGCGAGTTGATTTTGTCTCTAATAGTTATAATTTTGTCATTAAAGAAGGTCATGAAGTCGCTACTACTGAGGGTTATAGGAATACATGGCTCAATAGAGCGGTGGCTCTCTGTCAGCCTGGCTACAGTGCTGAAAAGAAATCTAGGATTGTTCTAATTCTCCTCTATTAAAGATGAGTAATAGGCTGCTCTGGCATTACGGAGGGCCTTCCTATATGTTTTTAGACTTTCATGCCAAGCTAAGCGAGATTCCTCCAATTTAGTAGAGCGCCATTTACTTTCTAATTTTTGCGATACTTGTTTTAATTCATGGGTTTGTGAGTTCTTTTTTAAAGGAGCAACAGAGTCAAGTGTTGTTCGTAGTGAGCCTGCAACACTGTCAACAAGGTGATCAATTTCAGAGAAACTAACGTTAGTGCAGGAATCTTGAATAATAGGATAAGGCATTAAAGTAAATGCAGATGGAATCGCTTCCTTAAATTTAGTTATAGCACTATCAGATAAAAATCTAGTGTAGAAACTTTTTCCCAGAGGGGAGTAGTCCTGTAATACGAATTCAAAAGTTATTAAATAATGGTCTGATAAAATAGTATTCTGTGGAAACATTGAGTCATTGATTTCCACACCATAAGCCAAAACAAGGTCGAGGGTGTGATTAAAACAGTGAGTAGGTTTATGTATACACTGACTAAAACCAATCGAATCTAATAGAAAGATAAACGCAGTACTAAGGCTATTATTATCAATGTCAGTGAATATTAAAATCTTTTACAATGATTACTTTATCAGATTTAAGGACTAAATTTGAAGGAAACTCTGAGAATTCAGATAGAAATTCAGAGTATGGACCAGGAGCACGGTACACTATAACAAGTATAATTGGCTGCACAGTTTTCCAGGTTGAATGTGAAAGACAAAGAACAAGACTTTCAAATGAATTATAATTTAGTTTAGGTTTAGGGTTGATTAATAGGCCATAAAAACTGCAACGCCTCCTCCTCTACCACTGCCTCGAGGAAAATGAGTATTAATATGACTGGGAGGAGTGGGTTCATTTAGGCTAACATTCTTCAGGACACAGCCAGGTTTCAGTCAGACAGAGTAAATCAATATGGTTATCTGATATCAGATCGTTTACTAATACAGCTTTAGATGACAGAGATCTGATGTTTAAAAGTCCACATTTTATTTTCTGATTTTGTTGCATTATCGCAGACTTGGTGTTGATTTGTATCAAGTTTTTCTGTATAGCTCCTCTTCTGTTCATTTTTGATCTGGTTAATTTAGATGATTGTGGGGCACACAGCGTTTGTGTACTACACTGAGCTGGAAAATTCTCCACAGGTGTGTCACTGAGTGGAGAAAACTTGTTTGAAACGTGAACGGGCGGATGGTTAACCATGCGCTTCGATTTAGAACTATTCTTTCCTCTCACAGTCACCCAGGAGCACCCTGGCTGCTGAGGGATTGCCGGGGGAGGGTTAGCAGAAGCTAACGCTATACTATGTGGCTTTGCACCGGCTAAAGTTATAGGTGGCCGGCTAGCTACCGTAGCACAAGACTGAGCTTCCATGGTGCTGAGCCGTGCCTCTAACTCACTGAGCCTCGCCTCCAGCGCTACAAATACACTACACGTATTACATTTACCATTATCACTAAAGGAGGCAGAGGAGTAGCTAAACATAAGACACTCCGAGCAAGAGAGAGCGGGGGAAGCCATCACCAGCCGAGAAGCTAACTGCTAAGCTAAAGTGGCTAACAGCGTGTAACGTTTAATTAGCAAGAAAGAAGGAGAGCTGTGAGTGCTTGAGTAGAACTAGCTGATGTTTAAATGTTAAGCGGTTACTTTCTCTCTTCCTGTTACCATAACAACAAGCAACAAACAGAACGCGACTGACACATTTACTCAAACAAAACTATAAAGACTGATCAGATAGGTAACGTCACGTTACAAAATAATTTCCCAGTCTGGGATCATTAAAGTAGTTCTATTCTATTCTATGTTTGAAACCGTCATGAAAAACCAAGCATAGAGGCATCCAGGAGGACAGCCAATGCCACTCAGCCCCTTCCTGTCCATCCGTCACCAAGGCAACCTCGCCACTGGTCCCGTTCCATGAATGCACCAAAGCAGATCCAGTACATTGGCCAAACCAATTCAAAAATAAACAAACAAAAAATAGATTTAGCACATTGACCAAATCAATTAAAAAACAAATAAAAATCTGATTTATTACATTGACTAAACCAATTCAAAAATAAACAAAAGCAGATCTACTACATTGAACAAATCAACTCAAAAACAAACAAACAAGAAGCCGATCCAGTACATTGACCAAACCAATCCAAACATAAACACACAAAAAGCAGATCCAGCACATTGACTAAATCAATTCAACAATAAATAAACAAAAGCAGATCCAGTACATTGACCAAACCAACTTAAAACAAAAAGTAGACCTAGTACTTTGACTAAATTAATTTAAAAATAAATAAATATAAAGCAGATTTAGTACATTGACTCAATTAAATAAAAAAATAAATAAGAGGCAGATTTAGTACATTGACTAATTTAATTTAAAAGTACATTAATAACTGTATTTCCACTGCAGCTTTGATACACACACTTACCAGCAGCCACTCCTTACTCTGACCAAGATTTTGTTTAGGAACATACCGTCTTAACGTTAGCTTTGTTATGCTAATTACATAGCTGCACTTGCACCATGACTTGCAGTATAGCTAACTATCTATGACACATACACTAGATGCTAATCTGGAGCACCGGGAGGATTCAGGCCATGAGGGTTGGTGTGTTACAGTCTATGGGCATGGTACTGTGTTGAATATCTGTTTAAATCATAGATCAGAAATGCTGCCTCCACTTCACTCCCAGAGCCGGTGTAGTCTCCGCTAGAAACACGAGACTCCCACTCCTGTTTATCTAGTAACGTGTTCTGTTAGCCTAGCTCCCGGGCTGTCACCAAGAAGGATGTATCTTCCTCCCCCAAACGTCACATCAATGCCCTTTTTTGGTAAGAGGAAATTATGAGGAGTCAATGTGACAAGATGAGGCTTCAGGAGGCGAATATGATTGGATCAAGTTGAGAAAACAGGCCCCGGCGGAGAGGCTACCTCAATTTTTATACAGTCTATGGTTATTTCTACCAATGCTTTTAATGTTCTATGTAGAGCACTTTGGATTACCTTGTTGTTGAATTGTGCTATACAAATAAACCCTTGCCAAAAATTTCAGTTTAATTTTAAATTTAACACACAGACACACAGTGACATCATTCAGTGTGACTTACACTTCCAGAGGATATCCAGCTTTTTTACTAAACATTCTTAGCAAATGTTACACAAAACCATCTGACAAGGCCTCTCTAAAAATCGACTGGGAAAGGGAAGGTGCTTTCAAAATATATGTGGAAGGTGATTGAATGAACCATCCTGTCAATCAAACTCAGGAGAAGAGAGAAAAGATCTTTTCAATTAAGAAAACCGTCAGTGCCATTCTCACACAAGCTCCCCCCTCTATGGTAAATACTCTCCTCCAATAACAGCACTTATTCACCCACTGAAATTTACATAAACATAGCCGGCCAATCAGGATGTGCCTACCTGCATACATGTCCCAAAGTATACAGGGCAGGTCACACCACTGTCTGCTTTTTCTCGTCAGCAAGTTATTACATTCTCCATGGATGGAGTCTACATTTCAGAAACCTCATCAATTGTTGGGTCTGGATTCATTCCTGGCAGTGACTTAACAGATCCTTGATGGTATGCTTCGCTGCGACTAAAGTGAAACAGACAGTGAGTAGCAGCTTCGATTAACTTATCTACCCCATTATTGTGGTCATCGTCGTCATGTTGGTGGATTGGCATTGTAGGTGCAATCGGCACCCCAAAGATGAGTGTTCATTTCTTGATTAACTCAAACTTTCAGTGTGATTAAAAGAAGGCCCAAAGCCTGCTGAAACAAAGGCCAACCATGCAACCTTCCCCCACAACAGGTCACACCCAGGTGTGAATCCCCCAAGGGACCTCCAAACTGTTCATTGGCTAACCGGACCTCTGGCGATGACATCATCAGTGCCTATAAAATTGTAGGACACCCATTCCTTCTTTCTCTTGGCCTCTCTCCCCCGGATCTCTCTCTTGGCCTCTCTTCCTTCGAACTCAACTCAACGCGCTCCTGCGGATCCAGGAGACCAGCTGCCCGCTGTCCCTAGGCCCTGAACCTGGCCTATGGCGTAGGATCACCAGCAAAGGTTAACCAACCTGTTACCAACTCAACTGAGCAGAACAAAGAGCGATCTGAGTTATCTTTTGCCCAAGAGCAACAACCAAGACAAGAACCTTTCTTCAACCAGCCACTGGCATCAAGCAACGCAACGTATCTTTCCCATGTCATGGACTGGTAACTAATCACCAACTGGGCATTACTACATGTTATAGGAGTGTATGAACGGCTAGATAGAATTGTAACTTTGTCATAACCTGATTCTAACTTCTGAGGTCTTCAGCCTTTGTGTAATTTAAATGTTGACACCTTCTCTGCAGGGGTCCAAGCCCCCACCTCTCCTCTTTGTTTCACACACACACACACACACACACGCACACACACACACACACACACACACATTAAACTGTTACATTTATCGGTGTTCAACCCTTAATTAGTAGTTTAATATATTAAATGAGACTTTAATATTAGTTTTAATAAATTAAAGTTATTATTTTTTTTATAATTTTTCTTTATTCATTTTCTTTATGGAAGATTTAATTTGATAGTCACACTTTTGATCAAATTAAACCTAAAGTACCTACAGCATGCTCAACTTGATCCCCATGTTAACAGTTAGCCGTGTAAAGTTAACTCAGAGCGGTGGTACACTTGTCTATTGTCCCCTTACCCATCTCCGCATGTGAGACGAGGGGGTTTAAGCTCTGTGACACTGTCAGCAGCTGTGTGTGTTACAGTTTAGCCCGCCATGAAGCGTTCATGGACCTGATCACCGGCTCTAGCCTTTTCTCACAGCTCTGTGTCCATTCATGTACACTATATTTGCCGTGACATTGTCAAACAGCTCATCTCCCCCACTATAGCAGATTTGATTAACAGATATCTTATCAGCTGGGTAATTGGTCCTCCACCGTCTACTTAAAGGATGCATAATTTCATGTCGAGAGGACTTTGTGACACAGGAAATTGCTATGTTTTGCCTTCCAGGGGGTAGCCTACAAGGACAACAGGCTGCCATTTTGCTATTCCCTGGCACCCCGCAATTTCATCATATGCATGAACACAGCTGTTTTGTCACTGTGCGACCATGCCCATTCTGTGGTACTGCTGGGGCTACTGCACGTGCAGTGCTTGCAAAGGAGATTTTCTAGCCTTTTCGTGGATGCACAAGTGGTGATTTCCACAGAAAGTATGCAGAAATGACTCAAATGGTAGCAGCCCAGCCCCGGACAAGAGTGTGTGCACTAACCACTCTGTCGATGCACCCAGTTGCTTGTTCCTTTTCAGGGTCTGTGCTTGCTGGAACGCCACAACTGGTGGAAAGGGATGGTAAGGTATGAAAAGGTTTATGTCAATTGTATTTATTTGGGCAGCAGTAGCTCAGTCCATAGGTGACTTGGCTGGGTACCAGAGGGTCGCTGGTTCGAGTCCCTGTGTGGACCATGAATGGAGTGTGGACTGGTGGCTGGAGAGGTGCCAGTTCATCTCCTGGGCTCTGCCGAGGTGCTGTTGAGCAAGGCACCAAAACCCCAACAGCTCGGGGCGCCGGTCACTGGCAGCCCCCTCGCTCTTACATCTCTCCATTAGTTGCATGTATATAGGTCCTGTCGGTGCATGTGTGTGTATTTCGGGCCTGTGTGTGTGTAAAATGATAAAATAGAGTGAAAATTGAATTTCCCCATTGCGGGACGATTAAAGGAATTCTTCTTCTTCTTCTTCTTGCACTTGGCTCCCCTTGCATGTTCCCATGTTCCTTGAATTCAGGGAATGCGGTGTGCAGGGTGTCTTTTGCTTGTCTCTTGACCATTGCAAGAGTGGACAGTGGCTCTACACAGTTTAGTGGACTAGTGCACAAAGGCATTACTTGGAGCCTGCTTGGGCACGCTATCAATAGACAGTGTGTGATCCTTGAATGAGTACTGGCTGTCTAAAGCACCATTTAACATTAAGCATTTGAGGAAGAATGTGTGTGTTTTCAGAGAGTGCATCATTATAGATCTAAGGGTAAACGCTACATGCTGCTGTTTCGCTTTAGCCAGGCTTCTCTTGGCTTTCTTACCTTGTTAGGCTCCATGGACGTGAGAGGAGGGGACAGGGAAGGAGACCAGAGGATGGTTTGGATCAATGGTCAACTCTAGCTTAGCCATTGATTCCAGTCCAGGGTGAGTGACACTTCAATAGCATCTAGCAAGCCTCCAGGCTCACTGATTGATTCTGTTTGTGTTAGAGATTCCTAACTCTGTGAAGGCTCATTATTTACTACTCTGTTACAGACTGAGTGCCTTAGACAGGGCTGTTGTGTGCATGATGCAATATAGTTGCTTTTTCTCACCATTTCTGGGAAAGAAACTGAGAAGAATCTAAGGTCATTGCTGTGTTTGCAGTAAAGCACCTAACTTTGTCGTATGAGGGCTGTCCCTGCTTCCCTTTTCCCCTCTGGGTTTTAGTTGATTATATCTTTTTTGTTAATCTGTATATGATTTCAGTCAGTCAGCACTAACTTATTTTTTGTTGTGATCTGGGATTTTAATATATTCAGTAATAGTTTCACAAAGATCGAATGAAACATTTTACTCCAGCAGTTAAAGTAGGATTATAACTTTTGAGAGACAAAATGGCACAATTCAACACAGTCTAGTTTTTGTCTCTACAGTCCTACTTGGTCTGACATGACCAGTCACTTATGGTGGCTAATGCTAGCTAATGTTAGTAAGCTTTCTATATTGTAGATATTGTTATGTAACTGAAAGGAGTTTTAGCATACAAAAATGTCACGGATGAAAATGTCAGTGGTTTATCACAAAGTACGAGAAGTTAACACAGTAAGTTAACAACATGTATGTTGTGTCCTTGTGGTCCCGCTACCCTCAAGTAAGTTCAACGGATGATGATGATGATTTTACTTTTGTGAAGTGTCTTTGATTTATTATCCCTATTATAAAAACAAAGGTTCACCTGTAGAGTGCAGATCTCCACCTGGTGTCTCCCTCCCCCTTTCTATACAAAGAAGAGTTAACTCTGATGACTGTTTTCTTAATCCTGCACCCAAACATTTTGACATAGTCTTGTCCTATTTCTAAAATAACTTAAGATAGACATACACTATGTTAGCCTATAGCTTTTATGATTGAGTGATATATATTATAGCTACACACAAATTTTACACCCATGTCTATCTATAAAAAACATATATTTTCTCTCACACACAAACAGTGACAGAAGTTCTGCAATCACACAAAGTAAGGCAGTATAGCCCCTTCCTAAAGGGTCAGTGGAGGTGTGGATGTGTTTATTTGTGCAGAACAATAATTCAATTCAAAAAAAAAAAAAAGAAGTTTATTTCTCTGATTCACTGCATTGTTCTTGCCAGCGCCGCACCTTCTCTCTGATCATTATCATGCACATTCACATCTGCTTTCTCTCTCTCTGTCACGCCTCTTTTATATCACATGTGTTGAAAACACTTCCTCAAAGGATACACTCACGTATCCTTGCTTATACCTCCTCTGAGTGATGTACTAAGAAGCACGCTGAACATACCCAGGCCTTCGGTGGATAACCTGGATCAACAAACACAAAACTCCCAATCAGAGTTAAACAGTACCATGAAGCTTATTTAAGAGTTAATTTGTCAAGCCAGGGTTTATACTTTCTCTTTCACATAAAAAGGGTGTGTATCGCGTCATTTGACTGACCCTTTGGATAGATCAAGGGTCGAATATTTCCCTCAAGAGGAGTAGATCATTATAATCATTATGGAGGCGTGCTGGCAAAATAATAGCATATTGTGAAAACCTGTAAGTGAAAAGATTCTACATATTGTCTAAAAATAACTATGCCAAATGCAGAATTGATCACCATTAATCTCAATAGAGTGGTGATTATTTAAAAATGCAAAAAATGTCCAACCTGCTTTATTTTATATTTCAGGGGATGTAATGGTGTAATACTTAAATGCACATTGTATGGAAAAAGGCTCATTTATGCTCCCATTTCATTGGCCTATTAGGCTCATAAATGAGCCACTGTCTCACGAAGCTGGTGGCTTTCTTTTACCTGAAACACTATAAAATCCTTCTTGACAGTCTGAGTCTTTACGAACATATAGAGCAATGAATTGAGGGCAGATACAACCCTGCTGATAGCACAGCACACATCACATCATTTTCGACATCACTAACTGCATGCAAACATGTATTGTGGCAAAGAATCGCAGTGAAACACAGATACACTGCGCAACCCTAAGTGCACAGCTTCTTTGTGTAGCATTGCCAACATAAGGTGCAACAAGAACGATCAAATAGTTAATATCCTCTGATGAGAACCTGTCTCTCATCAAGGAAGTCTAAGGGCGCACTCACACTGTCCTTCCGCACCGCGACCCGGGCTTTAGGGTACTTGTCCCCCCTCCCTCTCCCCCCCGCGCCCCAGCCCCGTTTGTACTCACACTGCCTGGGCCTCGGCCAATGCTTCTTGCTGTCCATACGACATCACGCCGTAACACGTCACACGCATTGATCGTGTGTGTGTGTGGCTTTGTTTACAAATCTTTCCACAGACCTCAGAGTTTTTGTGCGTCTTGTCGACTGTTTTTTAATATTTTCATCCGACCAAATCTGCAGTAAACACTCCACCTCAGCATCACACCAACGTGAACCTTTCACCGCCATTGTTGTTGTTGTTAAATGTCCGTGCATGGTCCGTCGTTCTATTTTCTATGTCCGAACAGGCGCACATACCGCTACCGCCGTAGGGTTTGTGCTCGTGCTCGTACACGTGCGCACGCTTGTGCTCGTACATGTGCAAACGGCTCTGCTAAAGCCCACCTCTTTCAAGCGGGCCGTGGGCGGCCCGCTGTCGGCTGTTATGCGCGAAACGGGTGCACTCACACTGCTTAAAGGTACTAGGCTTTAGCTGAAAAACCGGTTTTGGCCCGGTACAGAACGACGGTGTGAGTGCGCCCTAAGAAGCTGCTCTGAGCTTTAAGGAGCCAATCTAACACCAAAGTCTAGGTCTTAGACTGACCAGGTTTGGTTGAAAGCATCAGTTACCATGATGATACAGTGAAGCTAAAAGAGAGCGACTTTCATGTTGCAGATGACCCAGGCTTTGAGTGCAACATACCTCACTAACCCACTAATTGAGCTTCGTAGTACACGCCACTGGTGAGCCTCCTCACTCCTTGAGATTCATTCTAGGGATTGGGACGCCCTCAAGATGGAGTGCTAAGATTGATTTCCAGTCATAAGCCAGTGGATCAAGCAGTGAGGAGAAGAGGAGGCACAAAATCCACAATTGAGACAGAGCTTCTACATATTGTACATACTTGGCCCTGCACAACAGAGTACTCAGTACTCAGGCTTCTATCTTCCATTGGTCTTAGGGGTATTTGTGTTTTTGATAAAACAATTGGGCCACGGGTCAGATTTGAACCCAAGTTTCTGCAGTAGGGACTCAGCCTATGTTTCTGAGGCGCACACTCTACCGGGTGAGCTGCAGGGCACTTACCCTTTGCCATGTAAGTCAAGCAGCTGTTGATCACTTGTGGGCAATACTGGCCAGCTAAGAGGAATGAGGAGTCAGTAGTAAATGACGGTGTAAATCAGTCTCTAAAATAAGTTCTTCAAACATTGTTAAGCACTGCGACCACAAGAGGTCCTTAAGTGTACAGTCTTACATATGCACAATAAATATTAGGCTGATGGGTGCAGTAGTATGCAAGATTAGCTGTGGTAATATACGCATGCACCAAAGCTGCATTAATTGATTCTTGGCCCCTTTGGGAACAAGCTGAAAACACAGCACCGACATTGTCACCGTAAAAAGTTATGGCAAATGCATGAGCAAACAATTCCCTTCTTACACAATGATCAAATACAGAGCAATATCAACATTCATTTCGAGTTTCTAGCAAACTGACATCTTTCAATATAAGTCCAAATTCACTTTCTGATAAGCGCTGTTTGGCTCTCCACCAAATTCTGTCAGAAATAACTCTGCTGCAGCTTGAAATGAGGTTGAACAATCAGCTGAAAGAGCCTCAAATGCTCTGTTAACCTAAGTGGAACCGTAGACTAAGGTGACTCAAGTCTCTGTTCATTATGAGTGACTACTTTCACATAGTCATTCAACCCATTGTTAATGTAGAAATATTGACTTTAAAGCAATTGACTAAAGACAATTCAGAAAAAATATGTTTACACTCCAGGAGCATATGCAAGGACTGTTTTTCCAGTGCAATGCACAGTGACATCCCATGGGGCCCCAAACAAGCCATCATAAAGACATGTGGCAAGATTTCACTCATCCACTACCATTCACCATCATCTGATAGCCTGTGGACAGTTCCTAATGAAACAACATGGAGCTGACTGGTATTTCTCCACTTTCTCGTGTACATCAAAGTCATAACACACACACACACACACACACACACACACACACACACACACACACACACACACACACACACACACACACACACACACACATACCATCAAAACTCAATTTCAAATTAAAAGCAGTCCCACACTGACCCACAGTCCTAACACGATATTAAATAAAACAACTACATACTAATTAAACTTAAAACATTTTTTTTAGTTTAATTAAATACTCAACTAGTGTACAATTACTTACACCAGTTAGTTAGTTTATTCAATATGATACATATATTATATATAAGATTAAACTATTAAATATCTGTCAAGTTGTTAGAATTCAGCTCCATCTCTACACTTAAATTAACACCATTAATATGCTGCATAATGCATCAGTAATAATAAGAAAAAATATAATATGCATAATATCAAATTTTATCAAACACTAATGTATGTGTTTTCATTTTTTTCATGTGTTTCCAAGACACTGTAGCGGATTGCCTGAATGTTGTTTTCTTAGCTTGCCAGTCGGTTTTTGATCAAAGACAATTTAATGGTTGGATTCGTATTAAAGGTCAATCCCCACAGTGTTAAAAGGTGTTAAAAAATCACCAGACAAAAGGATCACAATTATACAAGCAATAATCAGAGCCACAGTGCAAACTCAGTTTAAATCAGTGTTTTACAAAATTAGCTAAACTCAGCATCAGAAAAATGTTTTTTAAATAACTGTCCAAAGGGTCCAAATAATGTTCTCCAACATCACTTTATGGTTTCAAGTACAACAAACTGAAGAAATAATTTCAGTTCAATTCTGTTTTAGTTGTTTTGGAGTGAATCATCTTCTCAAACTAAATAATAAAGGATATCTGATAAGTTTCAGTTTCGTTTTTTCAGAAAAAATACAATTTCATTTATCTGATAACTACAGTTATTAATTTTAACTTTTGTTAATAGAAACAGGCTCAAATTTGGGCAGAGTACAGAGGAAAAAAGCAAACAGGTACAATACACTAGTCACAATGGAAGAGGGCGAGGTCTGGACCAGTGGAGGGCCTGGGTTGAGTCTCATGGTTAAGTCTCCAGTCAGCTGCCCCCCCCCCCTTTTTTTTTAATTTAATATTCTTATCCCGTCTGCCTCGTTTTTTTGCCTCCTTATCTTCCCTTTTACTCAGTTTTGACCCTAAAGCCCACGTTAGGTGACTTGCTGCGTAATTATGGTGTCAACATGGTGGAGTCTTACTCTGTGCAGCTGTTGATCTCCATTGTGACTCAGAGGTCAATTAATTATAAAACCAACAGCTGGAGAAAATGTCCACACCACAGTTTCACACCATCCCAGCCCATGGACACCTGCACTGTCATTTTTAAAGGATCCATCCAACAACAACCTTAACAGTACCGAAGTAAAACAACGGAGCTCGCTGCTCACAACAGCAGAAACCATTGCTGGAATGAGCTCTACAGCTAAATAACCGCCAGCCTGCTAACTGGTGAGCTAACGTGCCTCATCATACTCTCTCTGGTGTTTGAAAGCAGCTCTTATGTGTGTTTTCCTCATTTTCATCTCTTCAGCTCACTGTGGGTTACAGTTGGTGATAAGAGCCATAGCTTTAAAGCCCTAGACCCATCTAGTTCCTAACACTTACATACTTAAGCAAAAGCTCACTTCAGACCTTGGTATGTTGGACCATGGTCTGTCCTGAGTTATCGCTTCTATAAAATGGTCATCAAGTATGGCATAAGAAAGTTATAGACACATTCCAATTTAAATAGATTAGTATTCATGAATAGTAATGTTCACAATAAATTGACCCTCCTGGGCTGGCTGCCTGCACATACTTAGGCGGTTGCTATGGAACGTAGCCTACACTAGCAGGGGGTCATCCCCATGTTCCCCGGTCGCATAAGCTTCTGCCTTCGCTGATTAAATTCAGCATTTTGTTAGGGTCAGGGCTTATGGTTAGGGTCATGTGCAGTGTATTCGGCACTATTTGTGGAAAAAAGTAACAGAACATATGACCCTTTCTGTGAAAAGCGGGTGCCGCTTTTTTCCCCAGTCACGTACAAAGCAGGGAGCATAGGACCCGGGTAACATAGGTACGCTCCCCACTAGCAGCTAGCATTCACCAAAGTCACACAGTAAAACGGTACATATAACGGTACACATACCTCCCCCCGATCACAAGCTGGATTCAGTAGACGGTGTCGCTGGCAGCGGCTGTTTCTTTGGAGACCGGGTGCTGTACATCTGCATCTAGTGTGACACACCTTCTTAATTTCTCATTTTACTCTCTCAGGCAGGGGCAGTGACATTTTAGAAGCAAAGCAACGCAACCAGACCCCTAAGAAGTGCGCTGGGCTTTGAAGCCAATTTGACATAGTGGCCAAATGGTTGATATTCAACTGGCCATTGAGCCCAAAAATACTTCCCATTGACTCACAGACCCCTGTCTCACACCTCACAGCCCCCCTTGCCTAACTCCTCCCTAGCTACAAAAATCTTCATTTTTTTTTGGAAACAGAAAGGTTTAACCCCTTTTAGTAGAGTGGCATGTTTTTTCCATGCAGATGAGTTACACTGCTAGGTGCTGCTCCGTGTGCTCCCTAGCTGCTGTAGCTAGCTCTCCGAGCATGAATGTCTACTCCAGTGTCACTGTTGACTTCAGTGGTTATGTTTCCAGCAGAAGTGAATGGTGCTGCCTCCTGCTCGCTCCTGTCCGCGTAGTCACTGCTTGTCCGCATATTTTTTGGGAAAAAATGACGGATATCCATACCGAACACCACAGCTAACTAGCGACAATGTACTGCAACCATGAACGTCAAGTACTAACAGCGTACCCTCAGTAACCCGCCCCCACCACCTGTAATTGGCCAGTACGCTGCCTTCGTTTGTTGGTTGGATTGGTTGAATTGTATGATCGACAAACCAAGAAAGGAAGGAATAATAGCACGTTGGCCACTCCGAAGTAAAAAACAAAACCCAAATATAATAAACAGCTTCCAGTCCAGGGCGGGCACGGCTCAACCTGTGGGCGGGCGACCATCAGAATCAGAATCAGAAAACCTTTAATGTCTCGCAGACGGGGAAATTCTTTTGTCACAGCAGCAACAGAGTATGACAAAATAAGATAAAAAATAGCAAAAACAAGCAATAAAGTTACATTTAAAAAGGGAAGAAATGGGAAATAGACATATATACATATTCACATTATATTATTGTGATTGCAAAGGACTACATTAAAACTTACGCACTTACACTTTCAGCGAAAAAGTGCTCAAACTCACCGTATTAGCGCATTAATATTTCCAATTCCAGTGGTAGCGTAGCCCTCCTCTTCCCCGTTGCCATGGTGACTCGTCGAATTGGGGATCCATTGATGCTGGCTTTTTATACTTGTGGTGCACGCGCTTAACTTCAGGTTAAACTACTCCGAGTTGATCAAACTAACTCAAATCAGCTGTTCTGGAATCTCTCCTATCTCAGAGTAGATCAAGTCAGAGTTCAGGGTCAGACTCAGAGTTTGTTGAACCTGCTTTGTGAAACGGACCTCTGGTGAATGCTTGATAAGTAGACTATAATAAATAATGAGGTTTACTTTTTGGTGTGCGCGCCAGATGCGTCCACATTTGGAGCTGTAGCCCCGGACCTTTATCCGTCAAACTTAGGGCAGACTGACTTAATACCTTCAAAATCAAACTTAAAGCAGACTGACTTGATACCTTCAAAATCAAACTTAAAGCAGACTGACATGGTAACTTCAGAATCAAACTTAAAGCAGACTGACTTGATAACTTCAGAATCAAACTTAAAGCAGACTGAAATGACAACTCCAAAATCAAACTTAAAGCAGACTAACTTGATAACTTCAGAATCAAACTTAAAGCAGACTCAGATTCGTCCTTCCTTTCCTTCTCAAACTATGTCACAATTGCATGTTCATCTGTTTAATTTCAAAAATTTCTCAGGGGAGAAACCCCTGAACCCCCGTCTGAAAAGGACTCTAAATGTTCTGCGTGAGAAATACAATGTGTGGTAGAAGTGCGTGAACAAAGACAAAAAAGAGTGTCTGTCATGCTCAATGCGTGACACTTATGGCACTTAATCTGCACAGTGAGCGGTAGGCCTATGTTGGTTTGTGCAAGGGGGCCTCATGGTTTGACTCTAAAGGGGGTCCCGGATAACTGAGCTGCGCCACTGTTGTCACCACAGACATCTTCAACAGATTGGTGCTGGGTGGTCAGGTTTTTTGTTCTTCTTTTGATCCTCTTACATGTGAAGCACCATGGGGTGATACTGCTGACTGGATGACATCTTCTTCAGCTGTAGCCTCTCTGGGACCACTGTTCTTTACTTGTTATTCATGTAGACTAGATTTCCAGTTCTGGGTGATAAAAATGTTTAAATTGCTTTAGTTTAATATGGACGTGTGGATGTTAATGGAAGTTGACAATGAAAGTTAAAAACCTTTGTGATACAAATGAAGGACCAAACCATTCTTTTGGGGGCACTCTGTCTTATAACCTTTCAGTCTACTTTCTGCTGCAGCCTGGCAATAGCCTACTGATGGTTGTGTTTTTTGGCTTCCAGGGTTAGGAATCCAAATATTCTTTTCAGTAATGGAAAAAAGAACACCATTGGCTGCTGCTGCAGCCTGTATCTAGTATGTGGGTCTACTTAAATGAGAAAAAACTCTAGTGTTTCCCTTTCAACATCGTTTGCATTTCAGCGTAGATGTAGGATGTAGGATTTTGTCTACAGCTACCACTGTAAGAAAACAAAATGTGTTGTGATGTTACTGTCCGGCTGGCCCCTCCTGAGTCGTTAGTATGCATAACAGGCACACTTCGATGAACAGGTTGAGGTTGGAGGTCAAGGGTGAGTGGAGCTAATGCTTTCATGCTCTTGATTCAGCTCCTCTCGGGTGTAATACCCGCCTGTCAATTTGTTTGAGCTGCGGATTTACATAATGAATTTATATTAGCCAGTGTTCTCCACATACTCCCTCCTTCACTCCCCTTTCTCTCTCCCTCTCTCTGCAGTTCCCCTCATTCTCTCCATCTCCCCTCATCCTCCTCTCATCCAGTTTACCAAGTGCCCAGAGAGCAGTGTTTAAATGCAAACGAGCCTCATTTCCAAACTGACGCCACAGCCCAAGTATGCCTCGCATACAACAGCCCGCTCCCCACTGAGAGGCTCCTACAAGAGATGGATGGATGGAGATGATGGAAAAAAAAAAAGAGAGAGGGGAGAGAGAGAGAGAGATTGACTGATGGAAATGAGAGAGAAGTGGGGATTCTTTTCTTAATGTGCGAGGATAAAATGGGATGCAGAGTAGCAGGGTGGCGGCGCTCGGTGCTGGATGCTATTGACATTCCTGCCAGAGAAGAGCCACTGTCTCGTTCGTCATAATATTTATTTCACCACACAATGATACATTTTTAATGTATGCATCTGTATGTAGCCAAGTTCACCTGAAGTGTAGTATTTTCTTTTTTTAGACTTGCAGTAATATTTTACTCAAAAAATAGCCTTGAAACTGTTGTGTATCTCATTTTAACTTTGTTCATGAGCAGAGCTTTGAGCTCTGTAGACTAAACACTTTGATGGTTATGTTTAAGATAATTATCAAAGTCTTAGAAATAGCAACAATGTCATGGACAAGCAAAGGCTGCCGTCAAATAAAGTATGGGGAGAAAACATTGGGGATCATGTAAGAACATTTTCTTATTCGTATCTTAAAGTTATAATACACAAGATTTTCATCTATTTAATGTCTGTTAAGTTCCTATCTATCTTTTGATTTGGGATCCAGTGAAGGTGTTGCAGGATGGGTGTAACACATTTTTTTGAGTAACTTACACTTTGAATTTTAAAGAAGTCTCTTATGTCCTTTTCTTTTTTTAGACATCCTGGCTGCGCCTAATTACCAAACACACACACACACTCACGCACATGGACAGCGATTAAAACGTTAATGTAAATTAAACCTGTGATATTAAAATCCTTCTAGCTGACGTGAACCAGGTAGAACAACGTCCCAACTTACAGTAGCAGACTTCTGTAGGACTCTTGACCGCAGACTAGAAGGCCGGTGTGCAAGCAAGATGGCGTGACAGCTGGGACAGCCAATCACACAAGAAACGGCAGAGCCAATGGAGGAGCTTGTGGGCGGTCTAAACATAGGGAAACTTAGCTGGAGCGGCCGTTTTCTGCTTGGTCGTAGTGCTTGACGCGTCTCTGTTTACTATAGCGTAACAGTGTTTTTGGACGGTAAAAAGTGCAAGGGACCAAAACAAAAAAGTGCAGGGGACATGTCACAGTGTAGTTTATAGAATTTTCAAACTCACAATTGTTTCAAAGTAATGAAACATACAATCTATTGATTTTAGTCGTTTAAGTTTAAGTAACAGCAGGCTAACTGCACATAACACCTTTGACAGGTCTGGACTACTCTGGACTACTGTACCTCAGAGAAATTCAAAACACAAAAAAATTGATGCTTGTTATCTGGGCAACATTTTCTAACAGCAGTAATGTTGCCACTGTTTGTGTCAAACAAGTTGGTCATTTGTTGTAATGTAACATTAAAGTGATGCTCAAAGTGATTCTCTGAGCTTCAAGATGGTTGTAGCAGAATCATGTGAGTAACTACAGGATATATATGCTTTTTTTCATTGGTTGTTGTGTAAATCTTAGCCAGATACATCCATCCAGCCACGGGGTGACAGGGGGCTGGAGACGATCCCGCATGACGTTGGGCATGAGGCGGGGTACACCCTTGACAGGACGCCAGTCTATCACAGGGCACATAGAGACAAACAGATACAACAATTCACACTCCTATTCACACCTATGTACAATTTAGAGTCATCAATTAACCTAACAGGTGCATGTCTTCGGACCGTAGGAGGAAGCTGGATATCCCGGAGAGAACCCACGCAGACACAGGGAGAACATGCAAACTCCACACAGAGGGGATGAGAATAGTGCTATTTTCTGTTAAGCTATTGGGTGGTCTCCTTTCTTTTTTGATTCGCTGGTAGGTGGCAGGCTCATCTGACATGAGCTTGACTCCCGTTGAACGTCAGCGGTGCTTTAGATGTATATTGTGTATTTACTGTGGAGCTCCAGATCACCAGTTAGCTAACTGCCCACTCCGGTTAAACAATCAGACTCACCAGTCGCAGTGAGCTTGATTCCTGACAGTTCCATAGTTGGAGCGACGCTTCTGCGCTGCAGCACATTATAAATAGTTTTTCTGCATGAGAAATACAATGTGTGGCAGGAGTGCATGACCAAAGTCCGAAAAGAATGACTGTCACGCTAAATGCGTGATACTTGAGAGCCCTGTAGTGTACCTGTAGAGGGCATCTTTGCCATTGCCTGTGTTATATTACTGTAGCCCGTTTCTCTTTATACTGCATGCACACTTTATCTTGTATGGCATGACTGAGTGCTGGTAAGTCCATAGTTTACTTTTAGCAGTAGAAACATATGGCCTTAGGTGTCATATGATCGCTATGTAGCACTCATTGCTGTGATATAATTTCTGTCATGAACGGCGTGGGAAAATAACACTGGGAGACTGGACCCAAATGTACATGGACACGGACAAAGTATAAACAAATATTTAACAAGCACGACAAACAAACGTGAATAAACTACAAGGGAAACAGAAACACTGAGGACTAGACGGTCGAGGAAAACAGGAACGAGGAAACAACTGACGATCAGGGAACAGGACGAGGAAACAGGAACGTGGGATTCTACGGAGAGAAACAAAAGACAACAACGATTAATACAATACCAACAACAAGGAGCGCAAAACCAACAAACGAGAAACGGGAGCCAATCTGACAAAGAGTTTACCAAGGGAAGGATAACAACGGTCCGGCGCTGCATGCCTGTCAGCTCTGGGTCTTTATAGTCCTTCAGGTGATCAGCGTAACAGGCTGCAGCTGGGTAAGGACACGCCTACCCATACCTGGACAAACAAAACACAAAGGGGAGACACATGCAAGGAAAAACAGACAGAGGGAGACAAACTTTTTCCTTGTCAAGTTGACTGTTGACATAAAAGTCAACCTCATGGGGCCTAGGAGAAAAGTCAGAGGATAAACAAAGTATGTAGGCTTTATCTGCTGGGGACCTTGAATATGTGAACAAAACAAAGTTTCCTATAACACCCGGTGCTGCAATTTGCGCTGCTTGAATTCTGGTTGATACATCTCCAGGCTGACCCCTACGGCTTTCTTCCCCTTCTCCAATGAAGTAGGCCTAGTCTAGCTAGCTTCTTAGCCTAGCTTGTAAGCTATCTTGGTAGCTTTAAGCCACAGTTCATTCTGCCTGCCTCAGCTCATCTTTACCCACTTTTGAATTAGCTTGGAGCAGGCAGATTCAGGCATGACAAGATGGCAACAGCTGGAGCCACCTGAAACCCAGGATGATGTCACATTATTTATACAGTCTATGGTAGCTACCAAGCCTTAGCCAAGCCCCCCTCATACATAGTTTGATAGACTTCTCTATCCTTCTTTATATCCATCAGTATACTTTGGCCCAGTGTGTGTGCTTAGTAATGGTGCAGCTGGGCCATTAAAAGCAGGGGACTATTTGACAGCGCCCCACGCCTTTCATTCCCTCCACCCCATGGGTGAGGAGAGAGATGATGTTAGTACTCTCTCTCTGTCTGTCTCTCCGGTAAACCACCAACTGTCTTTCTCTTCTCTTTCAGCCGCCCTCCCACTCTGTCTTTCGGAGGTTGTGTATGTACATGTTTGAAGTCTCTCCATTTGTCTTAAGGGATTGTGCAGAGCTTGTATTGAATATTATTGTGTGTGTGTGTGTGTGTGTGTGTGTGTGTGTGTGTGTGTGTGTGTGTGTGTGTGTGTGTGTGTGTGTAGTTGTGTAGAGGGGGAACTGAAGGTGTTAAAGGCTTGATGTGAATAGACTTCATCTGTCAGCCACGGAGGTCGGCAGGGCGACACTGAAAGTCCTGGGTGGTCCAGCGTTTTCATTTAAAACCCCCACCATTCAGTACAAGCATTTGCCTACTGTAAGAGATGGGTGGGTGGTTGAGTGTGTACTTGCACATACACACCCACATCTGTGTATGTGAAGTTCAGGTTTACATCCAAGATAACAGGTACAGAGAATGTCGAGCAAGTTCACTCTTTTTAACAACAGCAAGCTCAAATTTCAGTTAACAAGTTTAAAGGGATAGATCACAATTGTTCCCCCTTGTTTTTTAAGAAGCTGCTCCGAGCTATTCTTTTTCAGTAGAACCTCCTCCTGGATGCTTCAACTCAACTTAATTTGTTGCTGATGTGGCTGACGTTCAGACTTGTTTTTTCAGACCTGACAGGCACAAATAGCAGAAAAATTGATGAATGAAATTATTTTTTCCGTTGAAATCTGTACTTTGTTGATAAAACCTCTTCAAATATTCATATGAGTTGGCTTCAGTCGGTCTCCTGTCGAATAGCGTTTCCCTGCTGTTGAAAGCATCCCCTCCGTGTGGTTAGGGATAAGGTTTGGTTCAGGTTTATTGGTTGGTCGGGGTAACGGGGAAATTTTAAGGAGGTACACAAATGTAGTCTCCACTGACGATAAATACTGTAATATTGGGTAAATGGCAGCTGGGAATATATTATTCTGTACTGTATACGAATAGAATAAAAATAAGACAAATGGAAAGTGTAGGAGGCAAGGAGATATTGAAAATAGTGTTGCAAACATGCAAGCATACAAAGATACTTATCTTAGTTTTCCAAGTCCATGTTAAAGAGGATGATTAGCTACTGAAATGATTCATTATGTAACACTGTATAGCCTAAAGTGTCTGCTCTACACCTTGGATATCAAACATAAAGTCTGTGGCCCAAGGAACCGTCCTGCCAAAGGGTCCAGTCTGGCCCACTGGATGACTTTGAAGTGTGAAAATTGCAGAGAAGTTATTAATTCCATATTTCAATAACGTGCACTGCTATTCTTGTTTGTCCCCTGGGGAGTTGCACTGTCATAAGAGGAGTAGCAGGCCCTTTGCTGGATACAATATTATGGAGAATATCTAATAATAATAATAATAGTTAATAGTAATCCCAGAGTGTGGGCGGAGAATTACAGTCATTGGTTTTACAGATGAGAGAAATTGACAACAGACGTCACTTTAAGTATTGTGTCGGATCAACACAGCCACTGTTATGCAGAATTCATCATATCTTAGCAATTAAAAAGTCAGATTAATAAGAAACTTAGAACAATAGTTTCTGATGCTCGTCTGAGGCTTTGAGAAAAATATGACATCAATCATCCAGGAGATGGCGCTGTTTTGAATATCACTGGAGCATTAACCGTACAAGTTATGGAAACAAAACTTTCAGGGAAGGTATAGACTGGTGCCCCCACAGAACACACCAAAAATGACACCTCCACAAACAAGAAAAATGCTTTTTGGCCTCTATCTTCCACATTGTATATTGCAAATGTAGATTTCTTACATCCACATGTTCCCTGAAAGGCGCTGGATCTTGGGAATTTCTGCCTAGTATTTTTGCACAAAATCACAAAAAAAGAAAAACCTAGTTTTTCAAACTCCTCCTAGATTGAGAGTCGATCACCACGAAACTTTGCAGGAATTATCCTTTAATCATTTTGATGAAAAGTTATCTAAAGAATTGTAATAGTCCAAAACACGTGTCTGTCATGAAGAAACAACTTCCTGTATGTTGTACTCATAACAGAAGGTATTATATATTTTTTATTAGATATTAGTCCGATTTTGAGGTCAATCGAACATTAGTTGGCACTGTAACACAAAATTAAAAAATATACAAACCATGCAAAAAAATATTCAAACCTACTTTTGTCTCATCAGCACGGAATTTTGCACACATAATCTTTCTAACCCTACAATCAAAAGTTATGAAAAGAATTTTCATAATCCAAACAATATGAAAGATATAGAGGAAAGACTTGGTACACTGTAGTTGAAACAGGAAGTGGTGCATTACTTTGAAGTAGCCGCACTGAGGTCTGAGGTCAATTGGTGACAAGCTGGGGCAAAATTGACTAATGCATGCATTATGTGAACAAACAAATTGTTTTCCCTTTTAGCAACCTCATCCAACATTCCATTGTAGCAGGCATGCAGACCTTTAAAATAATTGAAATGTTCATTGAACTTAATTATGTTTCCTTTTACTTCATCAAGAAAGTCTTTATCATTCATTAAATTGTTCACAATCTTCATTCTTCATGTAAAATGTGACATTGTTCCTGCTCTGGATGAGCACAGACGTGCAGCTGCATCATCCATATTTTTAACGGGAGTTATTTCTGCTTCCTCAGAACTTGACATTACAGTAGTAATTACAAAAAGTACTCAAAAACAAACATTTTCTTTCTTCAACTGATCCAGCATTTACAAAATTTACAGACACAGTTCATATCCTTTTCCAATTGTTGCCTTTTAACTTTCCTGTGGCTTCTTCACCGTTCCCAATTGTTTGGGCACATCGTAGTAAAGTTGACAAATTAGGATATCAGTCTATTAACACAAAACCCAACGTGGAAATTTGTTTGTCGTAATGTCAAATAATATTTCCAAATGAATTATCCTTCCCAAATGTTTGTTCAGAGAGTACATACCTCCCCACAAGTAGTTTTATTTTGTGCTTCACCATGCGTTGGATCACCTTTCCTCTGGCCTTACCACACTGCATAAACTCCTCCAGTATCAATCCACAGTCTTTAAAGTTGATGAAGAAAACTTGTACTGTTGATGATCATTCCAGAGGATGCATGAAGAAATAACTAAAGGGCTTTAGTTGATCTTACTTGAATATATAGTTTAATAACAAGAAATCTGATCAGGGAAGCTTCGGCACGTCACATGATCGCAGACACCAGCAAAGGTGCATCACATATTATAGCACACCCCTTTCAAGGACCAACGTCCTGTTATCAGTCATGGCACCAGCATAAGAAAACAACCCCTTGTACACACATTAGAGAGGAGACTCTCTACTCACCCATGTAAACCCACATATTTAAGATATCATAGCATATTAAATTTTTCTACAACAAATGTAATGTAGTGACAAAAGTTGTCTTGAGTTTGGTTTGTCCTATAACCTCTATTTCAATGTTCGATTCATTTTACCACCATGTGCCGTTTGTCCGACTCCCAGCCTGTGTCATCGAGAAGAAATCCAGAGGATGTTCTTGGTTCACTGTAGCTTAGAATTTTATTGTAAAACAAATATAATCCGACAGAAGAGTAAATTATTTCAGAGTCCTTCATAAACTGCAGCGTTGCGGATGCCAGTCACCAACAGATATGTTCACAGGCCTTGGCTCAAGCTGAGGTAAAGACAGTATTCACCGTGGCCGCTTTCTCTGCACACTGACATTTTGTCTTACAAACAAAAAGAGATTCAGCGTATACCATGATGGTAAATAAAACTTAAAAACAACGATAAAAACAACACAAAACAACAAAATGATAAAAACTAATCACAATTTCATGTGGTCTTTGATCAGACTGTTTGCAGCGGGCATGATGGATTTTTTTAGTCTGTTAGTTTTGCAGAAAGGCAGCTTGTATCTGCACCCTGATGGCAGCAACATGAATTCACAGTGCAATGGGTGTGATGAGTCGGCGAAGATTGAATGTGCTTTTTTCCGTACCCTGATTTTGTACAGGTCATGGAGGTTGTTCAATTCAGAGACAGCATCTCGCTGCACACTTTTAACGATCCCCTGCAGCCGTTTTTTTTTTGTTTCAGGGAAAGTGCGCCGTGCCAACAGATAAAACCAAAGGTGAGGACAGATTCAATAAAACAAGAGTAAAACATTTTCATAAAAATGGTGTTGACATTAAAACTGCGGAGCTTCCAATAAAATTACATACGCTGGTGAGCTTTTTTTGTACACAGCATCCACATGGGGCTCAAAGCATAATCTGCTGTCGATCACAGTACCGAGATATTTATACTGCTGCAACACCTCAACAGGCTGATCATGCATTAAAACAGGGGAGATGACAGATGGGGTTTTTCTAAAATCAATACACATCTCCTCAGTTTGAGCCACATTAAAATTTAGAAAGGATGACTCCCACCAGTTCATAAAATTACTCAGTACATTCACCCTCACCCGTTGTGACCTCCCTGTTATAAAGTCCATCAACCAACTAAGCAAGCCAGCATTAATGTTGTAAAAACTCTTCAATCTCTCTGCTAAAACGTGGAGCTGGATGCACTAAAAAGCAAAAGAACAGTCAATAAAAAGCAGAGGAAACAAGGGACCTGGCCTCCTCAAGATGTAAAAAAAAACATGTTTAACAGTGTCCCTGTGGCATCATCCACACCTCTGCCTGACCTGTAGGCAAACTGAAGAGTGTCTAGTTTTTCATGTACGGTGTCCAGAAGTGTGTTTTTCACCAGTTTTTCTAAGAATTTCATCACAAGGCATGTAAGTACCACAGGCCTGAAGTCATTGAGTGCCTTTTGGGTGTTTTTTTAACACAATTATGGAGTGTTTCCACAAACGAGGGACTTTATGCTGCTGTAGGGACAGCTGGAAGATTAAACAGAACATATCTGTTAGCTGCACAGCCCATTTTTTTAACAGTAGCCCTTCGATGCCATCAGGGCCAGGACTTTTTCTTGATACAACTAAAAAGTTTTAAAACCATGGCCTCATCAATGTACACACTGTTATGTACAGTGTCAACAACATTTTTAAATGTGACACCTCCTCACTAAAATCGTGAGTTAATTTGACAGGTTACGGTCGGTTGACCTGTTCCAAGAAATGTTCTAGGGTTTTTTCTGTATCCCCATCAAATTCATCACACCCTCCTATAGCATGCGAGTTGCCAGTGCCTTATTCGCAAACTTGGCCAGTTGCAGTTCCTTTTTAACCTGCTTCTTCAGTTCCCTGTTCAGTGTCGTTTCCCCCTGATTGAAGCTAAATTATGTTTTTGACAGATTTGGAGACCCAGGGTTTATTGTTTGGATAGATGGACATTGAATTCTGGGGAAAGACTCCCTCTCAGCCAATCATTGTGGGCATAGAAGGGATGAACATGATGTCATCCGATAGACTGTATAAATAATGGACGTAGCCTCTCTGCCGGGGCCCGTTCTCTTCATTTGATCCAATCATATTCGCCTCTTGTCAGACTTTGACTCCTCCTCATTTCCTCTTACCAAAAAAGGGCATTGATGTGAGGTTGGGGGGAGGGAGATACGTCCATCTGGGTGATGTTTACAGAATTAGCCACATTAGCTCACCTTAGCTCCACCGCCCAGGAGCTAGGCTAACAGAACACATATCTAGATAAACGGGAGTGGGAGTTGGGAATAAGATTTTTTAGAGGATTAGAGACCGACACGACACTCCATTTCTCTAGCAGAGATTACACCGGCTCCGGGATTGAAGTGCAGGCAGCATTTATGATCTATGATTTAAACTGATATTCAACACAGTACCATGCCCATAGATCGTAAAACACAGACCCGCGGTGGATGCAGCCTGTTCTAGTCGCTCCTGCTTACTTTTACTTTGTTTTCAACTTTTCTCCTTTTTACTTTATCTTACTTTTTTTATTCTTTTAACATAGTTGTTTATTAGCCTCTCTCTTTAAACATGCTTGTGTGGAGAGTTTTTGTTGTGGCGTTTTTGGTTGAATCGCTGCTTTTACTCCGCCACACGACGGTTGCTCAGCAACTCCGCATTGTTTACTCCAGGGATCAGCTGATAGAGCTGAAGCCGGCCGGCTCGGCTACGTCGAAGGCGGACATCCCTGCTGAACTATGGAGGAAAACACACCGTGGAGGCAGAGGGAAAGGATCGCTACGGCGGAGAAAAGGAGCGAAACACCGGAGACTTATGGAGAGGAAGACATTCAAGCCGTGTCTCCCATCTCTCATCATGGGCAACGTGAGATCACTGGGGAATAAGATGGACGAGCTAACAGCGCTAACCCGGAGTCGTCAGGAATACCGGGAGTGTAGCCTGATGATTTTCTCGGAGTCATGGCTACACGCGGATGTTCCTGACCACAATATTTCCACCGAGGGCTTCCACACTGTCCGGGCTGACAGGGACTGCACTACGAGCGGCAAGCGTAAAGGAGGGGGGCTTGCTGTTTACGTGAACAACAGGTGGTGCAATCCTGGTCACGTTACCATCAAAGACCGCATCTGCAGTCCGGATATCGAACTGTTATCTGTGGGCCTCCGTCCGTACTATTTACCCTGTGAATTCTCACATGCTATCGTTGTGGCTGTTTACATTCCCCCGTCCGCTAACCCAACGTCGGCATGTGACGTCATCCACTCCACAATAGCCAGACTACAGACCGCACACCCGACTGCTCTGATTATAATCTCGGGTGACTTCAACCATGTCTGCATTAAAAAGACACTGCCGAAATTCACCCAGTATGTGACCTGTACAACAAGAGAGGAAAGGACCCTGGACCTGTTGTATGCTAATGTGAAGGACGCATACACCTCCACGTCCCTTCCCCCCCTGGGGAGATCAGATCACAACCTGGTGCTTCTCACCCCCTGCTATGTGCCTCTAGTGAAGAGGCTGCCTGTGACCACAAAGACAGTGAGGACATGGTCAGAGGACTGCTATGAGGCACTGCAGGGCTGTTTTGAGGTGACAGACTGGAATGCACTCTGTGAGCCGCATGGAGAGGACATTGATGGGCTTACTGAATGCATCACAGACTACATCAATTTCTGTGTGGACGGCATTGTCCCAGCTCGGTCTGTGCGTTGTTACCCAAACAACAAGCCCTGGGTAACCAAAGACATCAAAGCCACTCTGAACCAGAAGAAGAGGGCCTTCAGAGGTGGCAACAGGGAGGAGCTTCGGGACGTTCAGAGGGAGCTTAACAACAAGATCAGAGAGGCTAAGGACAGCTACAGGAGGAAGCTGGAGATGAAACTCCAGCAAAACAACATGAGGGAGGTCTGGAGTGGCATGAAGACCATCACAGGCTTCAGACCAGCTAGCGGTGGATCTGATGGCAGTGTGGCTGGGGCTAATGAGTTGAATCTGTTCTTCAACAGGTTTGACACTGCAGCCCAGGCCCCTGCTGTCTCCCCTGCTGACTGTCTACAGCCATCACTGCTTCTGACCCCCCCTCCTCCTCCTGTTAGCACCTCATTCAACGCCATGAGACCCTCACACCCATCCCCCTCTCTTCACACCTCTCCTGGCTCCCCTGCTACCTGCCCTCCTCTCACTCTGGACTTCAAACCTCCCCCTGCTCAACCTGCACAGTTTACACCGCTTCAGGTACGGAGACAACTGAGCAAACTCCACGCCGGTAAGGCTGCAGGCCCTGATGGTGTCAGTCCACGGGTTCTCAGAGCCTGCGCCGAACAGCTATGTGGAGTTCTACACCGCGTCTTCGAGATGAGCCTGAGCCTCCAGAGGGTCCCTGTGATATGGAAGACGTCCTGCCTCGTTCCAGTGCCAAAGACGCCGCAGCCCAGCGGTCTCTCTGACTACCGACCGGTGGCACTGACGTCTCATATCATGAAGACCCTGGAGAGACTCGTCCTGGAGCAGCTCAGGCCTATGGTCAGGCCACACCTGGACCCCCTGCAGTTCGCCTATCAGCCCCGGATTGGAGTTGAGGATGCCATCATCTACCTGCTAAACCGTGCCTACACCCACCTGGACAAGCCGAGGAGCACTGTGAGGGTCACTTTCTTTGTCTTCTCCAGCGCATTCAACACCATCAGGCCTGCTCTACTGGGTGACAAGATGACGGCGATGCTGGTGGATCCCCCCCTTGTTTCCTGGATTGTGGACTACCTCACTGGTCGACCACAGTACGTGCGCCTGCGTCACTGTGTGTCAGATACAGTGGTTAGCAGCACTGGCGCACCACAAGGGACTGTTCTCTCTCCTTTCCTCTTCACCCTTTACACCACGGACTTCAGCTACCAGACAGAGTCTTGCCATCTTCAGAAGTTTTCTGATGACTCTGCTGTAGTGGGATGTATCAGTAAGGGTGAGGAGGCTGAATACAGGGCTGTGGTTGACAACTTTGTCACATGGTGTGAGCTGAACCACCTGCAGCTCAACACAGCAAAAACCAAAGAGCTGGTGGTGGATCTGAGGAAGACAAAGACACCAGTGACCCCAGTTTCCATCCGGGGGCATAACGTGGACATTGTAGAACACTACAAATATCTGGGGGTGTTCATTGACAATAAACTGGACTGGACTAAGAACACTGAAGTCCTTTACAAGAAGGGACAGAGCCGCCTCTATTTTCTGAGGAGGCTCCGCTCCTTCAACATCTGTCGGACCATGCTGAGGATGTTTTATGAGTCTGTGGTGGCTAGTGCTTTTATGTTTGCTGTAGTGTGCTGGGGCAGCAGACTGAAGGTTGCAGATGCCAACAGACTCAATAAACTGATCAGAAAGGCCAGTGACATTGTGGGGGTGGAGCTGGACACCTTGGCTGCAGTGTCAGACAGGAGGATGCTGTCGAAGGTGCAGGCGATACTGCAGGATGGCTCTCACCCTCTCCACAACACTCTGGCTGAACTGAGGAGCACCTTCAGCCAGAGACTGATTGCTCCTAAATGCACCACTGAGCGCCACAGGAGGTCATTCTTACCTGTGGCCATTAAACTGTACAACTCATCTCTTTAATTATCGGACTCTTGATTACTTAAAAACAAAACAAAACAAAATATAAATATCTGTTCTCATTTCATTTCATTTGCCATAACAACCAAATTGTACAGTGTATATATCTCAGATTGTATTTTCACACCCACTTCAGATTGTTTACTTGATTGTTTATTATTTATTTGTACTGTATTTTATTGGCTATTTATTAGCTACTTAGATTTATTTTAATTGTATTTTATTTGAGTCTTTACTTTATTTTATTTCTACTTTATTCATCTTTATGGCTTGTTTCTACTGTGCACGGAGCATTCGAACAAAAGAATTTCCCCCCGGGGATCAATAAAGTATTCTGATTCTGATTCTGATTCTGATTCTGATTCTCACAGCCCGAATCCTCCCACTGCTCGAGTTTAGCATCTAGTGTATGTGCCATCAATAGTAAGCTATTCTGCAAGTCATGGTGCAAGTGCGGCTATTTAATGAGCATAACAAAGCGAACTTTAAGGCGGTGTGTTCCTAAACCATCTGTGTGTACAGTTGATTGAAGACCAAACCATCTTGTCACTTATGGAAACACAACCACACGAATGGCCACAGTCCAGGTCGAGATGACGGAATTAGCATGCTAATGATCCTGACAACTAGCCTCCGAGGAGAAGTGAGGGCCAGAGGCTAACTGTCACTCAAGAGGCCACTGCCCTAATTATTCATGAACTTTAACCTCCAATAACATCCAAACTGGCCTGGTACAAAAAAAAAATCACTCTTCTAAGTGTTGTCATGGAGATATGACCTATACATACAGACCAGAATGTTTTTTTCTCCCAGGCCTTAAATAAGTTTAATTATGCTGTGAAAGCAGTCTGTTTAACATGGGGGTCAATGAGAAACTGCTCTATTGTGCAAACTACTCCTACTGGACACTCGGAGAAATGCAGTTTTTGGCACTTCTGTAATGGATCAACCAGGACGTTGCTGTGGGGGGGCTTTTGTCATCCATAGCAACGAGGTAAACTCCCGCCCTCTAGTCTTAGCTAAGGAGTCCCTCCCACTTCTGAGTAAAAGTTTGGTTTGTTAATTGGTTTTAAGAAATTACTCTTTTACTGTTCCTTAGGAGCTCTCGTGCTAAGATAAAATGTTTTGTGAATACAGCCCCTGGACATTTTGGATGTAAACTGCAACTATATAGTTGTGTCTGTGTGCAGTATGTAACCCTGGTTAGATTTACAGCACTCAGAAATATCGGTTTCCTTGAAAGCATCATAGTTTTCACGTGTTGTTGTTTTCTCGTCTGGTAATTGAATTTCCGGAGCTTGCCCTGAACGCGTGTGTGTGAAGGTGCACGACAGAGAAAAAAAACGAGGGAAAAGAGAAGGCAGGATAAACTTTATGCTGCCGTGAAGCACGCTGTTCCCAGTTATCACATGAAAAGAGAGTTTCTATGAACATTGGTGAGCGAGCTGCCGTTAGAAGTGAACCACGAACGAGTACCAACCTCGAAGACGTCGAGTTCGGTAGTAGGAGAGGCTCCGTCGGAGTGTTTTCCCGAATTTCTGAACTATTCTGGTGAGTTAGCTTACTGCGGATCGATGCTTGAAAAGATTAATAACCAGTCAGAATAGTCGATAAATATTGGTTAACGATGCTCAAGATATGTTTCCATAGTATTGTAATGATGTGACGATCTTATATACATTGTTATGATGAGTGTTTAGCACTTTTTTTCCCTCCCGGCCTGCTAAGTGGCTATGCACAGCTCACATGTAGTAGCTGTTGCTGTAACTCCAACTGCAAGTTATAGAGTAATGCCATTTAATGTATTTAATTGCCTGCTACAGTACAAAATGCTATGTATTTCTTATGTTTGAAGTTTATAATTCATATGTAAAGCTAAAATGTTAATTCAATTCATTACGTATTTTCATTCCATTCTGTAAAATGAAGGGGGAAGGGTTTGACTGGTTCCGGCACTGTGTCAAGCGGCAGCCAGCAACAGTTGCTCTCTCTCTTTTCCGCACTTTTTAGCTATTTTATCTTATTTACTGTCTTTTTATTAGTGCTTCTTTCCTGTAAGTCGTCGTGCTAACCTTAGCCAACTATGTTTGTGAACTTTCTTACATATTTTTTGTCCATTTGTCTTATTCTTGGGACTATTTTTGCCGACCGCGTCTCTGTCTGGACGCAACAATGCGACGGGTCCATTGTTTACACCCGTGAACTGCTGTTGTTGCTAACACCAACGGGGCTGATGCGGGAGACGCCTGAAATCCCCACAGAACTGAGGAGAAAGTACAGGGGATGTAAGGCTGGACGTAAACACTGGGAAAAGAAGAGGAGATAAAAGTCATCTCTCCCTCCCATCACCATGGGGAACGTAAGGTCGCTGGCTAATAAGATGGACGAGCTGGCGGGCCTGGTGAGGACTCAGTGGATGTATCATGTGAGCAGTGTTCTGTGTTTCACGGAGACGTGGCTCCACGAGGACATCCCGGGCTCTAACATAACTGTGGACGGCTTTCATACTGTTCGGGCGTACAGGAGTCACCGTGAGAGTGGAAAGAGGAAAGGTGGGGGACTTGCTATTCTTATTAACAACAAGTGGTGTCATCCTGGACACGATCTGACGGTGACAACAGCACATGTCCCAGGAAGCAGGTGGATCCTTAAGGGCCTGGAAGAGATGACCACCTGGGCACGCATGTGCTTCAAGCCAGCAACATCCAGATCCCTGGTGTTGAAGAAAGGAAAGGTCACCAACAAGTTCCACTTCACACTTGGCACTACCCAGATACCATCAATCACTGAGAAATCAGTGAAGAGCCTGGGAAAGGTGTTTGACTGCAGCCTAAAAGACACGGCAGCCATCCATGCTACCAACCTTGAACTAGAAGCCTGGCTAGCCACAGTGGATAAGTTAGACCTACCTGGCAAGTTCAAGGCCAGGATTTATCAACACGGCATCCTCCCTATCCCTATCTATGTGGTACCAATCTCCACCATCGAGGGCTTTGAGAGGAGAGTCAGCAGGTTTCCCAAAGGTCTCTCAGGCTGGGATCGAGGTGAGGACTGGGCGGAAGTGGAGGGCAGCAGAGGCTGTGGATGCAATCTATCACTTTCGTCCGGGCTCGGGTCAAGCCACCATCAACTGCCAGGGCTACATCATCTGGCCTGCTAGCGACAGCACAAGACTGGGAGATGAAAGTTGACCTGGGGAAGCAACTAACGCAATCAAACAGTCAAGAATCTCCCATTTCCATAAACAACAAAAATTTTAATAGATCCTCTAAAACACCAACTGACGCCCTTTGTGAGGACTTTGCAGACAACTTCAGAAATAAAATCAATGACGCGGGGACACTTGGTCGAGTCCTCTCCCAAGTAAAGTCCACAACCTGCCTATTAGATCCGATTCCCACAACGTTTTTCAAAACACTTTGTGGATTCTTTGAGGATCAGCTTTTATACATGGTGAATTGCTCTCTTCAGACGGGGGTCTTCCCCACCTCCTTTAAAACGGCATTGGTGAAGCCCCTTCTGAAGAAGAGCAATTTAGATACCAACATCTTTAATAGTTATTGGCCTGTATCCATCATACCGTTTTTAAGTAAAATTTTGGAAAAACTTGTTTTCAATCAAGTAAATGACTTTTTATTTGCAAACAACATTTTTGAGAAGTGTCAGTCTGGTTTCAGGGCGAACCACAGTACAGAGACAGCCCTTTTAAAGATTTTAAACGACATCAGGTGCAACTTGGATAACAATGAACTCACGGTCTTGGTACTACTGGATCTAACCCCCGCCTTCGATACAGTAGACCATCACATTTTATTAGATAGACTGAAGAACCTGGTCGGCCTCTCTGGTACTGTTCTTAACTGGTTCATTTCTTACCTCACAGATCGACACTTCTTTGTAAGTATGGATACATGTTCCTCAGAAACCCACAAAATAAAGTGTGGTGTTCCCCAAAGATCAATTTTAGGTCCAACTCTTTTTAATCTTTACATGCTTCCCCTTGGGGACGTCATCAGGAGTCACGGCATCAGCTTTCATAGTTATGCTGAAGATACGCAACTGTATATCGCCGTGTCTCCCGATGACACAGGACCTATTGATGTCCTTTTTAACTGCATTTTAGATATCAAGACATGGATGGCAGGAAATTTCCTACAGCTCAACCAGGACAAAACAGAGATTTTTCTCATTGGTCCTGAGGGCCAGAAAGAGAAACTTTTACCAAAGTTACAGAAATTTAAACTATCACAATCTGTAAAAAATCGGGGTGTGATTTTTGACTCTGAGCTCAGTTTTATTCCACACATCAAAAATATAACAATAATAGGTTTTTACCATCTTAAGAACATAGCCAGAGTCCGCCCGTTTCTCTCTCAGGCCAGCACGGAGGCGCTGATGCATGCTTTTATCTCTTGTCGTATAGACTACTGTAATGCCCTGCTCTCTGGCCTTCCCAAAAAGAGCATTTCGAATCTACAATTATTACAAAACTCAGCTGCACGAGTGCTGACAAGGACCAGAGGGCGGGAGCACATAACACCAGTTTTAAAGTCGCTGCATTGGCACCCCGTGCGTTTCAGGATTGATTTTAAAGTTCTTCTACTAGTTTTTAAGTGTCTTAACGGTCTTGGGCCCTCTTACCTATCTGATTTGCTTTTACCTTATCGGCCGACGCGGACCCTGAGGTCCTCCGCCACTGGCTTTTTAACCATACCACAGGTTAGTTCAAAAAAGCACGGGGAGGCGGCTTACAGTTATTATGGGCCCCGACTGTGGAACAGCCTGCCGGAGAGCCTTAGGGTCGCGGAGACTGCTGAGGTTTTTAAAAAGAGGCTTAAGACCCATCTTTTTAACCAGGCTTTCAGTTAATTGATTTCTTTTAGGCAGTGCTAATCAGAGCACTTTTTATCCTTTTTTACTGTTTTAATCTCTGTGTTTTAGCCTTCATGCTTTTATTTATTTTCATGGCCTCATGTCTTATGCTCTTATGCTTTTATTTTCTATTTCATGTTTTAGCCTCTATGCTTTTATGCTTTTATGTTTTAGTCCCTCATGTTTTTTAGCCTTCATATTTTAACCCTTTACTGTTTTAGGCAACAGTTTTTAATCTCCAGTGTTTCCTCAGGTGGCCTGCCAGTTGGGAGTTGTCTCTGATCTGGCTGTGGGGGGTGCTGTCCCGTGGACAGTTCCGGCCCGGGTGGCTAGAGGGCTCTGCACCTTGGTGCGGAGGCTCCTGTCTGCTCGGGTTGGGGTGGTCTCTGTGGCGGTGCTCCCTGTGACCTTGGACTGGGATCTCTCCCGGTGTGGTTGGCCCCCCAAAAGGTAGCTTCCTCTAGACTCCTCTGTACCTCAGGTCTCGCTGCCCGGCCATGTCTCTGTAGTGACAGCTAGTGTTGGTGTAGGTGTGAGTCTGTGTGTCTGTGTGTCTGCATGGCTGTGTGTGTTTATGTGAATGTGTGAATGAACGTATATACATTTGTGTATGTCTCTGTGCATGACTGTGGGAGGGTTGGGTTCTTTTAACTTTCTTCTCCTGATTTTATTTGATGTTTCTCTTCTTCTGTACATCTCTGTAAGGCACTTTGCGATACTTTTCTGTATGAAAAGCGCCATATAAATAAATGTTGATTTGATTTGATTTGATTTGAACTGAAATTCCCAGAGTCCGTCGCCACCACAACACTGCGGCCTGACTTGCTGCTTATCTCTGAGGCCTCCAAGCAGATCGTTCTCCTGGAACTCACTGTACCCTGGGAGGACCGTATGGAGGAGGCTAATGAGAGGAAGAGGGCAAAATATGCTGAGCTAGTGGAGGAGTGTCGAAGTAACGGGTGGAGAGCACGGTGTGAGCCCATCGAGGTGGGATGCAGAGGGTATGTAAGCGAAGGGCCGTTAAGGAGGTCACAGAGGCAGCAGAGGTTGCCTCAAGGTGGCTGTGGTTAAGGAGAGGAGAACCATGGGTGCGTTAGCGCTACCTGGACACAAGCTAGGGCCTGATCAACCCCAGCTGGGTCACCTGGGTGAGAGTGTATGATGCTTGAAAGACCTGAAACACTCTGTGACCCCAGGTAACATCACTGATGATGTGTCCAGGTTGCATCAGTCGATGTTTGTTACAAGCTAAAGGAGCGTGTGTGCAGCCCGGACATTGAGCTGCTTGCTGTGAGTCTGCGGCCGTACTATTTGCCGAGGGAGTTTTCACACATGATCGTCCTGGTTGTTTACATTCCTCCGACTGCAAATGTGGCGTGCGTGAGTGACGTCATCCACACCGTCGTATAATATCCAACCACATCACTCTGGCTGCAACACTGCCCACTTTCAAGAACTTTGTGGACTGTCCCACCAGGGGAAAACAAGACACTGGAACTGCTGTATGCTAATGTTAAGGAGGCTAACAGCTCCACTGCCCTTCCTCCTCTTGGAAGATCGGACCACAACCTCATCCACCTGCAACCCCTGTATAAGCCCCAAGTCCAGCGGCTTCCTGTGACCACCAGGACTGTGAGGAGATGGTCACAGGAGATCGATGAAGGTTTGCAGGGCTGCTTCGAACTTACAGACTGGGATTTGCTCTGTGATTCACATGGAGAGGACCTTGATGATCTCACGGACTGCATAACAGGCTACATCAATTTCTGTGTGGACAGCGTTGTTCCTACAGTGTCTGTCAACTGTTTCCTCAATAACAAGCCGTGGGTCACCAGAGACATCAAGGTCCTGCTGAATGAGAAGAAGAGGGCCTTCAGAGATGGGGACAGAGAGCAGATGAGGCAGGTCCAGAGGGAGCTTAAGGAGAGGATTCAACAGGGCAAAGACAGCTACAGGAGGAAGCTGGAGCACAAACTCCAGCAGAACAATTTAAAGGAGCCTCACTGGCTACAAACCATCTGGTAGCCAGACAGTAGGAGGTGGTACTGAACGAGCCAACAAACTAAATCTGTTCTTCAACAGATTTGATGAAAGGGCTCTGGACCACCCCCCCACCATCCACCTCCAAACCTCCAGCCCTGCTGACACCCCCCCTCCCCCTCAATTCCTTCCTGACTTTGCCCTACCTGTCCCCTCCCCCCCCGCCATCACCTCTCTCCACCCACCTTCACTGCAGGGCAGGTGAGGAAGGAGGTGTGCAGACTCCGCACAGGCAAGGTAGCAGGTCCCGACGGTGTCAGCCCAGGGGTCCTCAAAGCATGTTCAACCCAGCTGAGTGGAGTCCTGCAGTACATCTTCAACCTCAGCCTGAGTCTTGAGAAGGTCCCTGTGCTGTGGAAGACAACCTGCCTGGTACCAGTACCGAAGAAGGTGCGTCCCAGCACCTACGAAGAATACAGACCGGTGGCGCTGACGTCGCACCTGATGAGGTCCCTGGAGAGGCTGGTCCTGTCACTTCTTCGGCCCCTGGTCAGCTCATCACTGGACCCTCTACAGTTTGCTTACCAGCCGAGACTAGGTGTGGAGGAAGCTATCATCGTCCTGCTCCACCGTGCCTGCGCCCACCTGGACAGACCTGGAACCACTGTGAGAATCTTGTTCATGGACTTCTCCAGTGCGTTCAATACCATCCGGCCTGCTCTGCTGGGAAGTAAGCTGACCGTGATGCAGGTGGACCCTCCCCTGGTTTCCTGGATTACGGATTACTTGACGGGTCGACCACAGTATGTCAGACTGCAGGACGGAGTGTCTGACACTGTGGTCAGAAGCATTGGAGCTCCACAGGGAACTGTTCTTTCCCCCTTTCTGTTCAACCTGTACACCTCCGAATTTCAGAGTCCTGCCACCTACAGAAGTTTGCTGACGATTCTGCAATTGTTGGCTGGTGTGCAGCTAATCACCTGATTTTAAACCCCACCAAGACTAAGGAGCTAGTGGTGGATTTCCGCAGGAGTAAATCTGCCCCCACTCCCATCTCCATCAACGGTGTGACTGTGGATAATGTCCAGGATTACAAATACCTTGGAGTATACCGGGATAACAAACTGGACTGGTCCAAGAACACTGAGGCTGTTTACAAGAAGGGCCAGAGTCGTCTTTATTTCCTGAGGAGGCTTCGGTCATTCAATGTATTTAACACCATGCTGAGGATGTTCTACCAGTCGGTGGTAGCCAGTGCCATCTTCTTTGCTGTTGTGTGCTTGGGCAGCAGACTGAGGGCAGCAGATGCCAAGAGGATCAGTAAGATCATCAGGAAGGCTGGCTCCCTCCTGGGGGTCCAGCTGGACTCTTTGGTGGCGGTGTCTGAGAGGAGGATGCTGTCTAAACTGCACAGCATCCTGGACAACAACACTCACCCTCTACACCAGCTGCTGACCTCCAGCAGAAGCACCTTCAGCCACAGACTCATTCTGCCCCAATGTAACACTGAACGGCGGCCATCAAACTGTATAATTCATCTCCCCCAGTCAGGTAAGGAACAGTGGAGACACTGTGTTCTGAGCAAATGTCACTTGTCACTTTATATCACTTTATATCATCACTACATCAGTAATGTCCATTGCACTCTGTCACATTTAGTTATTGTCTGATTTATTTTATGTTAGCTTTATTTGATTTGATTTATGTTAGCTTATTGTCACTCTGATCCTTTCCCATCTTTGTATTGAAACTGTTGCACAATAATTTCCTTCGGGATTAATAAAGCTTCTTGAATCTTGAATCTTGAATTATTTAATTCATGTATGGGCTAACTAGTTAAAATTCTAATTTATTTTGTTATTTTAAAATCAAGGACATAAGGGAAAAAGACATTTAAGAAGTGTTAAAGTCTAATGGTTCTGCATACTTGTGTGCAGACTGGGGTTTTTTTGAGGGACGATTCTGTCTGTGCCATGTGAGGAGCTGCTCCATTGTGGTCCAGGACTTCGTTAGGCATTCGTGGATGCCTTCTTCATGTCAGGACCATAACTGATTTAATGAGCCATTCGCAGTTTCACTGTATTGGCCGTGTTTACTTAGACTTGCATGGCTTAATCTTTGAGACAAGCATATGCTACTGGCAGGATCAACAAGGTAGCCCCCATCATGGCCCTGAGGCCCAGGGTCCATGTGGATGTTTGCCGTACCAGGAGGGCGGTAGGAACAAAAAACAAAAGGAAATCCACCTGAGAGCCACCTTATTAATTATTTTGCTACTTTTCTCCACCTGAGACTCAGGTTGTTTTTTGTTCTTGGGCCCAAAATACACAATAACTGAACTGAAATAAAGAAATGAAGGTTGACAACTGGTAAACACTAAGTGGTACCACATTCCTTTTCTTTTTTCCCTAATTTTTGAGGTATTGAAATATTTTATTTTATTTTATTTATTTATTTTACATCCATTTTGGGTTGTTTCAATTATTTTTTGGTCTCCTGGGTGAAAGTCTGCTGTTTGTTTAACCTATCTACCACCCTGACCTGCCTCTTTATGCAGAGTTTGCTGATCCTAATCCTGGAGCACTTGCTCTGAATGTCTAATATCATCATAGATGGGTGAACGGTTTAAAGTCTGGTGCGTTAACACATAGGGCTGTGACAAAATAACGGTCTTTGATGCCCTGGAAATGAAAATGGGCTGGATATACTGAATAAAAAGTTACCTCCACATGGCTCTTACCGACCGCTCCCCAAAGTTTAGTTTAGTTCAGAAGTTTATTGAGCAGGGACAATTTCATTATACATTGTTCCATATAAAATATAAAATAGATGCTATGCATACAGGTTTGTAGTCAAGACTATTTTGCAACCCCTGTAGGTCTTTACTTAAAGTTACACAAGCAAAGGTAAACACATTACACACACGTTAGAATACAGAACATCAAATACAACAGACAAGGACAAGGAAACAAGGACAACAAGTAATGTGTGTGTGTGTGTTTGTGTGTGTGTGTGTGTGTGTCAGTTGTGTTGTGGAGCTGCTATTATCACAGGTCAGTGTATATTGGTAATACCTTAGCATGTATCAGTCCCTAGTTCGATACTTAATAGTATGAATATGAAGTCTCTCTGGAGGCTAATCTGATCATTAAACAAACCATTATGTTTAAATGAAGAGCGACTCCTGTGACAGTGTTAGTGACAGTGAATTACTCCATCCATATATTTACATATGTAACTGTTTGTCTGTATGGCCTGTAATATGAAGGGAAAGTATTGTGTGCCCACACTGAGAATTCTGTCAAAGACATAAACGTCTCTTTCTCCTTCAGCTCAGGCAGTCTGCTGGTGCTGCTTGGTTAACACTAAGGCCTCAGTGTACAGGAACTTTTATTATTTTCAAAATGAGATGTCCTCCGACTCTACATTCTCTACATAACAATATGTAGGGTTGTTTTTTCACTTTTCAGACCTTTCCAACTGAAGAAACCCAGAAGTTGTAGGATAGTTGAGGATGCTTTTGCATCTAGGATTAAAGAAATATCACTGTCTCCATGCTATAATCATATAGCTTGCTTGCTTCAACATGCTCGGGTGCACACTTACCATTTTCGATAGCAAAAAATATCTCTGGTGTTTTTGTTCTTAATGTGACTGATCTTTATGTAGTGTACATACTGAAGCCATTTAAAACCAATGAGGCTTTTCAGTTAGGTAATTGACAGTTTAATAATCATTTCACTGAATGCTCTTCAAATAATGTATTTCATATTGAAAGAAATATTGTTGAATGTTTTACAGTAGTTTATGGTTAGATTCTTATCATTCATCTGGCAAAACATGACGCCATAGGGGAATTAAGTCTTCTTTCGATGAAACATTATTCTGGTTCACTTTTCGAAGTCCTAACAGTGGAATTTTTCTGGATGGAGTATAAAACTAAAAGCCTTATACTGGAACATTAAGACTGGATGCCATCAACAGTGTTTGTGTGTGTGTGTGTGTGTGTGTGTGTGCACTCGAAGCAGAGTGATAATTATAACTGTCTGACACCTCTGTGTTCCCAGACTGGGAGGTCTCACAGAACAGCCAGCAGTCAGTCTGCCAGCCGTGTGTGTGTGCGGCACGTTTCCATCAGCAATCCTCCACTGTCACATTGCCACAGAGAGAGTCCCCATGGATACCACTCAACTACACAATGTCATTGCCACCACCACCAATACCACCTAGGACAGCCCCACAAACACTTATGCTGCTAAAAAGTTGTGCAAGGTGCAAAAAGTTGATTGTACTACGTTATCATAGTTGACTCAACTTGGTTTTAGAAGTTGTCAAAGTTGATTTAACGTTTTATCACTTGCTGTCTCAACTTAATAATGCGAGTTAAAACAAATACATATTCAACATCACCACTACAAGAACTTTCCTTAGCTAGTTGAACAAACACACATTTAGGCATTATTGTAACTTACAGTTCTGAGTTTAAATAACCTACTATGTTTATACAACTTCCCATTTCAAGTTAAGAGGATTTAAATGTGTTATAAATCATATGGTGCATGACAGAACACACAATTCTTGCATTTGTCCAAAAATACATTTATTATTAAAACATGTATAAAACTTTAAACACTGTGTCCATACATTGTTAACATGCCATCCAATCCATGAGCGTGTCTCAATTATTTGTGCGAGAGAGAGAGAGAGAGAGAGAGAGAGAGAGAGAGAGAGAGAGAGAGAGAGAGAGAGAGCAATAAGGCAAATGTGAGACATGTTATGAATGATCAATGAAGAAAAATGCTGAACACTGAACACCCACAAAACGTTTGTGTTAATTGAACACACTTTAAATCTTTTAGTTCCCAGGCGATATTGAAGCAGTTTGTTTCTTAGTCCATGGACTCTTGCTGAGCATTGGTCTGGTTTAATACTCATGATGACCTTTTGAAGGAACTCAAAGAAGGTGTACCTCATATTTCGTGGGTACTCAAGATTAAGGCAGTAGATGGCTCCCAGTAGCATGGCAAAGCCAGTGGGCACATCTCTCATGTCACTTAGGATGATCTTCTCCTCTGCTACCACAGCCACATGAAAGACTTCCAAAGGAAATGCATCCTGTAGAGGGCCTCCATGCCCAATCAGCAGTCCAACTTCCATCCCTCCCATTATCACATCGAGGGTTTCGCCATGTGCCTGAAGACATAAAGAAATACACACTTACCATTCTTATAAATGAAGGCTCTGTCTAGTGAGTGAGTGATAAAATAATGGGACTGAAAGGCTGTGGTATCAACCAATGACAAATAAAATAACTCCTGCAAATGTAATAAAACATATACTAAACTTGATTGAAAATGTAATAAAACCCAATAATGTCATAACTTGACTAATAATGTAATAAAATTAAAACAATTCCTGTAGGATCCAATAATGTATTTTCAAAAATGTAATACCGCCATACAGTGTTATAGTTTGTGTTTTAAGAATATAATGTTATATACATTGGATTTGAAATGCAAGAACATTGTGAGGAAAATTATTACATTATTGGGTCAAGATTCTAAGGATTTCTTCTGTAAAAATTATTATTGCTTTGGTTATGTTAATACCTCTTATGAACATGATAAGTGTGCCTTAGCCACATTTAAAATTCATTTAAAAGAGTGTACTATAAAATGTGTGAATATAGTGTCTTACATCCCACATCCTGATGGTGTTGGAGGAATCAATTGAAAGGTAGTGCGGGAGACCAAGTAGGTCACCTGTTCTTCGGTTTTGGTTTGTGTCCTAAAAAACAGACAGTTCAGAATGCTGCTCAGGGCCAACCTCCTGCCTGATGCAGCAGCTGCTTTGTACAGTTGTAGAAGACTGGGCACAAACTCATCGAGTCCACCCAGAAAAGACTCCAGCAGGTTTGGCTACAATTCTTCAGAACTCTGCGATTAACTGAAGCAGATAGAACCAAAAAAGCAGAGAAAAGGACATGAGTAAGGGAAAAATAAGAGCAGTATAGAGCTGTAGGAATAGAAAGACAAACAAATAAATATTATTGCAGCAAAGAAAACATGACTACATCAGTGCTCAAATAACAAAATATAGGATTTCTATGCTGTATTCAGTTGGCAAAGAATTACCTGTCGCTCACTGAACAATGCAGGCCATCAGCAGCATTGACCTAAATGCTGTTCAAAGAGAGAGAGAGAGAGAGAGAGAGAGAGAGAGAGAGAGAGAGAGAGAGAGAGAAATGGCCTCAGAAATGAGTTTGGTCTACTGCATGTTTCGCACTACAACTACTAACAATGCATGAGCAGCGTTCACTCTGAATACATTCATTGACTTTTTGGGATAAATAGCGTTGTTTGAACTTGACCCTCCAATGTAACATAATGCCGACGTTACCCTTGGACTGAAAGTGGCTAACTAGTAGCTAACTAGCTAACTCCTGTTCGGCTTGAAGAGTGGAGGGAAATTAAGTGAAAAACTTCAGCGGCACATGCAATGAACAACGAATATTACTGTCAAATCTAAACACTACACCAGTTAGTTATATATTTAACACACTTTTTAACCAAAGGGGGCCGTTAAAATTTGTCCAACATAGCACGGGTGTTATCGTTAATTCATCAATGCCACGAATTTAGCTTTCCAGGCTCTTAAAAAGCCTAACCTGTATAGTTACTGTTTTTACTTTACTGCACCTATGATTAATTGAAAAAACATTAAATTAAAATAGAAAAAACACACCTTGCAGGGCTCTGTCCACCTAACCGTCACCTCCACGCAGATCAAAGCCAGTGTTGTATTGCTCCGCCTCCGTTAACAGGCTCAGCGAAATAGTGTCGTTCCGCCGGTGGAAGTAGTTCTCATTTGTTAACTGCATCGACCCTGAAGCACATAGGGAGCCAATGCAGCGATTTTAAAACTGGTGTGATGTGCTCCCGCCCTCGTCAGCACGTGTGCGGCTGAGCTCTGTAGTAATTGTAAGTTGTACATTTTCTTTTTGGGAAGACCAGAGAGCAGATCATTACAAAAATCTAAACGACAAGAGATAAAAGCCTTGCATCAGCTTCTCCACGCTGGCCACTGAGAGAAACGGGCGGACTCTTGCTATATTCTTAAGATGGGTTAGGGTTAGGGTTAGCGGCGGTGGTAAGCAGAGGGGACTGCACTCCATAACCTTAGACACTATGGGGCAGCAGTAAGCTTGAAATCTGCTGACAGGATTGAAGGAAAATACACCCTCCGACCACAAAGTCGGTTGCAATGACAGAGTGGCGCTGTCCTTATTTCTGCGTGTTGACTCCACAGGAAATAAGCAGCTGAAGAAATAACGTGATGCTGAAAGTTACAGTTAAGAGGTTACAGTTAGCTTAACCAGCCGAATCAACGGTAAGACGAGACGTGACCGTCCTGTTGTCTGTGAATTTCATCATCGTTTGTATGTCTAGACCAGAAGCTCCTGTGATCCTGTTGTTTCATTTTTTTTAAAATTTGAGGATAAATGCATGAGATCAGCCTTAGTAGGCTAACGTTATATAAACTGTTGGTTTGAGCTGCTTTCTTCAGTCGGCCGTTGGTATTGAAGAACATGATTAAAACTGGATATCATTTTTAAAGTTGCCATTTTTCATGTGCTGAGTCATTGTTCAGTCAGTCACATATTACACAGAATTAAGTCACTGATCAGCTCAGAATAAAACATCTGCATGTCTTTTTTTAAGCTTAAAACACTGTGACTGTGCAGAAAGTACAATGTGTAATCTCAGAATAAATAACAAAAATTGTGAAATAACAAATGTTTTATTTTGTCTTTTCTTATTCTATCTTTTCCCATTTAACCTGTTTATCTGCCCTGACGACGTGAAGCTACAGAACCAGAGAAACTCAGCTGTTGACTTTCTTCTTTATTGAGATCTGCTGTTAAAGATATACTGGTGATAGTCTACTATAGGTGTGTGGGGATTGTTGACACAAATTATGGTAAATGGCCCATCAGCCCGAACAAAAGGTTACTTGTTAAAAGCGAGTCTACTTTTAAATTGAGTTCTCATTTATATCATAGTTTAAAACTGGGATTTTAATTTTTCTCTTGTAAAGCACGCTCTTGCTTAGAAAATGGAATAGAATGAAAATGGCAAAATGAATAAAGATTATTATTCTCTATCTCAAATTCCCTGAAGAGGGACACTTTGATGATTTTCAACCAGCTGACTCCAGTCAGACGGTATACTTTAGTTTGCCGACACACAAACACCCTGTAATGCTACTGTAGCTTTGTTAGCAAATTCGACTGAACTCTGAAGTGAAAACACAGTCAGTGCACTTTACATGCAGTTTAAAAACTCCCCACTCCACGGCAGTGGCTTTTGAAATAGAAACTAACCAAGAAGCAACGGTGCCAAAAACAACATGAAAAATAAACAACAATAATAGAGCGTTACCTTTAAACCAAGGGAGGACTTCACAACGGTAACTAACATCACTACCAAGAAGACCCCTTTTGGTCGTAAATCTGTCTAAAAGTCGGTCGTTTGTGTTTTTGTCAAAGGTGAACTGGAAAAAAAAAGTCGTATTCAGTCAAGATGTATGTTGGTGGAGCGCCACCTACTCTACTGCTGCGGAAGAGGTATTCCGTCCCCTGCTCATATATACAAGGGGAACTTCAATGATCTGATTATTCCCTTAACTGGGGAAAGACCATTGTCGGGTTACTGATGTGCATGGAAACGCACTGAGAGAGATCAGCTGTTAAAGTGATACTAGTCTACTGTAGGTGTGTGTGGGGGTTGTTCATAAATGGCCCTTCAGTCCCAAAAAGAGCATTTTGAATCTACAATTATTACAAAACTCAGCTGCACGGGTGCTGACAAGGACCAGAGGGTAGGAGAACATAATACTAGTTTTAAAGTCGCTGCATTGGCTCCCCATGCGTTTCAGGATTGATTTTAAAGTTATTCTACTAGTTTTTAAGTGTCTTAACGGTCTTGGGCCTTCTTACCTGTCTGATTTGCTATTACCTTATCGGCCGCCGCGGACCCTGAGGTCCTCCGGCACCTGCCTTTTAATCATACCACAGGTAAGGTAAAGCACGGGGAGGCGGCTTTCAGTTGTTATGGGCCCCGACTGTGGAGCAGCCTGTCGGAGAGCCTCAGGGTCGTGGAGACTGCTGAGGTTCTTAAAAAGAGACTTAAGACCCATCTTTTTAACCAGGCTTTTAATTGAAATCTTAACTCTTTTTGATTTCTTTTAGGCAGTGCTAATCAGAGCACTTTTTATCCTTTTTTACTGTTTTAATCTCTGTGTTTTAGCCTTCATGCTTTTATTTTTTTATGGCCTCTAATGTCTTATGCTCTTATGCTTTTATGTTCTAGTTAATGTTTTTAGCCTCTGTGCTTTTATGCTTTTATGTTTTAGTCCCTCATGTTTTTAGCCTCCATATTTTAACCCTTTACTGTTTTAGGCAACAGTTTTTAATCTCCAGTGTTTCCTCAGGGGGGCTGCCAGATTGGGAGTTGTCTCTGGTCTAGCCGCGGGGGGTGCCTATCGTGTCTCGTGAACAGTTCCGGCCCGGCCGACTAGAGGGCTCAGCACCTTAGTGCGGAGGCTCCTGTCTGCCCAGGTTGGGGTGGTCTCTGTGGCGGTGCTTCCTGCGACCTTGGACTGGGATCTCTCCCAGTGTGGTTGGCCCCCCAAAGGTAGCTTTCTCTAGCCTCCTCTGTACCTCAGGTCTCGCTGCCATGTCTCAGTAGTGACAACTACGGTTTGTGTAGGTTTGAGTGTGTGTATCTGTGTGTCAGCATGGCTGTGTGTGTATGTGTGAATGTGTGTATGAACGTATGCATATTTGTGTATGTCTCTGTGCATGACTGTGGGAGGGTTGGGTTCTTTTAACTTTGTTCTCCTGATTTTATTTGATGTTTCTCTTTTTCTGTACATCTCTGTGAGGCACATTGCGATACTTTTCTGTATGAAAAGCGCCATATAAATAAAGGTTGATTTGATTTGATTTGATACTGTGACAAGTCTACATAGACCTAATATGAGTCAACTGTAGAAAGGCCTTTACACACCGGGGGGAGTCTTTTTCCTGTGATTCATTTGCACTTAAATATATATGCATAACGTTTTTTTCTCATTAACTTTAACAGAACGTGAATATTTCACGGCGAAAAGTATTTTTTCAGATCAAGAACAATTTTACGGGGCTTTCGCACCACAAAGGTCTGCTGCTAGACCTCATTTATCTATGGATCAGACGGAAAACTATTTGACTTTTGTGGTAACCCGAGGGCAATAATGCACGCACACTTTCAATGTAGTTCTGTGTACTTTACTGAACTTCGGTGTAGCCAGCCATCCATGTGTACAAGTGGGGAGCAACCACAATAACAGTCCCACAGGGTGCAAAAACCCGACACAAAGGTTCCGGGGTGCAAACCTCTCATAAAGTACTGACACACCGTTAAGACTATAACAACTTTCAACATTGACCAAGACAGATACTTCACTTCTTCCTTTCTGACCTTTCACAATAAAAGCTCTAGACACACACTAAACAACAGTTAACTGTTTACCAGGGGAAACTTAAATTAATTCAGAGCATTTCACTAAAAGAAAAATTCAATTAAATATCTTGCAGCTCAGTTTGAGCTTTTCCTGCTTCGGCTTCTTGACTGTTCAGAAATCACAGGACGAGATGCTTTTATTTTGTCTCCTGGACGGAGTCTCTGGAGTTAACCTCCATCACTGCACTCAGCAGCAGACATAGGACAGGACTCCTCCTGAGCTGCTGTGTTTTTTCTCACTTAGGGAAAACAGTGCAGGAGCGCCGTTCCGGCTTAACCCCTGGTTCTCATGTATATCATAGGTTACAACTGGCATTTTTATGTTTCTCTTGTAAAGCACGCTGTTGCTTAGAAAATGGAATATAAATAAAGATTATTGTTCTCTATTATTGTTATTCTTGTTCGTATTATTTTTTGCTACCACTTGTATTTGTATTTGTAGTACAGCCCACTGGAGCCTACTTTTATTATTGCCGCAATAAAGGTAAATTGTTATTATCAAACAAAAATAAAGCATTTGACGAAAACATTCACAGCGTTTCTATAACAGTCTGATGAATTAGTCCCAGAGCAGACGGCCATGCTGCAGTAACTGACGGTGGTCCAATGGTTAAAGCAGGTTCTGTGTACAGAGGCTGAAACGTCTCCTCAGCAGCACAGGTTCGACTCCGACCTGCGGCTCTGTGCTGCATTATTCTCGCTTCACCTGAAATATCCAACCGTGAAGAATTTACGACTTCCAGGTTGAACTGAAACACAAAATAAACCATTGTCATTGAGCCCTGCTGCTGTATTAAATGCTTATTCACTAAAGAGGGAAACTTTGATTATTTTCAGCAGTATACTTTAGTCGGCGGGTGAGCGGCATGCTCCTGTTGTTGGCTCTGATCACCTGCAGACACACACACCCTGTGACTCTAGTGCTAACTGCTATAGCTTTGTTAGCAAAGTGCCAATGAACGCTGTATTTCCAGCAGTCAAAATGTTCCAGTGAAGTGTGTTGAAGTGAAAACACAGTGAGAGGGTCAAAGTCCTGAGACTTTAACACAGACAACACCCAAAAACAAGTCACAGCTATTTTAACGTTCACAGTGCCGTGGATACACATATAGCTTTGTTTACACATATCCTGACTGACCGGTGGCCGTGCAGCTGCGCCCTAAAGCATCCGCTGCTTTATGATCTATTTTACTCTAAATGGGATCATAAGTTACTAAATGAACAGCATTCGGTATTGAAGAAGACTTAAAACTAGAGATTAAGACCATAAACTACAAATGAAGGTTTAGGCGTACACTCAGACCCGGAAGCACGTCTGTCCACTTATTTTATTATACGTCTCTGGTCATAACATATAACATGCCCACTATGACATTAAGACTCTGTAGTATGTAAGTATACTGTAAAGTCTGGCAGATAATTTAATTTAGTGCTGTGATTCATTCCAGAAGTGTTTTCATCTTGTTTCTTCCATTGCCGTCTGTACCATAGACTGTAGAACTCATCTGAGCTGCTCACATGTGTCACCTGGTGGGCAATGCAGCTACTGCAGCCAGTAAAATGAACACTGGGATAAATCACATTTGACCCCCTTTAATAAAGATACGGCCTTCATGCAGAGCTCAGGTCAAAAGAAAGGGGAAACATCTGTAACTATGAAAGCTGATGCCATGCATCCTGATGACGTCCCCAAGGGGAAGCATGTAAAGATTTAAAAAAGCTGGACCTAAAATTGACACTTGAGGAACCCCACACTTTATCATATGGGTTCCTGAGGAACCAGTATCCATACTTATAAAGAAACTTTGATCAGTAAGGTAGGATGTTAACCAATTAAAAGCAGTACCAGAGAGACTGACCAGGTTCCTGAGTTGATTTAATAAAATGTGATGGTCTACTGTATCGAAGGCAGCAGTAAGATCCAGCAGTACCAAGACTGTGAGTTTATGATTATCTACAGTAGATTACACCTGATGTCATGAAGTGCGGTCTCTGTACTGTAGTTCCTTCTCAAACCAGACTGATGGGTCTCTAAAATATGATTTGAGTTTAAGAAATCATTTACTTGATTAAAAACAGTTTTTTCTGAAATCTTACTTAAAAATGGTAAGTTGGATACAGGCCGGTAGTTATTTAAAACATTGGGGTCTAAATCACTCTTCTTCAGAAGGGGCTTCACCACTTCTGTTTAGAGTGTTTTGATGAAATGCTGTGGGAATTGGATCTAAAAGGTAGGATGTGGGCTTTACCTGGGAGAAAACTTTACCAAGTGTCCTCGCATCAACCAGGGCAAAACTCTCCAGTGTTTCCTCCGGTAAAAGCAATGATCCAGGTGTTAAAGGCTGTTGGGATCAAAAACTGGATCTGATGTCATTGATTTTTCTTCTGAAGCAACATAATTAAGCATAAAAAAAATCAGCTTAGGCCCAGTACATGCAGGTTCTAAGAAAAAATGAATGCCAATAACAACATAGATAAGGGCTCATAAGCCCTAGCTGTAAGCTTTATCAAAGAAGAAAGTTTTAAGTTTACTCTTAAATATGAGGAAAGTGTCTGTATTCCGAATAACACTTGGGAGTTGGTTCCACAGGAGAGGAGCTTGGTAGCTGAAGGCTCTGCCTCCCATTCTACTTTTGGAGACTGTAGTCGATAACGATAAGTAGCCCTGCATTCTCAGAGCGCAGCGATCTAGTCGGGTAATAGGGTACTATGAGCTCTTTAAGATACGACATGCCTGACCAATAAGAGCTTTGTAGGTAAGAAGAAGGATTTTAAATTCTATTCTAGATTTTACAGGTAGCCAGTGCAAAGACGCTAATACTTGGATTTGTTTTAGTCAGTACATGAGCAGCAGCATTTTGGACCAGTTGGAGACTCTTAACAGACTTATTGGAGCAGCCTGATAATAAGGAGTTGCAATAGTCCAGCCTAGAGGTAGTAACAAATGCATGGACTAGTTTTTCTGTATCTTTCTGAGACAAAATGTTCATAACTTTTGCAATATTACGCAGGTGAAAATATGCAGTCCTTGTCATTAGTTTTACGTGAGAATTGAAGGCCATATTCGTATCAAAAATAACACCAAGATTCCTTACTGTGGTGCTAGAGGACAACATAACATCATCCAGAGTAACAATATCTTTAGCTATTGAGTTTCGGAGGCCTGCAGGGCCAAGTACAATAACTTCTGTTTTATTTGAGTTTAACATCAGAAAATTGCAGGTCATCCCCCTGGGGGGATTCGTAGTTAACATGAGTGTTAATTCATTTGGCCAGGTAATCACCTTTAACTCTTCTGAGATATCTGAATCAGACAGCTAAAACATGTAGGGCTGGACTAAGCTGCTATTTCCTGGCGGCATGTTGTGTGTGCTGGTTGGATGACATTCAAAACAAGGGCGCTGCCAATCAAAACTTGATCGGCCACACCCACACCGACGTTTTCTTTTACTCCGATTTTTGTAGATGCTTAATGAGACACTCAACTTTGATGGTATACATTTTTACAGTATATCCAGATGTTGAAAATGAATGCAGTAGATTTTATAACAGCCCTTGGCTAAATATCCACACAAACCAGAAAAATAATACAACGATGCAATCCCTAAAATCACCTGGGAATAAATCAACTGTCAGTGTTAAGTACAGACCAAAAAACGGTAGAAGAAACAGTTCAGCATCTTGTACCATCGACATGTTGTCTTGACACAATATCATCTGACTTTTTTACTATTGTAAGCTCTGTCCAAACAGATCTGCAGCAAATAATAAATTGCTCACTTCAATCAGGCATGTTTCCTAAACCCTTAAAAGTAGCTGCCAGTTCTGGTCCTGTTGGATCTCAGTGCCGCCTTTGACACTGTGGATCACAGTATACTGCTGAACAGGTTGAAAACCTGGGCAGGACTCAGCGGGACAGTCCTAAAATGGTTTAAGTCCTACATGGAGGAGCGGAGTTATTTTGTGACCATTGGTAGTTATCAATCTGATCGAGTGGCTAGGACATGTGGAGTTCCTCAGGGGTTAGTCCTTGGATCCCTTCTGTTCAACTTATATATGCTGCCTTGGGTAAAATCATCAACTATCATAGTTATGCCGATGATACACAGATATATCTCGCACTGTCTCCAGATGACTGCAGTCCAGTTGTCATGAACGGTAACCGGGTTAAAACAGTGAACTGGGAACCAATAGCAGACACGAGACTCAGAGATAGTTATGAGGTTTTAATAAAGGTAGCTTCACAAAAGGGTGCACGATGAGTGAAGGGAAAAGGAATAAGTCTTGTGGTGGTGACGCGCTCTACGGAGCCGGCCTAGTGAGTGGCGGAGATTCCCAGAAGGTCCGTTTCTCCACATGGTAATGGTGTCCCTCAGATGACAAACAAACAATGAGAGCACAGGAGCCGCTCATGCTGACGAAACGATCTAATTCCATTCAATTCCATTTTATTTAACAGAAGTTATCTCAGGACACTTTACAGACTAGGTAAAGACCACACTCTATGATAAACAAAGATCCAACAAGTCCCCCGTAGAGTACGGTGGCAACGAAAACCTTCCCTATTACAGGCAGGAACGTCAGACAGACCCAGCTCTGTGGAGGATGGCCATCTGTCTTGACCGGTTGGGGAGGAAGAAAAGAGAAAAGGAGAGAGAAAGAGAGAAAAGATGGATCTGGTGACAAATGAGTCTCAGGTCCGTCTTCTTATACAGGATGGGGGGGTGGGGGGGTTGATTTGTGATGATGAGAGCCACCTGGTGTCGTCTGCCCGGAAATGCCATGCCTCCAACCCACAGACAAACACATAGGAAATGTCACTGTTTAGAGCAAGTCAAAAAATGGATGAACCAAAATCTCCTTCAATTAAATCAAGAAAAAACTGAGATCAGACCTTACATTGGCTCCCAGTCAGCTACAGAATATATTTTAAAGTTCTGCTACTGGTTTACAAATCACTGAATGGTTTTGGTCCAGAATACATGAACAACATCTTAGTAGAGTATAAGCCCAGTAGAGCTCTGAGATCTACAGATTCAGGTCAGATACTGGAGCACAGAGTTCAAACTAGACATGGTGAAGCCGCATTTAGCTGGTATGCTGCACACAACTGGAACAAACTACCAGCAGATCTGAAATCAGCCCCAAATGTGAGCACTTTTAAATGCAGGTTAAAAACATTTCTCTTTTCATGTACTTATAACTGAGCTCTTTTTTAAAATAACTTTAAACTCTATTTATTTTAATTTTACTTTTTTATTTTTCTCTGCTCCGGCTTTTAACTGTTAGTTGTTTTTATGCTGTTTTGCTGCTGTCTTTATGTAAAACACATTGAGTTGACTTGGTATGAAATGCGCTATGTACTTAATGATGCAACTGCCTCGCTCATTCCATGAATCCAATAGCCACTGGATCTACAGTTATTTTGTTTGTGGTAAAGCCTTTTCCTATATGTTGTGTTTTTTCATGGTTGTGAGCTATTATCAGCATTGTCACATGGTGCCCTTTGGGGATGACTATCGGGTGCTTGAATGAGTTGGTGAGAGATGAGAGGCAAATTCTTCCTCCCGTCTTGACTATACCTTCTAGTGATGCACCGGATCATCATTGATCCGTGATACATTCAAATCAATATCTTCGGTTCGGCACACACGTGTTACTAGAATTGATTACTGAAAAAAAAAGTTCTGTGCATGTTCAGTCCATGCACTTGTTAACGGCAGCATGGTCATGGTGAATGGAGGAATGGAGGAGCTTGAACGCCCTGAGTCATTGAGTGCTGTTGTGCTTACAACAGATGGGTGAATGTCCAGGGGAACTAAGAGCTATGTGACGATAACCGCTCACTTCATCACAGCAGACTGGGAGATGAGAAGTCCGGTGCTCCAGACACGCACACTCTATGACAGTCACACAGGCACTCATCTTACTTACACAAGCAGTGGAGGAATGGAAGATAATGACGCCCAGTACTAATAACCCAGTCACAACTGATAATGCCAAAAATCAAATAAATAAACTGGGCCCACCGATGGGGTGCTTTGCACATGCAGTGAACTTGCCATCACAGAAGGGAATCTGACTCAATAGGATGGACCGCTTCCTTGGTAGGATCAGGAAGGTGGTTTTCTTCTTCTTTCCTACTGATCCGAAAAATTATCCAATCCTTGACTCCGATCCGAGAAACGATCCGACTGATCTGAGTTTTATGATCCCTTGCACCCCTATTACCTTCTGAATCTAGAAAAACATCAAGGTGATGCAGCTTGCTGCAATGCTGTCATTGACTACCTTTGTTGAACAGCTCAATTCTTTCTCATATATTTGACTTTGCAGATCTTGAATTATGACAGCTTCTGTGCTTTCCTGTTACCCATCGTAGAAGGAGCACAGGGCTTGGTTTTCTTAGCTTGCCACAGGAGGCAGACCACAGCCTTGATGGCTCTGGACCATGATGAGAACTTGGACAGAAGACTATTTGGTTCTGCTGTCTTTGTGAACAGAGTCTGTACCCCTCTCTCAAGAAATTGGGATCCTATTGGATGTGAGTGACTGTTTTCGTTTGTTAGGTATTTAAGCCCATAATTTGCACAGCCAGGGGATGACATGGCACCCAAAAGATGAACCTTCATTCTGTATTCACAAGGTTTTGCACTCTTGTATCCAAACATACGTAAAACCTTTTCTCTATGTCACACATAGAAAGCAGTGGGATGCTGTCTAACGTGTATGAGGATGCGAGTTAGGTTGTTGATCATGTCTGGCCCTGAGAGAAGATGTCCATTTAGGCGAGTGCCACTTTACGTTGCAGAGCAGTCAAACACAACTTACAGTTTTTAAGGCTTTTTAAGGTGGTAGATGCAATGATCTGGAATGTACCCCTGTTCACCGGGAGTTCTGTCTTCATGTACATCGACATAGCCTCTCAAAGACTTCTTTCATGTCCCTTGTTATTTTCCTGATGGTAATGGTAAATGGTCTTGTAATTATATAGCACCTTTCTGGTCTTCTGACTACTCAAGGCACGTTTCACTACCTGTCACATTCACTCATTCACACAGACATTCACACCGATGGCAGTGGACATCTATATACCATCTAATCTAATCTAACCATTCACACCACATTCACACACCCATGCGCAGCACATTGAGCAATTCAGGGTACAGTGTCTTGCCCAAGGACACTTCGACATTGGGACCGGAGGAGCCAGGGATCGAATTGCTGATCTCTCGAATGGAAGACGACCTGCTCTATCTCTTGCCTCATGCCTTCTTTGATTTTGTCCAGGAAGACAAGATCCTCTTGTGAGACACTTTTGTTATCTTCTGTATTCTTCAGTCAAAAGCAACTGGACTTGGTTATTTGTCTAGGAAGACGTTTCCCCTCTCATCCAAGAGGCTTCATCAGTTCATGTATGCATCTGACCAGGCTGGGACTGGTCCAACTAACTGGTGTGGAGATCGAGGTATTTAACCTCTCACAAGGCCGATGATGTCACTGGAACCCTTTGTGCTCCAAGTGGGAAGTAGGTTTCGACTTTGTTAGTGCTCATTGAGTCTTAACGACAGTCGTTGGAGTCAGGCCATTTGTGAACGGTTGTTCTTTAAGGTTAGATTGTTGAATCTCCTGGGAAGGGATGAAAGGGCTGCATTGTAAATTGGAGATAAGTGATGTCTCAGACCTCCTCCTCTGTTTAGCGATGGTTTCTTTACTTTTGTATAGATGGCTTCTTTTACTCCTCGTTCAAACCATCTGTCCTCTCTGTACAGGATGTGGACATTGTTGTCATCAAAGGAGTGGGCTTTTACCTTGAGATGTAAGTGGACAGCGGAGTCCAGGCCTGAGGAGTTAGCTCTCCTGTGTTGGGCCATGTAGTGCAGTGTAATGCAGTGGTCGTTTTGTTTCTCCAATCTAGAGATCTTTGCATTTCTCGTTGCATTGGACAGCATAAACCAGGATGTTGGCTACGTGCTCAGCAGGTTTGTCCCAAGCTAAGGTCCCCCCATCCAACCTCACCATTGAGGAGAGAAAAGCAGTAACAGCACTGAGCAAAGACCATAACATCACAATCCTTCACGCAGGGTAGATGCACAGTTGTTCTCAATACAACTGATTACCAGGCAAAGATCTCTGCACTACTCAGTGACTCTAACACTTATGAAACTCTGAAACGAGACCCTACCAGAGGTTACAAAAAGAAGGTTATAGAGTGTCTACAGCAACTACAAAAAGAAGGGGTCATTGACAAATCACAATATTACAGGCTCTATCCCCAGGACTCAACCCCCTGCTCCGAAAATCCATAAAGAAGGGGCCCCGCTCAGGCCCATTGTCAGCAGCATAAACTCGGTCACTTACAACATTGATAAACACATAGCCAAAATCCTGGCACCACTGGTGGGCAACACCCCACACCACATCCAAAATCTGTAGACTTTGTTAACAAAGTCCGAGACTTGAAAATGGATCCAGATGAAACCATGGTATCCTACGTCGTTACTTCCTTGTTCACCTATATTCCAACCATGGAGGCTTTGGCCACAGTAAGAGAGCGGCTCACACAGGACAACTCCTTACGCAACCGAACAAATCTCAAACCAGACCACATTTGCTAACTTCTGGATTTATATTCCAAATCGTAGACCATAGCTTTAATAATTCCAGACCTTTCACATGAGGCAGTCTGAGAATGTACTTAACACTTCAGCATCCTCATATTTATTTGTATTTAGGACCATTTTGTGAGCTTGTCCCTGAAAGCTCTTTGGATTACAAATGGCTGACCATAGCATTGGTTGAGGTTATTACATGCATCTCTCTATCACTGCCTCATCATCACTCCAATAGAATGTGCCCACGAGGTATTTGTGAGCTGGGCCACTGACTTACTTTTTTTTTAGTTCATCAGCTGAAGAAATGCCTTTTTAGTCTATGAGTGATAAGAATGCAGCCCTCTTTTCAATGTAGAGGATTGGGCTAACGACCCAGGCTCCACCAAAGGCCAGACACCACCAGGCACAGACACCACCAGGCCCAGACTCACAGCAGCAAAAAAAGTTTCTCTGTCAGCTAGCATGCTACTAGTGGTAAGCTTCTCTTCTGTGGGTTTAAATACTTTTCACACTATGCCCAGGGTAGGAGACGGTCTTACAAAAGCAAACAAGATGATAACTGACCTGAAGAATGACATTGAAAGGCTCTCAGATGAACTACGAGCAAAGAGACTATGTTGTGCAGTTTTATGGATCTAGCCACATATTAGGCCCAGCAAATTGCCTCCCTGAGTGCAGTAATCCAGGACACCAATGCCTGGATCCTGTCCACCTGCCCTCTGCATTCTTCCTGCTTAACTTCCAACCACTTTTCCTCCAGGTCTGAAGTGGTGGTGCGAGGATGAAAGAGGGACTCAGACGCACACTCAACTGTCCGGCCATTCAGTGCAGACTATGACCGCACTCTCTCTGGCAGAACTAGCGACTGTTATCCCCCACACCCCTCATCTCTCCAACCTCAGTAATAGTTGGAGACAATAATGCGAAATGCACATTTCTTCAATGCTGTCACTCACTGCTTCCCTGGAGCTGCATTCCCGGTCCTCCTGAGCAAACTCCTTGGGCTGATGCGTTCACTTCTGTCCTCTATTGGGTGAGTAATAGTCCACGTGGGGACGTGAAAGACAGCCTGCCAGCCTTTCTTGGATTGAAAATTTTTCCAAACTACTGTCTATAATCTGTATTGACTTTGACTGTGTAGTCATGTTGACAAACTCCATGGCAGAGTGACTAAATAACTGTATTGTCTCATTGATAACTATGGACTAACTCAGCATGTGACAGAGCCCACGAACAAGGTCAAACTCCGGACTTAGTGTTGCTCAGCGGTGTTAGCATTTCTAAGGTTGTTGTGATTGATGTTGCTCTATCTATGTATAAACTATGAAGCATTAATTCAGGCTTTCTCCTCCCCACCCACCCACCCAAATGAGCTTGTTGATAACTTCAATGTGAAAATGATAAATATTATTGATGCCATTGCATCCACTAAGGTGAAAGTGGTCTCCATGTGGAAGTGCCATGTTGGTAAGAATAGAAAATAGTGTTCGAAAGCTGAACGCAGGTGACGGAAAACAAATCTCCAGGTTCACTATGACATCTATGACTTCAAGTCTACAACTTGAAACTGAGAAATGCAAGACAATCCTTCTCTGACATTATTGCCAAAATCAATAAACCGCTCATGAGTGCGCATGTTCCGGTCTTTGAAGTTCTGCCCTCTACTATGAGGTTACTTTCGCTAGTGTTCGTGTTACTTTTCGTGCTGTTTTTAATCAATGCCGCTTCCAACGGGACACGCTGTCTTTGTTTACTCCGAGGACAGGTTATTGTGCTAATGCCGGCCTGAATAGCCGCCGGAAAAGCGGCCAGGCCGCTGGATATTCCACCCGAACTCTGTAGAAAAACACACCTGTGCCCCCCAACTGTGTGGAATACTGAGTAAAGTCTTCAGCCTGAGCCCGCACCTCCAGAGGGTCCCTGTGCTATGGAAGACATCCTGCCTCGTGCCTGTGCCAAAGACGCCGCGTCCCAGTGGCCCTCAGGATTACAGACCGGTGGCCCTGGCATCCCACATCATGAGACCACGGAGATACTTGTCCTAGAGCAGCAAAGACCTATGGTTAGGCCCTTCACTGATCCACTACAGTTCACCTCCCAGCCCCGCCTGGGAGTTGAGGACTGCATCCCCTACCTGCTGAACAGAGTCTACAGTCATCTGGACAAGCCTGCAAGCACTGTAAGAGTCAAGTTCTTTGACTTCTCCAGTACATTCAACTCCATCTATCTGACTCTACTGGGTGAGAAGATGGCTGCGATGCAGGTGGAGGCCCCCCATCGTGTCCTGTATTGTGGCTCATGTGATGGGCAGAACACAGTATATACGCCTACAGCCCTATATGTCTGACAGGGCGGTCAGCAACACTGAGGCCCCACAGGGGACTGTCCCCTTCCCTTTCTCTTCACCCTCTTCACCTCAGACTTCAACTATTGCACTGAGTCCTGACACCTTCAGAAGTTTTCTGATGACTCAGCAATAGTTGGCTATATTGGAAAGGGGGAGGAAAGTGAATACAGGACTGTTGTGGGCAACTTTTTCACTTGCTTGCTAATGCTAGCAGCTTGAGCTGCTGCGCCAGGCTACTGTGAAGTGTGACTTCCTGTGAGTGTGAGTGACGGGGGGGAGAAGTGAGTGACTGAGTCGCCAAACACAACACCAGTCGTTTTTAACAAAGACAAAGTCACTGGGGATCGGTAAAGTCTCTGGATCAGTTCAGAACAACGGAATGAAAAAATGCAGAATGGAAAATGCTCCGTTGGATGTTTATTCTTCAAGATTGCTGATTCACTCATTAAGCTGTCAATCAAAAAAGGATTCCGCCTCAGACAGCTCATCCAATCATCATGCAGAAGCCGAGTGTCTGGGCCAGCCCACTGTCCCATAGACCCACAGAGGTGCTGAGCGTCCGATGGGCAGGACAAAGCCCAGCATTTATCCAGGAGCGTCTAGTTTAGAAACTAAGGTGTAATCATGGACTCAGACGTGAACTTCAACAGCCACATTAAAACAGTTACAAAGTCAGCCTACTATCACCTTAAGAATATATCAAGGATTAAAGGATTTATGTCTCAGCAGTATTTTGGAAAAACTTGTCTATGCATTTATCTCCAGCAGGCTCGACTACCGTAACAGTGTCTTTACAGGTCTCCCTAAAAAGTCCATCAGATAGCTGCAGTTAATTCAGAACGAAGAAAACCTTAACCTCTCCAACCAGAGACATTGTAAAATTTCCCGTATCCAACTATTATGAGCACTGAGTTGACCCTTTTTTTTTTGTCAGATTTGTATGTGTTGATTGAACTTGGTTTTATAAGTCATCAGTTCAAAAAAAGAAAGATGAGGAAAAAGGCGGGAAATAGAACTTACAGTTACTCATTATGTTGACTACATCATCATTTTGACTGATTTGTATGTGTTGATTGATATTTGGGTTTGTAAGTCATCAGATGGGAAAAACGTCTTTACTGTGACTTTTTAGTTAAAATGTCTTCCTTAAACCAAGGTAAGGTTGAAGCATGGGAATAATCATTTAAACGTTGCAGCTAGGTCACACATCAAATACCATCCAAAATATACACATTTTGCAGTAAAAAATAAAGGACAACTTCCACCATTACACTGGCTTCCTGTCTGTCAAAGAATTTATCTCAAAACACTTCTGTTGGTTTACAAAGCACTGAATGGTTAAGGGCCAAAATACATTTTAGATCTTCTGCTCAGCTACAAACTATCCAGACCTCTCAGATCCTCTGGGACAGGTCTGCTCTTTGTCTCCAGAGTCAGGACTAAACATGGGACAGGTCTGCTCTGTGTCCCCAGAGTCAGGACTAAACATGGGACAGGACTGCTCTGTGTCCCCAGAGTCAGAAATAAACATGGGACAGATCTGCTCTGTGTCCCCAGAGTCAGGACTAAACACGGGACAGGTCTGCTCGGTGTCCCCAGAGTCAGGACTAAACATGGGACAGGTCTGCTCTGTGTCCCCAGAGTCAGAACTAAACATGGGACAAGTCTGCTCTGTGTCCCCAGAGATAGAACTAAACATGGGACAGGTCTGCTCTGTGTCCCCAGAGTCAGAACTAAACATAGGACAGGTCTGCTCTGTGTCCCCAGAGTCAGAAATAAACATGGGACAAGTCTGCTCTGTGTCCCGAGAGTCAGGACTGAACATGAAGAGGCAGCATTCAGTTTTTATCTCTCCCTGCAGGTCTGCTGCAACACTTAGTTCTTTTAAATTGAGACTTTTCTGTTTGCAGCTGCCTTCCAGCAAATGATTGTAACCGCTTGTGCTGCACTTTAACTTATATTACCTTTAAGTGACAACTGAAAATGCCTTTTCAGAAATGTCCTGATCTTCATTTGTTTTATTTGAATGTCATTATATATTTAATTTAATTGTAATTTCATATGTGTTTCTTTCCAATGTTTTAATGTTCTATGTGAAGTGCTTTGAATTGCCTTGTTGTTGAATTGTGCTATAAAAATAAACGTGATTTGACTTGACTATGATGTCTTGATTTGGCCAGACAGGACATGTCAGTAGGCTGTGCTGGTGTCACAATGTGAGGGTTTTGATGGTGTACAGATGGGTTGGGAATGATTCGTCAGTCAGTTTCCTGTCTGAAACAACATAGATCTCTGGTCTTGCCCGAGCAGCCTCTATGTCCCTTTCTGCTTGTAGATGCTGTCATTGAGACCTCTGTCCAATTCCTTCCCATGTTGTTCTTCTATCACTCTTCTTTTTTTCTTTCTGTCTTCTTGCATTATTTTGTATTGAGCTTCCTTTGCAGCGACCTCTGCAGCTGCATCTGCCCTTTCTGCAGCTATGATAGTTGATTCAGAGTGCGGACTAACGCTTGAATGAGATGCAGTGCCATACATGGAGTGAGCATAGTCATGGGTAAGTTGCTGTCGGAGCCGGTGCCTTTCACACTCTGCATCAAAATCACCATCTATTGCTGATAAGCGTTCATTGAATATCTTTATAACGTCCTTAGTCAGAGCCGCACATGCATCAATTTTGTTCATTGAATGGTGTGGCACGCTCTCCTATTTCACTGTAAGCTCTCGTTATACCCTCCATCCCCTTTGCAATGGTATCTGTCATCATTGTCAATTCTGTTACTGATATGTGATACTGCTACAACTCCTATCTTAACATTAATGTTTTACTACACACACTAACCTTGTGCCTCTTCGGGGCTACATTCAATGTTTCTCTCTTTCTGTCCTCTGATTTGAGCGTTTTTTTGCCGTCTTTTTCACAACCTTTTAGTGTGATTAAAAGCTTCCTGCCAATACCAGAGAGTCGCCGCCAAAATAAAAACATCTCCATTTAAAACAGGAAATACGACAAAATCAAGCTTAAGGCAGGTAAAATCATGTAACAAAAACAACAGAAATTGTTTATCTAATAACAGTGTTTCTTTTATAAAGGCAAAACCCAAATTAGGTTATTTACAGTTACAGATAAATATACAGTGAGGCTAAAGGGAGGATGTTTTTCATACATATGATATTTTTAACCCATTTCATGTTTTATACCGTTTACCTTCCAATGAATCCCTGTCTGCTTATGTATATTTGCTTGCTAGTTCAGTTATTCCTTCTCTTTACCCGTCGGGTCTGTTTTTATTTTAATTGTGTGATCCCAGCCAGCCAGTTACCCATGGCCCATGGATCATCCACACGTTTTTATGTGAATATAGTAATATCGAATGAAAAATGCCTTATGAAAACAGCAAAATTTTATTGAATTTCATGAATACTGACACAAAGTTTGTACAGTCTATCTCATCAGATTTTCTCTTAATCAGTAAAAGGCTCATGTGATAAACGCTGATGGAAACCGCATTTGGCAAATTATGAATTGTGATTAAGTTTTAGTTCATTCCGCCAAATATTTCTGCTTTCTTTGCAGACGGGGCGGGTGTCAAAAAAGATAAGTGACAAGCGTTATCTAACGGCTGTTTTAGACAGCAAAAGTCTCAGAAATGCATAATTTATCATTTGGGGATAAACCAATAGAATATTCACACTAAGCGTAAGCAGAACATGAAGGCTATATAACACATAAGCTCAATAATGACCAACCCTGCAGCTTTAATGACTGTTATGATGATACTTCAGGTAATGCATACATTCTTGTGTGAATGAAACATAATATATAAAGTGCATTAGCCTTTAATCTGAAATCGAATAAGTGTGTACTATCTACCAAGGTAAACAGAGGCACCTGTATAGGTCAGAAGGGGTGAGTGAAGACCTGGAGTGGCAACACAAATGTCCCTGATTCCCTGAGTACAACAATCATCTACCACTGCCTGTAGTGGGATTGATAGCCAGCCCTTTATGTTAACAGAACTTCTGTATCCTTCAGATGGGGGTCTAATTGGGACGTGAGTCAATTCTATAGCGGCATACACTTGTGGCACAAGGTGCACTCTGGAGTTAAGCAGCGAGTTCTCCTGTGCCTCACCCACTCCAGGTAGCCTATAGGCATATGTACCTTTGCATCATCGTCCGGATGGCATTGTCATCATCCTAAAATGCTTCAACCAAAGTTTCTCCATTAAGGGTCTCTGAACCACGATCTCCCAGAACTGTCTGGTTTGGCATTTAGGCACATCTCCATCATTATAGCGATGTTTTGTTGCAGCCATTGTTTTCGCCTGATTTTTAGCTTGATATGACGCTATTAGCTGGAACATAAGCATTATTACAAATTATATAATATTCAGAGCTGTAGTGGTATTTTTTTACAACCGAAAATGATAAATAAACTATTTTTTTTCATTGTCTTTCTTGAGTGACATACATTTAAAAAATGCTCAGATCTTAAATTGCTCAAAACAGTGTATGTAAACGTGTTACATTTTGTTGGGGCTGAACGCACTCCTGATGAAAGATTATTATAGATTTTTGCCCAACAATGCCAAAAATAAAGAGCCTCCAAGTAGTTTGAGATTAAAATAGAAAAGTGTGGACATTGCTATTAAAACATATATAAGTACAATTAAGAAGATGATTGTAAGCTAGTTGTTTAAGTACAAAATGTGTTGACCCATTCAGCCACGGTTCCGTCCTCACTCTGCTGACTTTGTTGCTCTATAATTAAATCATCGGACTTCCTTCTTTGCTTTTGTGATAATTACTAGAGCCAACACAGGTCTTTGTGCCTTGAACGTAAGTGGATGTTGCTGAATTAGTCTGATGCTGGTGTTCTTACAAGGACACTCCTAGCTAAGCTAACTGGCTGCTGGCTACAGCATTAATGATCTTTCAAACACTAATACATGAGACTCATGTTTAAATGTTGCACTGAATAATCCGCACTACAAACTGAAAATACAGAAAGGGCTAAAAGGATCACTAAACATTGAAAAATGTTGACAGTTTAAAGTGTTCAAGTAAAGGGAAATCTTCACTACAGACACATCTAATCATGTGTCTCTATTATCCATAACCTGCTCCCTCTATTCTCTTTGACAACCAGTACATAAATGACTCCAACCTGTGGCCCTTTGCTGAATGTTGCCCCCTCCCCCCCCCCCCCCCCCCATTGCCTATTAACCTTCAGCTGTACTGTCCAAAAAAAAGCCAACAAAATAATCTTTAAAAAAAACAGTACATAAATGAAAATATTTATTTTACAATAATACATTTGTACAATAATACAACATCATTACATTCTAATTATTATTGGTGTTTGTGTAAAGGGTCCACTGCAATTAGAATAATACGTTTTTATTGGTGCTGAGCAGCAGTTACCTGTAACCTAGGCATAGTGTGTACTCTTCCTCTCTCATCTCCATCTCCATTACTCCCTCTCTTTCTTTTTCTCTCACTCTCCTCATCTTGTCCTCTATCTCTTCCCTTCCCAAAGCTGACTGTGATATCTATCCTTCTCAGTAAAGGAAGTGAAACTAACTGGACACTGTTTAGTATACAGGAGCTTTTCTTTAAATGATGTCTGGAGATGAATGGTATTGAACTACAGCAGTCCACTTGTTAAATTTTAGGTCAAGTCTATGATACATACACTCAGGAACACAAATGCTTAACCTCACGTGGACACTCACTGACATTGTGTTGTGTCTGATCCTCACACACTTAAACACATACTAACTGACAAATGCCATCAGCTTATTCATCGTAATTAAAAAAAGGAGAAGATGTCTAACTAACAAATGAGACAAACTCTCCTCTATGCTCATTGAGGAGAGAGGAGGGAGTTCCACAAGACAAGCCCATAATACTGTCACCTCCCTTTTTCTCTCTATCTCCTCAACACACACACATGCACTCACGCACGCGCACACACACACACACACACACACACACACACATACACACCCACACACAATCACGCACACACACGCACGCACACACACACACACACACAAGCACACACACACACACACACACCTCCCTCACTCCAGCCCTCTTTCTTTGTGTCTCTCCCTCTCTTTCCCTTTCTCTACGCGTTTTTCTTTTTTGGGCAGAGTTGCGCTTCCCTTTTCAAAGTTATTTGGAACGTCTCAGGCTCCAATTAATATTCAGCTTAACGCTGACTCTCTTTGTTTCAAGGAGAAATTGCCAACTCTTAGCCAAAATTTTGCAATAAGTCACCGGCGAATGGTGTACAGCCCAGACAAAAACGATGATTCACCTGGGTACCTCTCTCTCGTTTCTTTCTTTATTTCTCTCCCTCTGTCGTTCTGCCCCTACCCACCCCTACTCTATGGGTGCTGTTATGAATTGCTCTAGTGGAGGTTATTGCCGTCATGTGCTGCTTTTGAAATTTGTTTTCTTCTGAAATTGGATTTTGGTCTACCCTTTTTTTTCACATGTAGGCAATATGCTCCATATCTACCTGCAATTAGGATAATCTGTGGGCTGTTGCATCAGCTGTAATGTTTAACATGTCACACACACACACACACAAACACACACATTGATGGATTTTGCTCTGGAATCCGCCTATTTGTTATTTGTAAACACTTACAAGTCTAAATGACCTTGGTTTAGAGATTTTGCATTATCCTACAATTAATTTTTTTCCTGTACATATGTTTTAATGGAACAGGGTTAAAGTCAACTACAGTCCATTGTCTTTTCAAGTTTCTAAGATATATCAGTCTTTGAAGGTGCGGCCCAAGGGAAGTCTCAAAGTAACCACAAAATCGCAAAAGCAATAGATTGGAAAGTGGAGAGAATTCCACACAACTGTATAGAGCCACTACAGGCTTACTTAATGCAATAAAGCACTAAAGGGATTAACTACACCACCACTGCCAAGCAGCTGACTCCAAAACCAAAATGAAAGGAAAGCCTGTGAATATTCTCATTTGTCCAGGTCATCGTTATCCCCAAAGCAATTTCAGTCAAAAGCAACCGGACCTGTCCCAGCCTGGTCAGTTGCGTACACAAACTGATGAAGCCTCTTGGATGAGAGGTGAAACATCTTCCTAGACAAATAACCAAGTCCAGTTGCTTTTGACTGAAATTGCTTTGGGGATGAAAGGAAAGGCAAAGGCTGCCCAGGAGACCTTTAACAACCCAAAGGGCTGGAGTCCATTCTCCAGCACCCTTAGTAATACACTGGGAAAAGGAAATTGACATCAAATGCACACAAAGTTCTGAGTTGGTGTTTATGGATACACTAACAACTTGAGAAGCCACAGGGAGACCCTCACACTACCTCTGAAAGTGAGATAACACAGAGCACTGGGGATTTAGGTAATATGAAAGCCAATCAGTGCCACACACACCTGATTGCAGTGAGTTGAGTCTATCACCACTCTCACATGTATAGCGTGATCACATTGTCCTTTTGGCCGCGGCCAAAACCGGTTTTTCAGCTAAAGTCTAGTACCTTTAAGTAGTGTGAGCGCACCCGCTCCGCGCTCAACTGGGGCCAGCTGGGCCGCCACGGCCCGCTTGAAAGAGGTGGGCTTTAGCGGAGCCGTTTGCACATGTACGAGCACGAGCGTGCGCACGTGTACGAGCACGAGCCCTACGGCAGTAGCGTTATGTCCGCCTGTTCGGACATGTAAATAGAAGGACGGACCATGCGCGGACATATAACAACAACAACAATGGTGGTGAAAGGTTCACGTTGTGTTTTCTGCAGATTTGGTCGGATGAAAATATTCAAAAACAGTCGACAAGACGCACAAAAACTCCGAGGTCTACGGAAAGATTTGTAAACAAAGCCACACACACGCGATCAATGCGTGTGACGTGTTACGGCTTGAAGGCGTATGGACAGCAAGAAGCATTGGCCGAGGCCCAGGTAGTGTGAGTACAAACGGGGCTGGGGCGCGGGGGGAGAGGGAGGGGGGACAAGTACCCTAAAGTCCGGGTCGCCCTGAGTGCCCTCACAGAAAACAGTGTGTTTATGTCAAACCTCAACAGCCTCTACTGCCTTCAGTTTAGCAATAAATCATAGTGAATCATAACAAATTATAAAGGTTTTCTTTAGCCCTAGGCAGAAAACAGTCAAAATTGAGCATTCATCAATGTTTTAACATTGCATGGCCCACTTCCTATTGGTTCCCATAATGAATAATATCTTTTACACCCTAAACTACTGAATTTGCTGGGTTCACCCTGAAAAAACTGGGGCATCATCCAGTTAACTATTCAATTCAGTTTTAATTTACAGTGCTAAATCACAATAAAAGTTATCTCAGGACACTTTACAGAGTAGGTATAGACCACACTCTATGACATATTTATGATTTACAGAGACCCAACAATTCCCCCGTAGAGTACACAGTGGCAACGAAAACCGTACCAATAACAGGCAGGAACATCAAACGGACCCAGCTCTACGGAGGACGAACAACTGTCTGCACCGATTGGGGAGGAAGAAAAGAAGAGAGAAAGAGAGAAAAGACGGAGAGATGGACAGAGACAGACAAAGATAGAAAGACAGATAGACAGACAGACAGAGAGACAGTCCCAGAGATGCAAGCAACCACAAAAGTAACAGTAACTATAATAATCCTGTGAATAGTCTAATTTGTCCAGGTCATCGTTATCCCCAAAGCAATTTCAATCAAAAGCAACTGGACTTGGTTATTTGTCTAGGAAGACGTTTCACCTCTCATCCAAGAGGCTTCTTCAGTTAATGTACTCAACTGACCAGGCTGTGACTGGTCCAACTAACTGGTGTGGAGATCCAGATATTTAACCTCTCGCAAGGCCGATGATGTCACTGGAACCCTTTGTGCTCCAAGTGCGAACGACCGTCGTTAGAGTGACAGTTGGGAAGTTGGTTTCGACTTTGTTAGTGCTCTATTGAGTCTTAACGACAGTCGCAGTCACAGGAGGCCATTTGTGAACAGTTGTTATTTGAGGTTAGTTGAATCTCTAGGAAGGGATGAAAGGGCAGCTTTGTAAATTGGAGATAAGTGGTGTCTCAGACCTCCTCCTCTGTTTAGCAATGGTTTCTCTACTTTTGCATAGATGGCTTCTTTTACTCCTCGTTCAAACCATCTGTCCTCTCTGTCCAGGATGTGGACTTTGTTGTCATCAAATGAGTGGACTTTCTCCTTGAGATGTAAGTGGACAGCGGAGTCCAGGCCTGAGGAGTTAGCTCTCCTGTGTTGGGCCATGCGTTTATGCAGTGGTTGTTTTGTTTCTGCAATGTAAAGATCTTTGCATTCCTCGTTGCATTGGACAGCATACACCAGATTGCTTTTGTGGGTGTGTGGTGTTCTGATCTTGAGATGTACTAGTCTCTGTCTGAGTGTGTTACTGGGTTTGAAATACACAGGGATGCAGTGTTTGTTGAAGATCCTCCTGAGTTTCTCTGATACCCCGGCCACATACGGAATGACTATGTTGTTCCTCTTGTTTTCTTTTTCCTTTTCAACCACTTGGTTTTCTTTCTGGAAGCGGCTGCCGTTTTCACAAAGGTCCAGCTGGGGTAGCCACAAGTTGTGAGGGCGCCTCTTAGGTGCTTGCATTCTTCCCCTTGGGCCTGTGAGCTGGTGGGCACCTTATCAGCTCTGTGTTGCAGTGTTCTGATAACTCCACGCTTGTGTTCCAGGGGGTGATGGGAGTCAAGCAGGAGATATTGAGCTGTGTGAGTGGGTTTTCTGTATACCCCAATGTGGAGGCTCCAGTCATTCTCCATATGGACGTCACAGTCTAAGAAAGGCAAACTGTTGTCCTTGACATCTTCTCTGGTGAACTTGATGTTTCTGTCCACTGGCTACATGCTTTATTTAGAGACTGGAGTGCACAGACTTTTGTTCTTTGCCCCGCCATGGCCTGGCATCTTGGTGGTCCTGCGGTGGGGATTGCAGACTCTTTTTGCTCGCAGCTGTTCATCACAAGTGGTGCAACTTCCTCACTTGGACCAGCTGATTGGCTATTGCAGTTAAATATTATTTCGCTTGCTTGGGCGGTTTGGATATTTGTTGTTTCCCCAATGCGTTCTCCTTATGGAATCACACAGGTGCCATACAAGGTAGGGCCTATACTATTAATTCCTGTAATGGCTCAATTGGGCCTATATTATTAATTCCTGTAATGGCTCAATTGGTCTGAGCATTAAGCGGAAATGTTTAGTTTTTATGCTTCTTCTGCTATCTGGAATTCATCCAAATCCTGGTCCCCCAGTTACTTGTAGCACACGCCATCAGATCTTAAGAATGTGTCTGGTCTGCATATCATACGTAAATGCTCGCAGTCTGCTTTCTAACCTGAAAATGGATTTGCTGAAAATTTGGGTTGAGTTGACTGGTACAGATGTAATTGTCATTTCTGAGACCTGGCTCTCTAAATCTGTTTTGGACAAGGATTTAGCAACAGTTTGAAATCTTAGCTTTAAGTATTGCTTCGTCTGGTGGTCAACACCTAACTATTGTTGGTTGCTACATGCCCCCCTCTGCCACTGCAGAGACATTATCCTCTTTAATGCAGCTGTTATCTGAACTGAAATTCAAAGAAATTGTTCTGGTGGGGGATTTTAATTAGGACTGGTCTTCTCCAGTGTCTGATCCTTTTAAGGCCCAGTGTTTAGCTTTTAACCTTACTCAAATCATTAAAAGCCCTATGCATCTAAACCCCAAATGCCCTACCAAATCTTCTCTTATTGATCTTTTAGTTACTAATATGCCACATAAATATTCTGCTGCAGCAGTTTTTGCCAATAATCTGAGTGACCATTGTGTGATCGGTGCTGTTAGGGACATTAAAATCCCTCGCACTAAGCCTCGTATTGTTCTTAAAAGAAGTCTGAAGAACTTTGTTGAACAAGCTTTTCTTCATGATCTTTATCATTTTAACTGGGATCATATTTTTCTAATTGATGATTTAAATCTTGCATGGGAATATTTTTATGGCAGTTTTAGTTATTTTATGGACAAACATAAACCTCTTCGTCGGTTCAGGGTGAAGGGACGAGAGAGCCCCTGGTTCACTGCTGAACTTACGGGTCTCTTACACAAAATAAATCAGCTCTGAGCCAATGCAAGGAAGTCGGGGCTTGAGGCGGACTGGCTACTTTTTCGGCAAGCACGTAACAGCTGCACCAGCGCTATTAGGGTAGCTAAACGAGAGTGCTATTTATTACAGACCACAGACAATTTAAATGACCCCAAAAAATCTCTTTCAGCTAATACCTGCTCTTCAGAGCTGCCTCACAAACCAATCTGAGATGCTTAACTGTTTTAACAAACATTTCATAGCTTCCAGCTCCTTGTTTGATTCCTCTCTTGATGGTAACTTACCTACTCAGTCCCTCGCCAGCACTGCCACAGGTAGCCAGGATTTTTCTTCCACCTACTTCTCTGTTAAAAAGGTTCTCACGGCCTTAAAAGACCTAGACCTTCAGAAATCAGCAGGCCCAGATAACCTTCCACCTTACTTCTTACGTTTGTCTGCGCACATTATAGCTCAATCGGAATCTCACATTTTTAATCTATCTATCCAGAGCAAAATTATTCCTGAAGTGTGGAAAACCTCCTATGTGCTCCCTCTCCTGAAAGGGGGTGACCGCACTTTATTGGATAATTACAGACCAATCTCTAAGCTCTCTATTTTAGCAAAAGTGCTTGAAAGGCTGGTGAATGACCAGGTCAAGGATTACCTGAGCCTGAACAATATTTTTTCTCCTTTTCAATCTGGCTTTAGGAAGCAGCATAGTACAGCAACTGCTGCCATTAAGGTGATAAATGATATATTGGTAGCCATGGATGCCAAGAGACATTGTGCTGCTCTTTTTATCGATCTTTCAAAGGCATTTGACACAGTTGATCACAGGATTTTGAGTCAGCGACTGTCCACCATTGGATTGTCAGACCATGCAGTTGGCTGGTTTTCTAACTACCTTTCCAACCATAAACAGTGTGTGCAGTCCGATGGTCTTTGCCCCGAGTTCCTAAACACTGTAAACGGTGTTCCGCAAGGCTCTGTCTTAGGACCAACTCTCTTTACCATCTATATAAATGAGGTGGGCCAAAATATTAATGCATCTGCACATCTTTATGCTGACGACACCGTTGTCTATTGTTGTGCATCTTCTGTTGGCCAGGTGTTCACTGACTTGCAGTCTCCTTTTTACACCATTCAATTGCAATTATTTCAACTAAGGCTAGTTCTAAATGCAGGTCAAACCAAGATGATGTTCTTTTCTAATAATAGGAAGGTACCTGCTGTTCTACCCTGTATTATGTCTGCTCAGGGTATCCCCATTGAGTCTGTAACCACTTACAAATATCGAGGCATCACAATGGATGATAGCCTTTCTTTTAAATGTCATGTTGACCAGTTACTGAAGAAATTGAGGTTAAAGCTGGGGTTTTTCTTCAGAAATAGAGCCTGTTTCTCTTTCAAAGCCAGAAAACGTATTGTTGTTGCCACCTTCTTGCCCCTCCTGGATTATGGGGATGTTGTATATATAAATGCCTCTGCTCACTCCCTGCAACTGCTGGATGCCGGATGATATCACAGGGCCTTGAGATTCATGAATCCCTGAATTGCCCCCCGGGGACAAATAAAGTTTTTTTAATTGAATTAAATAACTGGCTGTAAACCCCTCACACATCACTGGCTGTAAACCCCTCACACATCACTGTACATTGAACTCTCAGAAACTGGTCTTCACTTTGCATGCGCAGAACCACTCACTGGTATCTATTTATCTATAAATCCATTAACGGACTGCTCCCCTCTTATTTGTCAATGTATCTGGCACGGACACAGTCCGATCGCAGCCTCCGGTCCCTGGACTTCATCTCGTTTGCCATCCCGTCAGTCCGTACTGAACTTGGAAAGAAGGCATTTTCCTACGCTGCGCCTGCAACCTGGAACAAGCTCCAGCAGAGGCTGAAGCTGTCCAGCTTTATTTCTTTAGGGGACTTCAAACTGCTTGTGGGAAGGCTGTTGAGACAGTCTGTGGGGGTCTGCACTTGTACATAACTTAACTTGTACTTAACTTGTTCTTTGCTCTTTGCAGTTTGAACTGCATTATTTTACTGTTTGTGTTCTGTGTTGTCTCCTGTATGTTCACTTAGTCTGTAACTTTGTGTTTTGCTGCTGCCTACCTGAACAGGTCTCTCTTGCAAATGAGATCCTGGGTCTCAATGAGATTTTACCTGTATAAATAAAGGTTAACAAAAATAAAATAAAATGCTTGGCAATGTTGTAAGTGACCGAATTTATGCTGCTGACAATGGGCCTGAGCGGGGCCCCTTCTTTATGGCTTTTTGGGAGTCCATATAAGCAGCTGGTTGAGTTCTGGGGATAGAGCCTGTAATATTGTAATTTGTCAATGACTCTTTCTTTTTGTAGTTCCTGTAGACACTCTATAACCTTCTTTTTGTAACTGCTGGTATGGTCTTGTTTCAGAGTTTCAAAAGTGTTAGAGTCACTGTGTAGTGCAGAGATCTTTGCCGGGTAATCAGTTGTATTGAGAACAACTGTGCATCTACCCTTGTCTGCTGGAAGGATTGTAATGTTGTGGTCTTTTCTCAGTGCTGTTACTGCTTTTCTCTCAATGGTGAGGTTGGATGGGGGGACCTTAGCTTGGGACAACTATAATAATATCTATAGTAATGTGAATATGACTTATGTGTTATGGCAGTTAATATAGTAGAATAGTAGAAAGCTACAGCTAAGGTGATAGAGTTTGACAATGATAATAATCATGATGGTAAATATGATGAATGATGAGTAGTGGTAATAAAAGGCTGTGATACAATGAGATAAATTACTGATGATGTTTTTATGGCTACAAATTTTATAATTTATAAAACTAATGATAGTATATATGAGTAATAGTAATAATAGCAGCAGCAAGCATCATGCAGGACCACGGCAGCAGGCACCACCACAATCAGCAGAGACCTGGTCTTAACTGCACTTTTACAGGTTGTTTCCAGTTCTGAGAAACTGGAAAAATCCAGGCTTGTGTCAAGTTATTAACAATCAAAGCAAACTAACTTAGCTATGGACAGTACGTACAAAGAAAGGTGCCCTGGTAGACAGGGTCAAAAAAGGCTTTTAAAAACAATGGACATGATGTGTTTCAGACCATCATTTACACAACAAAATCATCTGCCTAGAAGTGACAGACTTTACTCACTGGTTTGATTTAATAACAATCTGTGTTGTTCAATATCGCTGCAGTTTAAACATACAGAAAGTTACATGTGTCAACTCGTATACTACTTTGTATGAGATGCTACAACTGCAAATACATTTGTATTTACAATCAATTACACACTGCAATCATCAAGATATACTTTGTTCCTTTGTTCTTATATGTCTGCACATGAGTAATTTAAAGTTATTAACATCCCCATAGAGACTGACTGCTGCAAATTGACTGAAAGATAATGCAAAGAGGGAAATACGATTATACTATTTCATTGACTTAACAAACATTGAACACCTGAAACTTATGCTGAAAGGCAAAATGTTAACGTGGGAAACTTGTGCTGGTTGTTTGTTTATTGGTACACCGTGTGCTCCATCTCCCTGAGTATCACACCTTGGCGACAGCGGTGTGAGCAGAACCCGTGTATGATTTCCACGAAGACAGACTGATCATTATGGGCTGTGGGATGCCAACATCTCCTCTTTACCGTCCAGATATTTGTCATAGTGACTTAGGGTGTGTGTGTGTATGTTTGAGTGTGTGTGTGTGTGTGTGTGGGGTTCCATCCGTGTCTTTTAGAGAAAATCCGTGCACAGCAGCGTGTACGTGCTCGTGTGATTAATAGAACAATTTGTTACACGTGCGTGCATGTGTGCGTTGTTTCGTGTGCGCAGACTTCATCACGTATAACAAGAAGCAGCGTACTACACTTTGAGGGTGTGCACGTCTGTCTGTCACTGTTAGATGTTTCTTTTAGGCAATTACACACATGCGTTCGCATGTTTTCATTGTTCGCAACCGGAAGTAGATCTGGACTGCGGGCACCATTACGTGTACTTGAGCGCGTAAGGTAGTTTCTCTGTGTTCCATTATCATCCAGGAGATGCCGCCACCGAGAAAATAATACACCAAACAGACTTCATCCATTGTTTTATATTTGACCAGAAAGATGGTTTTTAAATCATTAAACTGCAGTTGACCAGGGGAAACATAATTCCCTGGAAACATTCATATATTTTAACACTTAAAGGACTAATGTAAGCACAACTGTCCTTAAATTAATAAATTAATAAATAAAGCAATAAAGCATCCACTCAAATGAGCTATTGATTTTCGGTTTAAAAAGGTGTCTGACTTGAGTATTTTTCATGACAATAGAAATCTTGAAATAAAAGCATGGAAAATGCAAAGCAACGAAATTTTGAACAATTGATCCATATTCTCCTGCTCCTCTGACATTGCTACACTGAATGATGTATGATTTAAATAGACTACACTATGGTTTTATTTTCAGAAAGTGGAGTTATATCTCACTGGTTAGGGTGCTAGGCTTAGAGTTTAAACACTATAGATCGAATCCCACTGTTGCTATGTATTTTTGTGTATATATTAGATCAAACTGCAAAAGAAAAACAAAAAGCCAGCAGCCTGAATTTGTATTTTCTTCAATTTCAGCCCATATTTTGAACAAAATATTTGACTGAAAATAAATGATGGTAAAGCTCACAAGGCACGGCAAGTTTCTTTGTATCACACATTTCAACAACAGGACAATTCAAAGTGCTTTACATAAAATATACAGCAAGTAAAAGCAATAGGCAACATAGAAATATATAAATCAAATAAATGTAACATAATTAAGTTCGAATTAAAACCGAGATAATAATAATAAGAATTTATTTATTTTATATAGCGCTTTTCGGATACTCAAAGACTTACAATGACAAGAAAATAAACAAAAACAAGAAAGGAAAGAGAAGACAGATAAAACAGAATAAAAGTTGTCCTGAGGATGCTTTGTAGAGCAGCACATTAAGAAGCCAGATGCTTTTTCTGACACAATGAAGGAAGCTATCTGTCTTTCTTTATTTATTCATTTAAGGAGAGTTGTGCTTACATTATTCATTTACAAGTGTTGAAATATATGAACAACACAATAATTCAATGTCTGTTTGGTGTATTATTTTCTCAGTGGCCCCATCTCCTGGATGAAAATGGAATACAGAAACTACCTTACGCGTTCATGTACGCGTAATGGTGCGCGCAGTCCAATTCTACTTCCGGTCGGGAACAATCAAAACATGCGACCGCACATGTGTGTAGTCGCCTGAAAGAAAACAACAGTGACAGACAGATGTGTAGTATGCTGCTTCTTGTTGTGTAAAAAAATCTTTATTATCTTCATGCGTGTTTGCAAAAAACACACAACTGTTACACGTAGTCACTCTGCGTAGTGTGATTACCGGCGCGCAGCAGTCAGCATGTGTGAACGTGCACCTACACGTGTGACCGTTAAAAGTCAATGGGGAAACATGACATGTTACCCGCTGCTTTGCTGCACAAGCGTCAAAGCAGGCACTTGTGACACGCTCAGTCGACAGCTGCGTAAGTATTCTGAATTGTATGGACCTCCATAGTGTGTGTGTGTGTGTGTGTGTGTGTGTGCGTGTTTGTGTGTGTGTGTGCGTGTTTGTGTGTGTGTCCAACATACAACATGGTGTACATACAGTCACTGGCCACTTTATTAGGTACACCTGTCAACTGCCTGTTAATGCAAATATCTAATGAGTCAATCACGTGACAGCAACTCAATGCATTTAGGCGTTTAGACATGGTCTGCTGCATGTTTTTTTTTGTGCCAGAAAAGCTGGTTTGAGTATTTCAGAAGCTGCTGGTCTACTGTGGTTTTCAGAGAATGGTCTGCAGAAGAGAAGATACCCAGAAAGCAGCAGTTCTCTGGCTGGAAATACCTTGTTGATGGCAGAGGTCACAGAGGACAACGGCCAGACTGGTTCCTGCTATAAGAAAAGAAACAGTAACTCAAATAAACATTTGTTACAACTGATGTATGCACAAGAGAATCTCTAAACACACAACATGTGGAACTTTGAAGCAGATGAGCTACAGTAGCAGATTAACTCCTGTAGGAATCAGGAAACAAAACAGCCTTCATGGAGTTCATGGACCTGCAGCCTGAGAGGAAGACCTGCATGCACTATTCTGGCCTGCAAACTACTGCAAACTCCTCAGCTTGTTTTTTAGGTAAAAAAAACAAAAAGAAAAACATCTCCAACTACACACCCACACCTACACCCACACCTATTAAGAGAATGGTGCAGTGGACAACATCTATAGGTACAGCTGTACCAAATACCCTAAATCGAGATGAAGCCAGAGATGTTCCTAACGACTAATTTGAGTGAAGTTTAAACTGAAGTTCAAAATTTGGACTAGTCAACTAGTCTAAAAGTGAAAAAAACACTCTATAACGTTAAACATTGCCGGGATAAATATTGCGTATTAGAGCCATTAATCACATTTTTGAATTACCAAAACCTGTTTTAAATGTCACTAGAATCATTAACATTATGTCCCCACTGTGCACTGGTCTGATCGGTCAGTGTAGATACGGTTCATATGTTTAAAACATAAATACAGACTGATCTGATCCGTCAGTGTAGATACGGTTCATATGTTTAAAACATAAGTACAATATGATCTGATCAGTCAGTGTAGATACAGTTCATGTTTAAAACATAAATACAGACTGATCTGATCAGTCAGTGTAGATACGGTTCATGTTTAAAACATAAATACGGACTGATCTGATCAGTCAGTGTATATACGGTTCATTTGTTTAAAACATAAATAAAGACTGATCTGATTAGTCAGTGTAGATACGGTTTATATGTTTAAAACACATATACAGCTTGATCTGATCAATTAGTGTACATACGGTTCATATGTTTAAAACACATAAACGGACTGATCTGATCGGTCAGTGTAGATATGGTTCATATGTTTATAACACATCAACAGACTGATCTGATCAGTCAGTGTAGATACGGTTCATAAGTTTAAACACATATACAGCAGGAGAAAACTCTGGTGTGTGCCGATCGACTTAATAAAATGGATATGTATCTATTCTGTGAGATGAGTGAGTTACTGCCTTCACTCGACATACGGCACTAGACAACTAGTCTAAAAGTAAGAAAACACCCTATATCGTTAAACATTGTCGGCATAAATATTGCGTATTAAAGCCATTAATCACATTTTCAAATAACCAAAACTTGTTTTAAATGTCACTGGAATCATTACAATTATGTCCCCACTGTGCACTGATCTGATCGGTCAGTATAGATACGGTTCATATGTTTAAAATACATATACAGGCTGATCTGATCAGTCAGTGAAGATACGGTTCATATGTTTAAAACATAAATACAGACTGATCTGATCAGTCAGTGTAGATACGGTTCATATGTTAAAACATAAATACAGACCCATCTGATCAGTCAGTGTAGATTCGGCTCATATGTTTAAAACATAAATACAGACTGATCTGATCAGTCAGTGTAGATACAGTTCATATGTTTAAATAACATAAGTACAGACTGATGTGATCAGTCAGTGTAGATACGGTTCATGCTTAAAACATAAATACAGACTGATCTGATCAGTCAGTGTATATACGGTTAATTTGTTTAAAACATAAATAAAGACTGATCTGATTAGTCAGTGTAGATACGGTTCATATGTTTAAAACACATATACAGCTTGATCTGATCAGTCAGTGTAGATATGGTACATATGTTTAAAACATAAATACATTGGAGTACATAAAACATCGGAATCATTAACATTATGTCCCCACTGTGCACTGATCTGATCGGTCAGTATAGATACGGTTTATATGTTTAAAATACATATACAGGCTGATCTGATCAGTCAGTGAAGATACGGTTCATATGTTTAAAACATAAATACAGACTGATCTGATCAGTCATTGTAGATAGGGTTCAAATGTTTAAAACACATAAACAGACTGATCTGATCAGTCATTGTAGATAGGGTTCAAATGTTTAAAACACATAAACAGACTGATCTGATCAGTCAGTGTAGATATGGTTAATATGTTTAAAACACATAAACAGACTGATCTGATTAGTCAGTGTAGATATGGTTCATAAGTTTAAACACATATACGGCAGGAGAAAACTCTGGTGTGAGTCGATCAACTTAATAAAATGGAAACGTATCTGTTCTGTGAGATGAGTGAGTTACTGCCTTCACTCGACATATGGCACTAGTCAACTAGTCTAAAAGTAAGAAAACACTCTAAAACGTTTAACATTGTTGGGATAAATATTGCGTGTTAAAGCCATTAATCACATTTTCAAATAACCAAAACCTGTTTTAAATGTCACTGGAATCATTAACATTATGTCCCCACTGTGCACTGATCTGATCGGTCAGTGTAGATACGGTTCATATGTTTACAATACATATACAGGCTGATCTGATCAGACAGTGAAGATACGGTTCATATGTTTAAAACATAAATACAGACCGATCTGATCAGTCAGTGTAGATTCGGTTCATATGTTTAAAACATAAATACAGACTGATCTGATTAGTCAGTGTAGATACGGTTTATAAGTTTAAACACATATACAGCAGGAGAAAACTCTGGTGTGAGTCGATCGACTTAATCAAATGGAAATGTATCTGTTCTGTGAGATCCATTGTGTGTCGACATACAGCAGTGCCGTATGACGACATACAATGGACCGGGTTGGGGGGGGGGGGGGTTATGGTGGAATGTATTATATATATTTTTTAATATTGTACTGTCATGACAGGGATGGTGCTGATGTTTACCTTCTATGTTGAATCTTCAAAGAGCACAATAAAAATGTGACACTGAATTGGAGACAACACATTGGAATTTCTGCATCTATAATTGATTACTGTGTGTGCCCCTAAAATTTCTGGTTGCACTCCTAAAATTTTCAGTTGGGGGCCACAGTGCTCCAAGTGAAAAGAGTTAGTCTGGAGCCCTGAATAATATGGTAGAACAATGTATTATAAAAATAGAAAGGTCTACAAAAGGAGTCAGCAGAGAGGTCTCACAGCAGTCAAGGAGAATTTATTGAATCAAGTATTAACAAACTCATCACAGAGTTCCAAGATCCACAATACCAAAATTCCTAAATTCCAAGTGTCTCTTAACAGAGCTTCCTGTCTTATACAGAGGTCCGCGTGCTGACGTTTACACGCCCCATCAGGTCTTTCCAATACACACTCAGTACATTTACAATCAGTGGCGTCTACTTTGTGTCCAGACGTCATCATGCCCAAATACGGTTCTATTGTTTCCTAGACAGAATGTGCTTATCAGGCCTATGTCCCCAGTACACGGCGACCTAGCCCTGTTATACACTTTCTCAATCATGTTTTCTTCCACAATAACAAGATTAATCAACTAGTGTTCCCGTGCTGTGCTTAGTGAAGAGCAACATTTCAGCAAGTAATCATGCCCTTCTTCAATTGTAGGTAGGCAAGCCAAATGAAATTCACTACTTACTTTTAGATTCACAAAAAGTAAAATAATAATTTGCAATTCATATTTATGTTAATTAAATACACAATGGATGTCAGGTATGATTGGTTACCACAGCATTATTTTCAGTTCACGATTCATTGATTTGAACTTTGGCCTCTGTACTGTTCGTCTGCCTTTCTCTTTCACCACCTGCTATCCCATTGTACTCTTTATGATTAAACACTCCTCATAGAAAAATAATCAATGGATCTGCCGGTACGTCCCTGCATTTCAGTGACAGCTTCATGAAGTTCAAACTATTTAGTTAGAATGTTGAATCCATAGGCTGCAATTAATCATTAGCCTGTTTAATATTTGTAGGGTTATGTGACTGATATTTATGAGGATATTCTTTTCAAATAGCTTGTCTTATCTGACCAACAGTCCAAGAGCCAAATGTATTTAATTGAGAATACTTTAAAATAGAGAGGCGCTGCAAAATAGGCACATTTGAGAAGCTGGGGCCAATATGTGTTTTGTCTTTTTATCCATGCATGGTGCTAGGGGAATAAAAATGTCAAATGTGTGCCCACCACTTTGGTCTTGTTTGACTATTGGCACAGACATTCATGTCCCCTTCAGTATGAATTCTGACTTTTCATTCACGTCATCATCAGTCA